>NC_029781.3:45261043-45299219 GCF_000817695.3 Arachis duranensis
ACATCAAGAATATATTTTTGAAAAATTTTTTATGCAAAGAAAACATACAAGACACCAAACTTAGAAATCTTTAATGCATGGACACTAACAAACAAAAAATGCATATGAAAAACAATAAAAGACACAAAACAAGAAAACATCAAGATCAAATAAGAAGACTTGTCAAGAACAACTTGAAGATCGTGAAGAATACCATGAATGCATGAATTTTCAAAAAATGCAAGAAAATTTTTTAAAGCATGCAATTGACACCAAACTTAAAATTTGACTCAAGACTTAAACAAGAAACACAAAATATTTTTTTATTTTTATGATTTTATGATTTTTTTTGTATTTTTATTATTTTCTTCGAAAATTATATTTTAGGAAAACGACAATAGAGAAAAATTTTTGAAAGATTTTTGAAAACTTTTTTTTTGAAAAGAAAATAAAAAGAAAATTACCTAATCTGAGCAACAAGATGAACCGTCAGTTGTCCATACTCGAACAATCCCCGGCAACGACGCCAAAAACTTGGTGGACGAAATTGTGATCATCAATGTTGTACTTTTTGTTTTTGTATGGAATTTATTTCATGATAATGGCTCTTTGCTATGTGTGGACACAACTTCGTTCAACTAACCAACAAGTGTACTGGGTCGTCCAAGTAATAAACCTTACGTGAGTAAGGGTCGATTCCACAGAGATTGTTGGTATGAAGCAAACTATGGTCATCTTGTAAATCTCAGTCAGGAAAATTTAAATAAATTATGGAATTTGGAAAATGAAATAATAGTAAATAAATGTAATATAAAGATAAAGTTACTCATGTATTTCCATGGTGGGAATTTTAGATAGGTGTATGGAGATGTTGTGCTCCTCCTGAATCTCTGCTTCCCTACTGCTTCATCCAATCCTTCTTACTCATTTCCATGGCAAGCTATATGTAGGGCATCACTGTTGTCAATGGCTACATCCCATCCTCTCAGTGAAAAAGATCCAAATGCTCTATCACAGCATGGCTAATCATCTATCGGTTCTCAATCAGGTTGGAATAGAATCCCTTGATTCTTTTGCGTCTGTCACTAACGCCCAGCCTTCAGGAGTTTGAAGCTCGTCACAATCATTCAATCTCAGAATCCTACTCGGAATACCATAGACAAGGTTTAGACTTTCTGGATTCTCATGAATGCCGCCATCAATTCTAGCTTATACCACGAAGATTCTGATTAAGGAATCCAAGAGATATGCGCCCGGTCTAAAGTAGAATGGAAGTGATTGTCAATCACGCGCGTTCATAGGTGAGAATGATGATGAGTGTCTGGGATCATCACATTCATCAAGTTGAAGTGCAACGAATATCTTAGAATAGGAATAGTTCGAATTGGATAGAAAATAATAGTAATTGCATTGAAACTTGAGGTACAACAGAGCTCGACACCCTTAATCTATGGTGTGTAGAAACTCCACCGTTGAAAATACATAAGTTAAAGGTTCAGGCATGGCCGAATGGCCAGCCCCCACCCCCCCCAAAAATTGATCAATAGTCTCCTTAGATGAATAATAATATAAAACTGAGACCAAAGATATCTAATACAATAGTAAATTATCCTATTTATACTAGACTAGCTACTAGGGTTTACAGGAGTAAGTAATTGATGCGTAAATTTACTAGGCCCACTTGGTGTGTGTTTGGGCTGAACTTGATCTATCCACGAGCTGAGGCTTCTTTTGGAGTTGAACGCCAAGTTGTAACGTGTTTTGGGCGTTCAACTCCGGGTCGTGACGTGTTTCTGGCGTTTTACTCCAGACAGCAACATGGAACTGGCGTTGAGCGCCAGTTTACGTCGTCAATTCCCGAATAAAGTATGTACTATTATATATTGCTGGAAAGCTCTGGATGTCTACTTTCCAATGCCGTTGAGAGCGCGGGGAGGTCAGATTCCAACAGCATCAGCAGTCCTTTGTCAGCCTCCTATCAGAGTTTTGCTCAAGTCCCTCAATTTCAGCCAGAAATTACCTGAAATCACAGAAAAACACACAAACTCATAGTAAAGTCCAGAAATGTGAATTTAACATAAAACTAATGAAAACATCCCTAAAAGTAGCTTAAACTTACTAAAAACTACCTAAAAACAATGCCAAAAGCGTATAAATTATCCGCTCATCACATGCCAACTTTCACATCGCCCCGCCAGAAAAATTCATTAGCGCGACCTCACCCTGGCCATTTGCAAAATGGGGACTCGATCTTCTCGGACCCTTCCCACAGGGATCGGGACAAGTAAAATTCCTCATAGTAGGGGTAGACTATTTCACGAAATGGATCGAGGCAGAACCCCTAGCCAATGTCACTGCCCAAAGAAGCCGGAAATTCCTATATAGGAACATCGTTACAAGATTCGGGTTCCCATACTCCATCACCACAGACAATGGCACCCAATTCACAGATGCAGGTTTCAGAAAATTAGTGGCTGACTTGAATATAAAACACCAGTTCACCTCCGTCAAACATCCCCAAGCCAATGGACAAGCCGAAGCGGCCAATAAAGTCATATTGGCCAGGTTGAAGCGGAGATTGCAAAAAGCAAAGGGGGCTTGGGCCGAGGAACTTCCACAAGTCCTATGGGCATATCGGACAACCCCCCATTCTACTACGAATGAATCACCATTCCGACTAGCATACAAAGTGGAGGCAATGATTCCAATAGAGGTCGCGGAAGGATCTCCCCGAGTAGTCCACTACAATGAACAAACCAATTCTCAACTCCAAAGAGAAGAGCTCGACCTACTTCCAGAAATCCAAGAAAGAGCTCGGATCAGAGAAGAAGCACTAAAGCGGTGAATGGCTTCCAGGTATAATCAAAAGGTAGTGCCAAGAGATTTCATGAAGAACGATCTCATCTTAATCCGAAATGATATTGGAACAACTCGACCTGGAGAAGGAAAGCTGGCAGCTACCTAGAAAGAACCCTACCGGGTCACAGAAGTACTTGGGAAGGGTACTACAGACTGTCCGAACTCGAGGGACGAGAACTCTGCAGATCATGGCACGCCTGTAACCTAAGAAGGTACTATAGCTAGGAAAGGTAAAAGATTTCAAGATGCACTCTGTTTCCTGAAAAAAGGTTTTTTAATGAGGCGTCGAAGATTGAGATTTAAATCTGACTTAAGGGTATGAAAAAATCCCACCTATATATATTTGTACTTTCTTCAAAAAAATACATTTCAGATATTCTACAAATTCCCAGGACGCATTAATCTGAAGTATTCATCGTCCGATTATAAAGTAACGGATCGAACAAAAGTGAAGAACAGATTCACTATACAATCTCGATAGGAATGATCGACCGACAAAGGTGAAAACGTGATTCACCTAAAGGTTGATTAAACCAGGACAGAAACCACCATCTACAAATCGGCAAAGGATGAACACAGAATAATGTAAGAAGTTATCGAAAGTGATCCCAAAAAAGAACCTGACGAGGTCTTAGGATTGCTATATAATAACTTAAAAAGACTGGCCGACACTAAAAAGTCAGACCAAGTCAACCCAAGTTATCAGCAAATCCCTGAAAAGAGGTCTGGCCAACCCTATTAAAGAGGAATTGCTATAACTTAGAAGAGATCGACCTAACGAAGTCGGTCAACTACAAAACAAGTTGTAAAAGTAATCCCTGAAAGAGACTTAACAAAGGTTCAAGAAAGAGGATTACAAAAAACAACTTAAAAGAGATCGACCTAACGAAGTCGGTCCCCTACAAAGACAAGTTGTAAAAGTAATCCCTGAAAGAGACCTAACAAAGGTCCAAGAAAGAGAATTACAAAAACAACTTAGAAGAGATCGACCTAACGAAGTCGGTCTCCTACAAAGACAAGTTGTAAAAGTAATCCCTGAAAGAGACCTAACAAAGGTCCAAGAAAAAGATTACAAAAATAACTTAGAAGAGATCGACCTAACGAAGTCAGTCTACTACAAAGACAAGTTGTAAAAATAATCCCTGAAAGAGACCCAACAAAGGTCCAAGAAAGAGGATTGCAAAAACAACTTAGAAGAGATCGACCTAACAAAGTCGGTCTCCTACAAAGACAAGTTGTAAAAAATAATCCCTGAAAGAGACCTAACAAAGGTCCAAGAAAGAGGATTACAAAAACAACTTAGAAGAGATCGACCTAACGAAGTCGGTCTCCTACGAAGATAAGTTATAAAATTAATCCCTAAAAGAAGACCTAACAATGGTCCAAAAAAGAGGATTACAGAAATAACTTAGAAGGGGACCAACATAAAGAAATCGGTTATGAGGCACTAAAAATACAAACAAAAGCGAGGAAACCGAGAAACAAGTCAGGCCCCCCACAGTCACGGCCTCAAAAGGATCCAAGCTACAAACAATAAATACAAAAGCAATCTAAAGAGGCCAAGCAGCAAGATCTCAACAGATACCATAATAAAAGCATAGTACAATAAAGCTTCAAGAGGCCACCAAAATCAAACCTCAGAAAGCTACCTTTGTTTTTCAAAATAAAAGTTGCCAGGCAGACAACTAAAAGCGTCAGCAGTTAAGAAGAATAATAAACAAGTTCAAAAGCCCACAAATCGGGCTATTTACACAAATATTCAGAAAGAAGATCAGCTAAGGTCAGGAGCCTTCCCGGCAGCATCAGTATGGGGAGAAGGAGGGCGAGTCTGAAGGGGCACAGCATCTACAGTTCCATCATCCCGGTTCAGAATCTGGCAATGCGGATTAGACGTAACGGGAGGAACCGAGGAGGTCGACACCTTAAGAGAAGGCACTGGGGGAGGATCAGCCTCATCATCATCTTAGTCATCAGGGACAATCTTACCATCCCTCACAACATTGTCCAGGCTGATAAGAGTCAAGTCGGCATCGGGAGCAACAATTCGAAACTGCTCCATCAGGTTCTCGGAGGCGGCAGTTACGCTGCCCACAAGGTGACCCTGAAGCTCACCATAATTAATCCGAGTAGTTTCCAAATCAACCCGGAGATGCATCAATTCCCTATAAGCCGAGACATAGCTATCCTTATATTTCAGTGCCATGTCCTCAGCCAACTTCAAAGAAGCAGCCAAGGTAATAGAACTGGCCTTCTCACCCTCCAGCTCCTTCTCCACCTTCGCCAACTTCACCTCCAACTCCTCCTTCAGACCCTTGATACGATCAAATTCTGACTTGGCCTCTTCTATGAAGGATTTTGTGGCATGAATCGGAATCCCCTGAACTGTTCGGAAAATAGCCACACCCATATGAGCCATCTTCACACTACTTTTGGTGTTAAATCCAAATGCTGAAGAAGAGACACGTTGTCCATGGAAAGCCCACCATAGGGGGCAATTTGCTGGTCAACAAACTCGATAGCATCAAAGTCCGGGGTATCCAGGTTAAAAGGCTCGGATGTTTTTTGCTTTTTCAAGGGAGGGACACCAGAAGCAATGGCAGAAGTCTGTGGAGGATCGACCTGATGAAATCGAGGAGTAGGAATTACTTTCCTCGGACCGAGAGAACTCCACACAGGAGGCTTCACTGGGATCTGAGAAGATCCCTCGCCGATCACTTTGGCCGAGATGTTCAGAGCCGCATTTGCCTTCTTTGCCCTTTTAAAGGCCTTCATGGAGTCGTTGTTCTTAGACATCTCTACAAATACAGAATTAGCCACAACAAAGAGTTATGGTCACAAAAAAGGGTGGAAAAAATTAAGAAATAAGTATAAGAGACAAGTCAGACAAGTACCCAAAACAGTCCGAACCAAGGACGGGTCATTCAAAAACCTTTTTGTATCAAGATGGGGTGGTTTCCCCCACAGATTCTCAAGAACAACAATAAAAGCACGCTCAACATCATCAAGCATCTCCCAGGTATAGCGACACACTCTCACATCCCTCTGCCACTCTAGAGGGAGAGAAGGCTCATCATTTTCATCAAGAAAAAAAGGGCGGGCCCCCTCGACAGCATGAACCTTAAAGAAGTAATTCTTGAAGTCCTTGAAGGACTCATCATACATAGCAAAAACTTTGTGGCCCTGGATGGATCTGAAGGAAACCCAAGAAGCTTTCTTTTTTGAAGAACCGCCAGGCTTGGCGGAAACAAACAAATAAAGAAAAAGAGTCTGGGAAGGTGTTACATCTAATTCACGACAGAGAAGTTGAAAAATTTTAATAAAACTCCAGGAATTAGGGTGAAGCTGGGATGGAGCAAAATTACACGACCACAACAGGTCGGTCTCAAAAGCAGTAAAAGGAAAGGTAACGTTCAATTGGCTGAAGAAGTATTCATAAGCATAGAAGAAGGGATGCTCCTTCTCAATGGAAGTTGGAAAACAAACTCTCTCATTAGAACGAGGAGCAATAAGCTCGTAATCCTCTTCACGGGCATTGATACCACAAATCCTATGGCGCTTCCTCTGCTCTGTGCAAAACTCAACATTCACAACAGAAACACACAACAAAACAAGGGAGTCCAGCCAATCGGACATCCCCTCGGGAACTCTGGAAGACATCTCTACAATGTTATTGCGAGAAGACATGAGGCCAACTAAACCTACAAGTAAGAAAATAAGATGGGGTTACCACAAACATCTCGGACGAAGGGAGAAAACAACTCGGTCAATACTTCTTAGGCGATGGAACAGATAAAAGGAAAACCCCAAGACTCAAACCAAAAGTCCTGGGGCATCCCTTGGAGGCAGTAACAAAGCAAGGTTTCCAAAAATCAATCTACAAAGCTTACATCCCAGCACATCTCAAAAAGAAATCCAAAAAATAGCAAAACACCTTTCTGCAATGGAGAAATACAAAAAATCGTTGCACTCTACCAAACACACCAAGCAGAGACCAGTAAAGGTGCAACCTTTTTTCAAAAATCAGACAAAAAGCAAATCTTCGAACAGACGCAGATTTTTATCAAGTATCAAGCAGGAAAAAACCACAAACAACAACAAAACCCTAGATGCCTCAACGGAAAAGCCAAGACAATGCATAAAAGAAAGACAGGAAGAACGTGTTACAGTGACAAGCAAATACAAGACTTCGAAAAATTCAAACTTTCAAACATGCAAAATCAAAAGCTTCACCAAAAAATTGAAAATGAAGCTACAAGAAAGCCAGTACTTACCAGGAAAAGAACAGCGAGCTTCGAGGAAATTGAAGGTGGAGATGAAATCTGGGACGCCCTCTCACAAGCAAAAACGGAATAAAGAGCAATGTCGCAGAAGAGAAAACACAAAAACTACGGAAGCAGAAGCGCAAACGAAAGAACAGAAAGCAAAGAAAGTAGAGAAAAGAAGTTACGAAAATGCTAAAGGAGAAAAACCGTTTCTGGGTTTTCAAAATCAAAGTAAAAAACCAAAGGGAAACGGGGCAATTAATGTTCAAATTACAGAGGGCATTAAACCCTCGCACGTTCCCAAAAAAGCGCCGATATAAAAGCGCGCGTCTTTTAGAAGAAACGTTCTACATTCAAAACTGCTACAAAGGAGTCGACAAAATGCTTGAGTTCGGCTTCACCAAAGAAAGACCGAAGTCAAGGACTCGATCTCAAGAAGAAAATCGAGCTCAACGCAGGGGCACTGTTCATATCCTGGGTCGAGTTGTCCAACCCGGGATGTTCTACAGACAAAGCGATCGACCTCTTCAGATCAGGACAATCCGACCTCTTCTTAAAGAGTTCGGCCAAGTCACGAGAAAGCCCAAACAAAGGGCCCAAATAGAGGAGCATGCCCCAGATCCTAAGGCAGCCCAAGCCTACGAGAGAAGGGCGGTTCCCTTAAAGATAAGATGACCTCACTTAAAGATAAGATAAAGATAAGATAAGATAACTAACTTATCTTATCCACAGAAGGCCACATCTCACCATTATAAATACACTGGAGCACCCAGGTATAACTCAAACTCTGATTCTACTCAATACCTGCTTAATACCCTTGCTAACTTAAGCATCGGAGTCCCTTACAGGTACCCCCCACCCTTCGGTGACAAAGGATCAGCAACACTCTCAGTTCCACAAGTCGGACATACCAGCTCCGGCCGCTATACGCCTGCCGGACACTTCGGCTCCGACCAACCCAAAAGATCTCTACCGAGATCGACCTACAGTTTCAAGTAACCCTCGGAACAGGGAGAGAGATAGAATTCGAATTTTTGAAATTAAATAGAAAAGAAAATTAAATTATTTTTTGTTTTTATTTTATTTTATTGTTAATTTCGGAAAGAAGAAAGAAAAATAAAAGAAAATTTAAGATAACTTATTAATTAAAAAGATTTGACAAATTTAAAAGTGCTTCTCGAAAAAAAAGAGAGAGAAAGAAGTATATAATCTTCAAAAATAGAAGAGAGATAGAGAAAGAGGTAAAAATATTTGAAAAAGAATAGAGAGGAATTAGTCAGGAGGTTTTGAAAAAGAGGAAAGAGAAAGAAGAGTAGAAAATAACTAATCAACAAGATTTGAAAGTAAAGTAAAAGATTTGATTTTGAAAATTTGAAGATTGAAATTTGAAAATTAAATTTTTGAAATTTGAAATTTGAAATTTGAATTTAAAAATAAAGTCAAAGAAAGATTAAAATTTGAAAGAATATGACAACAAGATAAGATAATATTTGAAAAGATTTTGAAAAAGATTTGATTTTGAAAATTTTTTATTTTGAATTTTTGAAAAAAATTGATTTTGAATTTTGAAATTGATTCAAGATAAGATAAAGATTTGAAAATTTGAATTTAAAATATGATAAGATTTAAAATTTAAAGATTTTTAAAATCAAATTTGAAAAGATAGTAAAGATTTAAAAAGATTTGAAAAGATAAGTATTGAAATTTGAACTTTGAAAAAGATTTGAAAGATAAGATAAGATTTTATTTTAAAAATTGAAAGTTAGAAAGAGGAAGTCAAACAAAGAAAGATAACATTTGAAAGATTTGAAAAGTTTTGAAAAGATTTGATTTTAAAATTTGAAATTTGAAATATGAAAACTTGAAATTTAAAATTTAAAAATTTGAATTTTAAATTTTGAAAATTGAATTTGAACGAGGATAAGATAAGATTTTGAAATTTAAATTTTATGATTTGAATTTAAAATAAGATAAGATAAAGTTTTGAATTTAGAGAAAATGATAAGATAAAAATTTGAAAATACAACAAGAAAGTTAAAATTTGAATTTTGAATTTTTAAAATTTGAAAAAAAATACTAAAAGACACCAAACTTAAAATTTTTTGAAATTAAAAACACAATTTTCAAAATTTTGACAAAGAAGAACACTAAAAGACACCAAAGATAAAATTTTAAAGGTCAAACCAAGAAAAATACCAAGAACATTCGAACACAATGAAGAATACTCAAGAACACTTTTCGAAAATTTAAGAAAAGAAGAACACAAACAGATACCATACTTAAAAATTTTAAGATCTAATGACACTAATTTTCGAAATTTAGAGGAAAAACAACTAAAAGACACCAAACTCAAAATTTTTAAAATCAACCATGAAAATTCACTAAGAATAATTCGAATATGAAGAAGGGAAAATAAGAACACCTTAATAAATTTAAAGAAAAAGATAAAAACAGAGGGGACACCAAACTTAAGAATTGACACAAGACTCAAACAAGAGACAAAGATTACTAAAGAAAAGACAAAATTTTGAAAAAAATTTGCAAAAGAAAACAAGAAATATGTAAGACTCAAAATAAGAAAATCAAAAGAAAATACATAGCCAAAAATAGAAAAGGTTTTGAAAAAGTTTTGAAAAGAAAACAAAAGACACAAACAAAAGAGCAAATAAAACGTAAAAAATACCTAATCTAAGCAACAAGAAAATCCGGTAGTTTGTCAAACAAGAAGAATCCCCGTTAACGGCGCCAAAAATATGGTACACGGAAAATAACTCCGCACAACTGAACCAACAAGTGCACTGGGTCGTCCAAGTAATACCTGAGGTGAGTCAGGAACAATCCCACGGAGATTGTTGTTTTGAATCAAGCTATGGACACCTTGTAGATCTTAGTCAGGCAATTAGAAAAAGATAGTTTGTTGAGATAAACGCAGAAAATGGGAATAGGAATGAAATTACTTAATTTGAGTGAAACCAGTAATAAGAGAAACGGTTGAGGCTTCGGAGATGCTTCATTCTTCTAGATCAACCTTTCCTACTGTCTTTCTCCAACTGTGAGTGATTTTTTGCATGGCAGGCTATAAGTAATCAATGCTGGTTTAATGGCCGTCAATCTTCCTCCTTCAAGCCAAACGCCAGGTTTAGTGTGCGCCCAATCTGAATGAGGGTGTAGCTCCTGCAGTTTATCCCCTTGATGATCCTACTCAAAAAGCCACAGACAAGGTCGAATCTTTTGGATCAGAGAATGTTGCGCCTTTGGTTCTAGCCCCCATACCTCCGCTGAACTAGTGTCTCGAGAAGTCCCCAACGAAGTCATGGATTAGCGGTCTAAGAGATGTATAATCAAGCTGGTGGTTCAGTGATCTCCTGTTATAGACTCACACTGAACCTATGTAGATTGAGGATGAGTGTCACGAATCATCTCATTCATAAGGTTGAAGAATGAAGATACATCTTAGAATAGAGTCATACATGAATAGAATAGAACAGTAGTACTTTTATTAATCCATGAAAATCAGCAGAGCTCCTAACCTTAACCTAGGAGGTTTAGTGACTCGTGCTGATAGAAAAATACAATGGAAATGTGGAAGTGGGCAAGAGTCCCAAAAGTCCCTTAACAATGGTGAATCTCTTGCCTATATATACTAATCTAATGACTAAGGATTACAGAAATAAGATAAACTAAGTTGATAGTGCAAAAATCCACTTCTGGCGCCCACTTGGTGAGTGTTCGGGCTGAACTTGAGTGTCTCTCATGAGCTAGAGTCCCTTAGAGGCATTGAACGCTGGCTAGGCAACCACTTTTGGGCGTTGGATGCCAGCCACCCCCTTGTGGGCGCTAGACGACGCCAAGAATGAGGCTGGTGGCTGGCGTTGAACGCCAGTTTTCGGCCTATATTTCCTATGAAAAGTATAGACTAATATATATTTCTGGAAAGCCCTAGATGTTAGCTTTCCAAAGCCATTGATATCGTGCCATTTGGACTTTTGTAGCTCCAGAAAAGCTCCTTCGAGTGGATGGAGGTCAGATATTGACAGCATCTGCAATGCTTTCTCTGTCTCTAAATCAGACTTCTGCTCAAGCTCCTCAATTTTAGCCAAAAAATACCTGAAATCACCATAAAACACATAAAATCAAAGTAGAATCCAAAAATGTAAATTTTCACTAAAACCTATGAAAACATAATAAAACTTAAATAAAACATGATAAAAACTATATGGAAATGATGCTAAAAAGCGTATAAAATATCCGCTCATCATTTATGCTTGTACTCGTCCTTGAACTTCCAAGGATACTTGCTCTTCAAACTATTGTCAGAATTTCCAACTGAATTCACCAAGCATGGGTGAAGTTCTTTGGTGCGCACGAACCCCACACCTTTGTACAGCAGTTCCAACAAGTGCACTAGGTCGTCCAAGTAATACCTGAGCGAGTCACGGTTGGTTCCACAGAGATTGTGGTTTGAAGTAAACTATGGTTATATTGCAGGTCTTAGTAAGGCAGACCAGAAGGTTGTTGATTGTGAAAGGAATACGAAATTCTAATAAAGTTAAGGAACTGGAGTAGGAATAGGGTTAAGGATTGGAGTTGCTTTGTCTTTCTGAATTAACTCCGGTATTACTGTCTTCCTTGCTTGTGAATGATCTTCTTCTATGGGAGGCTATATGTGATCAAAGCCATTACTCGTGGTCATTGATTTCCTCTGCTACAGATCAAATGCCATTGCCCGTGGTCATTCAATCTGATGGAGGGTGAAGCTCTAGCAGTTCATTCTCTTAGCGATCCTACTCAAAATGCCACAGACAAGGTCAAATCTTTCGGATCAGAGAATGCTACTTCTTTGGATTCTAGCCTATACCACGAAGACCCTAATCTCCCCAGAAATTGGCTGAACTGGTGTCTCGAGAAGTCCCTAATGAAGTCGTGGATTAACTATCTGAGAGATGTATAAATATAGTTGTTGGCTCATGCTTTCTTTCAAAGTATTCACACGAACCCAAGTAGATGCGGGTGTTTGTCAGGCACATTCATCTTAATTTGAAGAACAAAGCTAATTTTTCGGATCATCCTATTCACCACGATGAAGATCGGATATACATCTTAGAGATAAATCAAACACGGATCGAAGAAGAAACATTAATACTTTTATTAATTCATAGGACCCAGCAGGGCTCCTCCCCTCAACCTAGGAGGTTTAGAAATTCATACTGAAGTAAAAATACAATGTAAAATGAAAATAGGGATGTAAAGTCTCTGTCTTCTCTTAATGATTATGTAAAAATAACTTTAAATACTAAACAGATAACTAGTAAGGGTAAAACAGTTCTATTTAGTGCTAAAATCCACTTCTGGGGCCCACTTGGTGAGTGTTTGGGCTGAGCTTTGATGAGATCTACGTTCTATGAGGTCTCTTGGGCATGGAACGCCAGATAAGAGGTCCCCTTTGGGTGTTTGTACATTGGTCGGCTCTTTGGGCGCTGGACGCCTGGAAGGGGGCAGGAAGCTGGCGTTGGACGCCAGTTTTGGGCCTTCTAATTCGAAGCAAAGTATGAACTATTATATATTGCTGGAAAGCTCTGGAAGTCATCTTTCTACAGGTGTTAAGAGCGCTTCATTTGGACTTTCGTAGCTCCAGAAAAGCTCTTCTGAAACACAAAAACTCAGTAGAATCCAAAAATTTGATTTTAACACTAAAACTTATAAAAACTCAATAAAAACTAAATAAAAACCACTAAAAACTATATGAAAGTGATGCCAAAAAGCGTATAAAATATCTGCTCACCACAATCCCAAAATGAAACTATTGCTTGTCCCCAAGAAACTAAAAAAACAGTAGGATAAAAAGAAATTTAAGACACAATAAATTTCTAAGTTTCAAATGAAGCTTAGTTAAAATCAGATGAGCGGGACTTAGTAGCTTTTTGCTTCTGAATAGTTTTGGCATCTCACTATCCATTGAAACTCAGAGATGTTTGCATCCTTAGGAACTTAGAATCCATATGTTATTATTGATTCTCTTAGTTAATCTTATTTTGATTTTTGAACACAGCTTTCTGAGTCTTGGCCGTGACCCTAAGTACTCTATTTTCCAGTATTACCACCGGATACATTCATGCCACAGACACTTTAACTGGGTGAACCTTTTCAGATTGTGACTCAGCTTTGCTAGAGTCCCCAAATAGAGGTGTCCAGAGTTCTTAAGCACACTCTTTTTGCTTTGGACCACGACTTTAACTACTCAGTCTCAAGATTTTCACTTTATACCTTCACGCCACAAGCACATGGTTAGGGACAGCTTGGTTTAGCCGCTTAGGTCAGGATTTTATTAATTTGGGCCCTCCTATCCATTAATGCTCAAAGCCTTGGGTCCTTTTACCCTTGGCTTTTGGTTTAAAGGGTTACTGGCTTTTTCAATCTGCGCTCCTTTTCCTGCATTTTTTGGGCAGTAATGGATTTTTCTGCTTTTTATTTTTTTTCTTTTTCTTTTTTGCAATTTTTTTCTTTCTTGCATGCATATGTAATTTTTTTTTCTTTTGTAACATGCTTTTTCTTTTTCTTTTTGCTACTTTTTCTTGCTTCAAGAATCAATTTTCAGATTTTTCAGATTGTCAATAATATTTTTCCTTTTTCCTTATTCTTTCAAGAGCCAACATTCTTAAATCACAACTTCAACTATGCACTGTTTAATCATACATTCAGAAAACAAAAGCAAATGACACCACATCAACATAATTAAACTAATCTTATTTTAAACCAGAAATTCATGCATCTCTCAATTCTTTTCAATGAAATTTTTTATTTAAGCAAGGTGAGAGATATATGAAACATTTTACAACTTTTTAAGACATCAACGCAAATGATCATGCAACTTAGAATAAGAGAACAATTAAAACATAACAGATAGAAAACATAAAAATAATAGGGTGGCATCTCTCAACCTTTAATGGTGGCGCCTAGTGCTCCTCCTTGAGGATCTAATGTGCTGCTTGATCTCTTCTATGTCACTCCTTTGCCTTTGTTGCTCTTCCCTCATAGCCCTTTGGTCTTCCCTTATGGCTCTTTGGTCTTTTATTATTTCATTGAGGGTGGTGGCATGTCCTTGATGCTCCATCCTCAATTGCCATGTTAGTGCTCAATTCTCCAAGAGAAGTTTTTCATTGATCCCAATAGCTTTGGAAAGGAAAATACATCCCTTGAGGCATCTCAGGGATCTCAAGATGAGGTGAATGCACAAGCTCTTGTGCATGCTCTCTGGTTTGCTCCATTCGCTTCTTAGTGATAAGCTTATCCTCCCAAATGGAGACATCTCTACTTATGACAATTCCAGCTGAATTGCGTAGGTGGTAGATGAGGTGTGGGAATGCCAACCTGGCATTGGTGTGAGGCTTCTTAGCTAGCTTGTACATTTCTTGAGGAATCACCTCATGTACTTCCACCTCAGTTCCAATCATAATACAATGAATCATTATGGCTTTGTAAACTGTCACTTCTGATCGATTGCTAGTAGGGATGATGGATCTTTGGATGAATTCTAAACATCCTCTACCTAAGGGCTTTAGGTCAACCCTTCTTAGTTGAATGAGCTTGCCATGGGATTCCCTTTTTCTACTGTGCGCCTTCTATACAGATGTCTGAGAGCACTTGATCCAATCTTTGATTAAAGTTAACTCTCCTAGTGTGAGGATGAGGATCTCTTTGCAATAGAGGCAAGTTGAACACCAACCTCACACTTTCCGGGCTAAAATCTAAGATTCTACCTCGAACCATAGTACTCTAATTCCTTGGATTTGGGTTCACACTAGTGTCATGGTTTTTAGTAACCCATGCATTAGCATAGAACTCTTGCATTATAAGAATCCCAACCTCTTGAATGGGATTAGTTAGGACTTCCCAACCGCTTCTCCAGATCTCTCTTTGAATTTTTGGATACTCATTCTTCTTGAGCATGAAAGGGACCTCAGGGATCATTTTCTTCTCAGCCACTACTTCATAAAAGTAGTCTTGGTGGGCTTTGGTGATGAATCTTTCCATCTCCCAAGATTTAAATGGATTGGCTACTGCCTTTCCTTTCCTCTTTCTAGAGGAGTCTCCAACCTTGGGTGCCATAAAGGGTAATGGAAATAAGAAAAAGCTATGCTTTTCCAACGCCAAACTTAAAACTTTGCTCATCCTCGAGCAAAATTAAAGAAAGGAGAAGAATGGAGTAGGAGAAGAAGAAAATAGAAGGATAGAGAGGGCTCGGCCTTGTGGGTGTAATAGGGTATGAAAAGTGTGTGTATAAAGGGTTATAGAGAGGGGTATTTATAGGAGTGGAGAGTGTGTAGGTTCGGCCATAGGGTGGGTTTTGGGTGGGTGATTTGATTTTGAAGTGGGTGGGGGTAGGTGGTAGTTATGATAAGGCTAGGGTTTATAGGGAAGTGCGTATGGGGAAGTGTGAAAGTAAGTGGGGTAGGTGAAGATATTGTGGGACCCACAGGTTCTGAGAGGCTAGGGAATTCCAGATTTTCTAATTCCAGATTTTCTACTTCTCTACATTAGCATTTAAATGCACAGGGGTTGCTCCCTAGCTGGCGTTCAACGCCAGAAATGCTCCCCTTTTAGGGCGTTAAACGCCCAGTGAGGGCTTCCTCACTAGTATTCAACTTTGACACTCTATTCGGAGTGCTTTGTTTTCATTGCTGTGAAATTCTGTCTCTTGACTGATGCATATGATCATGACTCTGATAATTGAAAGAAAAATAAAATGAAAATAAATATAATTAAGTAAAGTTGGGTTGCCTCCCAACAAGTGCTTCTTTAAAGTCACTAGCTTGACCTTCAGCTCCTTTTGGAGGTGAGTATGGGCTCAGATTTTTGCCCCTGATAGTGAATTTTCTTCCTGTCCTCTCATGAATGAGCTCTACATGCTATAGAGATAGGACATGACTCACTGTATGTGGTAGGACTGGATTCTTAGTGAAGACAACTTTCATGCCAGGTGAGAGGCCTTCCGTTGGGACTTTCTTGTCCTTCCAGCCTTTAGGTACTTTCTTTTTAGTACATTTGTGCTTAGAGCTTGTTGATGGCTACCCAACACCAAAAATAGAATTGATGTCTGGGGGCTTTGTAATGCTCTGCACAGAAAGAGAGGGTTGGCACACTAAGTGTTACACAGTTATCTCTCTTTTAGAGGGAGAATTAGGATGAGGCATCTTGAATAAGATGTGGTCCTCTCCTAACTTTAGGGTCAGTTCTCCCTTAGCCACATCAATGATAGCATTGGTTGTGGCTAGGAAAGGTCTTTCAAGGATGACACAGTCATCGTCATCCTCTCCAATGTCCAAGACAATGAAGTTTGTAGGGATGTAGTGGTTTTCAACTTTGACCAAGACATCCTCCACTAAGCCATATGGCTTCTTCATGGTCTTGTCTGCCATCTCTAAAGAAATGTGTGCAGCTTGTACCTCAAAAATTCCCAGCTTCTCCATTACAGAGAGTGGCATGAGGCTGATGCTTGACCCTAGGTCACACAGAGCCTTTTAAAAGGTCATAGTGTCTATGGTGCAAGGAATCAGAAAGCGTCCAAGATCTTGAAGCTTCTGAGGTAGCTCTTGCTAAACCAAAGCATGGAGTCTTTTGGTGAGCAGTGGAGGTTCTTCCTCCAGAGGCTTTGTACCAAATAACTTGGTATTAAGCTTTATTAGAGCTCCTAGGAAATGAGCAACTTGCTCTTCCCTAGTGTCTTCATCCTCATCTGAGGATGAGTAGTCATCATAACTCATACACTGTAGAAGTACATTCAAAGGAACCTCAATTGTCTTTATGGTTTCCTTTGGTTCTGGGCTAAAGGGTTCTTGAGTGGGCTTTAAACACTTAGAGGGTGTGCCTTGACTAGCATTCAACGCCAGCTTTGCTAGCTTATTGGGCATTGAACACCTTTGCTGTCCACCCTGACTAGCATTAAATGCCAGTCCCTCTAGCATTCTAGGTGTTGAATGCCCAGTAGGGATGTCCTTGTTGGCATTCAACACCAACTTCCCTGGGTGAGTGGGTGATGAGTGGATAATTTATACGCTTTTTGCATTATTTTTAGGTAGTTTTTAGTATATTTTTATTAGTTTTTATGCAAAATCACATTTCTGGACTTTACTATGAGTTTGTGTGTTTTTCTGTGATTTCAGGTATTTTCTGGCTGAAATTGAGGGATATGAGCAAAAATCTTATTCAGAGTCTGAGAAAGGACTGCAGATGTTGTTGGATTCTGACCCTCCTACACTCAAAGTGGCTTTTCTGGAGCTATTGAAGCCCAATTGGTGGGCTCTGAATTGAGTTGGAAAGTAGACATCTTGGGCTTTCTAGAAATATATAATAGTTTATTCTTTTCTCGAGATTTGATGGCCCTAACTGGTGTCCAAACGCCCACTAGAGACCCTTTTCTGGCGTAAAACACCAGAACTGGCACCAGAAGTAGAGTTAAACGGCCAAACTGGCATCCAAGCTGGCGTTTAACTCGAAGGATGGCCTATGCACGTGAAAGCTTCAAAGCTCAGCCCAAACACACACCAGGTGGGCATCGGAAGTGGATTTCTGCACTATATACTCATTATCTGTAAACCCTAGTAACTAGTTTAGTATAAATAGAACTTTTGACTATTGTATTTGGGATCTTTAGGAACATCTTTGGATCATCTTTTGATCTTTTGATCACTTTGGGGAGGCTACTATTCGGCCATGCCTAGACCTATTTTTCTCTTATGTATTTTCTTCGGTGGAGTTTCTACACCTCACAGACTAAGGTGAGGACCTATGCTGTTCTTCATGAACTAATGCATGTATTATTGTTTCTCTTTCAATTCATGCCTACTTCTTCTCTAAGATATACTCCGTACTTAATTCAGTTAAGTCAGAATGAAGGGGGTGACCCGTGACAATCACCCACTATCTTCATTACTCGCTTAGCCAAGATCTGCGTGCCTGACAACCACAAGCGGTCTACATAATGTTCAACGTAGTCATTGGATGACAGCCGGGGTATATTCTCTTGGGTCTCTGATCTGCGATTCGCATCGTCTCTCCTGATAACAGAGCATCCTAATCTGAGATTAGAACCTTCGTGGTATAGGCTAGAAACAGTTGGCAGCATTCCTGAGATCCGGAAAGTCTAAACCTTGTCTGTGGTATTCCGAGTAGGGTCTAGGATGGGATGACTGTGACGAGCTTCAAACTCACAATTGTTGGGCATAGTGACAGTGTGAAAAAGGATCAAGGGATCCTATTCCGACACAAGTGAGAACCGACATATGATTAGCCCTGCGGTAGCTGTGACTGGTATTTTTCATCCGAGATAAGAAATCTGACAGTTGATTATCCGTACAGAAACTGTAGTAGGACCATTTTCACTGAGAGGATCATACAGCTTGCTATGGAAGGGAGGACGCATCATTGGATGAAGACAATAGGAAAGCAGAGGTTCAGAAGCAACAAAGCATCTCCAAACGCTTATCTGAAATTCCCACCAATGAATTACATAAGTATCTCTATTTTATTTTCTGTTTTACTTATCTTTTACTTATCTAAACCTCATAACCATTTGAATCCGCCTGACTGAGATTTACAGGATGACCATAGCTTGCTTCAAGCTGACAATCTCTGTCAGATCAACCCTTACTCGTGTAAGGTTTTATTACTTGGACGACCTAGTACACTTGCTGGTTAGTTGTGCGGAGTTGCAAAAGTGTGATCGCAATTTCGTGCACCAAGTTTTTGGCGCTGTTGCCAGGGATTGATCGAGTTTGGACAACTGACAGTTCATCTTGTTGCTTATATTGGGTAATTTTATTTTATGGTTAAGTTTTTTATTTTTATTTTCGAAAAATAGAAAAAAATTTAATAAAATCAGAAAAACCAAAAATATTTTGTGTTTCTTGTTTGAGTCTAATGTCAAATCCTAAGTTTGGTGTCAATTGCATGTTTTTTATTTTCTTAAGTTTTCGAAAAAAAAATTATGCATTGTGTTCTTCTGTGATCTTCAAATTGTTCTTGATGATTTTCTTTGTTCAATCTAATGAATTTCTTGTTTTGTGTTTTATGTTGTTTTTCATATTCATTTTTGAATTCATAGTGTCTAAACAATCAAAATTTCTAAGTTTGGTGTCTTGCATGACTTTTTTTTCTAAAAAATTTTCAAAAATATGTTCTTGATATTCATCATGATCTTCAAAGTGTTCTTAGTGTTCATCTTGACATTCAAAGTGTTCTTGCATGCATTATTGGTTTGATCTTAAATTCTTATATTTTGAGTCATTTTGTGTTTTTCACTCTCCTCATTAAAATTAATAAAAGTCAAATATATATATATATATATATCTTTTCAAGTAAATAATACAGAGAAATGAAGATTCAGAACATAAAGCAGAAGAATCACAGAGAAAAAGAGCTCACTAGCATTAAAATGTCAGTAAAGAGGCACTGTGGGCGTTAAACGCCAGAATGGGCAACATTCTGAGCGTTTAGAAAAACGTCCAGTAAAGAAGGATTCCTGGCATTTAACGCCAGCCAGGGTATCTGGTTGGGCATTAAACGCCCAAAGAGGCAGCCAAATGGGTGTTAAACGCCAGAATGGATAGCATTCTGGGAGTTTAACGCCAAGATGACACTAGGGAGGTAATTTCTTTTCCAATTCAAATTCTTTCAAATTTTCATGTTTTAATTCATAACTTTTTGCATCAAACATATTTTAAACATTCATCTTTCAATTTTTTTTTGAAAATTTTCAAACTAATTTTTCAAAGATCTTTTTTTTTGAATTTTATGTTATATTTTAAAAAAAAATCCTTGCTAACAATTAATGTTTTGATTCAAAAATTTCAAGTTTGTTACTTTCTTGTTAAGAAAGGATCAATCTTTAAATTCTAGAATCATATCTTTTAGTTTCTTGTTAGTCAAGCCATCAATTTTAAAAATCAAATATTTTTAATTTCCTCTTCAATTATATTTTTTTAAATCATATCTTTTTCAATCAAATCTTTTTTAATCATATCTTGTTTTAAGAAAAAAAAATTTTCAAAATCTTTTTCTAACTTCTTATCTTTTCAAAATTATTTTCAAATATTTTTCAACTAATTACTCTTTTTTATCTTTTTCAAAACCACCTAACCATTTTTCCACTTCCAATTTTTGAAAATCATTAACCACTTTTTTCAAAAATCTTTTTAATTAACTAATTGTTTTAGCTTTAATTTTTGAATATTCTCTCTCTCATCTCTTTTTAATTATTTGCTAACACTTCTCTTCTACTCATAATTCGAACCCTCTCTCTCTCCCTTTATGTTCAAATTCTTCTTATTCTCTCTCTCTCCCTCATTCCTCTATTCTTCTTTTCCTCTGACACCTCAAGGAATTTCTATACTGTGACATAGAGAATTCCACTACTCCCTTTGTTCTCTTCTTTTTCATATGAGCAAAAACAGGGATAAAAACATTCTTGTTGAAGCTGATCCTGAACCTGAAAGGACTCTGAAGAAGAAGCTAAGAGAAGCTAAAGCACAACACTCCAGAGAGGACCTTACAGAGAATTTCAAAAAAGAAGCAGACATGGCAACCGAACCCAACAACAATGCTAGAGATGCAAGAAAGATGCTTGGTGACTATGCTGCACCAACTTCTAACTTCTATGGAAGAAGCATATCAATTCCTGCTATTGGAGCAAACAACTTTGAGCTTAAGCCTCAATTAGTTTCTCTAATGTAGCAGAATCGCAAGTTTCATGGACTTCCATCGGAAGATCCTCATCAGTTCTTAGTTGAATTCTTGCATATCTATGATACTGTTAAGACCAATGGGGTTGATCCCGAGGTCTACAGACTTATGCTTTTCCCCTTTGCTGTAAGAGATAGAGCTAGAACATGGTTGGACTCACAACCTAGAGAAAGCCTGAACTCTTGGGACAAGTTGGTCAATGCTTTCTTGTCCAAATTCTTTCCACCTCAAAAGCTGAGCAAGCTTAGAGTGGACGTCCAAACCTTCAAGCAGAAGGAAGGTGAATCCCTCTATGAAGCTTGGGAAAGATACAAGCAATTAACCAAAAGGTGTCCTTCTGACATGCTTCCCGAATGGAGCATCATATGTATATTCTATGATGGTCTGTCTGAATTGTCCAAGATGTCATTAGACAATTCTGCTAGTGTATCTCTTCATCTGAAAACACATGCAGAAGCCCAGGAAATCATTGAGATGGTTGCAAATAACCAGTTCATGTACACTTCTGAAAGAAATCCTGTGAATAATAGGATGACTCAGATGAAGGGAGTTCTTGAGATTGATTCTCTGAATGCCATATTGGCTCAGAACAAAATATTGACTAAGCAAGTCAATATGAATTCTCAGAATCTGACTGGATTGCAAGCGTCATCTGGCAGTGCTAAAGAAATCTCCTCTGAAGGAGAAGCTTATGACCCTGAGAATTATGCAATAGAAGAGGTGAATTACATGGGAGAATCCTATGGAAACATCTATAATCCTTCATGGATGAATCATCCAAATTTTTCATGGAAGGATCAACAGAAGCCTCAACAAGGCTTCAACAACAATAATGGTGGAAGAAATAGGTTTGGCAATAGCAAACCTTTTCTATCATCTTCTCTGCAACAGATAGAGAATTCTGAGCAGAGCCTCTCTGGCTTAGCAAACATAGTCTCTGATCTATCTAAAATCACTCTTAGTTTCATGAATGAAACAAGGTCCTCCATCAAAAATTTGGAGGCACAAGTGGGTCAGCTAAGTAAAAGAGTTACTGAAACTCCTCCTAGTACTCTCCCAAGAAATACAGAAGAGAATCCCAAAAGAGAGTGAAGGCCATAACTATAACCAAAATGACCGAACATGGAGAGAGTGAAAAGGCAGTGATTCCCAGTGGGGAAGACCTCAAGGGACGTCCACTGACCAATAAGGTGTTCCCTATTGAGGAACCAAAGGAATCTGAGGCTCATACAAAGACCATAGAGATTCCATTGAACTTACTATTGTCATTCATGAGCTCTGATGAGTATTCTTCCTCTGAAGAGGATGAAGATATTGTTGAAGAGCAAGTTACTCAGTATCTAGGAGCAATCATGAAGCTGAATGCCAAGATATTTGGTAATGAGACTTGGGAGGATGAACCTCCATTGCTCATCAATTAACTGAATACAAGGACACAGCAGACATTGCCTCAAAAAAAATTGGATCCCGGAAAGTTCTTAATACATTGCACCATAGGCACCATGACCTTTGGAAAGGCTCTATGTGACCTGGGGTCAGGTATCAACCTCATGCCACTTTCTGTAATGGAGAAACTAGGAATCTTTGATGTACAAGCTACAAGAATCTCACTAGAGATGGCAGACAAATCAATGAATCAAGCTTATGGACTTGTAGAGGATGTCTTAGTGAAGGTTGAAGGCCTTTACGTCCCTGCAGACTTCATAATCCTAGACACTGGGATGGATGGGGATGAATCCATCATCCTTGGAAGACCCTTCCTAGCCACAACAAGGGCTGTGATTGATGTGGACAGAGGAGAGTTAGTCCTTCAATTGAATGAGGACTATCTTGTGTTTAAGATTCAAGGATCTTCTTCTGTAAACATGGAAAAGAAGCATGAAAAGCATCTCTCAATACAGAGTCAGACAGAGCCCCCACACTCAACTTCTAAGTTTGGTGTTAGGAGGCCACAACCATGCTCTGAATATCTGTGAAGCTCTGTAAGAGCTTCCTATCAAGCCATTGACATTAAAGAAGCGCTTATTGGGAGGCAACCCAATTTTATTTATCTATATTAATTACTTTCTCATTTTTATTTTCTAGTGTTAGTCTATGTCTTCTTTAGGTTGATGATCATGTGAAGTCACAAAAACAGCTGCAAAAATTAAAGCAGAATCAAAAACAGCATCAAAAATAGCACACCCTAGAGGATGAGCTTATTGGCGTTTAAACGCTAGTAAGAATAGCAAAATGGGTATTTAACATCTAGTTTGGCAGTATTCTGGGTGTTAAAGGCCAGAATTGGCAGCCAGACTAGCGTTTAATGCCAGAAAAGGGTGCCTGGTGTCTGGCTGGCGTTAAACGCCAGTAAGGGTAGTAGAATGGGCGTTTAAAGCCCAGTCTGGTAGCATTCTGGGCGTTAAATGCCAGAATTGGCAGCCAGCCTGGCGTTTAACACCAGGAAAGGCAGCAAAGCTGGCGTTTAATGCAGAAATGGCAGACAGAGGGCGTTTAAATGCTAGAAAGGTGCACGGATGAGAAATCCTTAACACCTCAGGATTTGTGGACCCCACAGGATCCCTACCTACCCCAACTCATTCTCCACCTTCTTCACACCTTTCCATAACACTCTTTTCCAAACACCATTCACCTATCAAATCCTACCCTCTTCCCCATAATCTCTTCACCACTCACATCCATCCACTATTTCCCAAAATAAACCCCACCTACCTCACCATTCAAATTCAAACCATTTTCCTCCCAAACCCTCCCCTTCTCACACGGATTCCCTCTCACCCTTACCCTATAAATACCCCTCCTCACTTCTTCATTTTCACGCATTATAACCACCCAAAACCCCCTTAACCGAACTATTCACCCCCTCTATCTCCTCTATTTCTTTTTCTTCTCCTTCTTTTTTCTTTTGCTCGAGGACGAGCAAACCTTTTTGTTTTTTTCCATAACCATTAATGGTACCTAAGACCGGAGAAACCTCTAGAAAGAGGAAAGGGAATGCAATTGCTTCCACCTTCGAGTCATGGGAGATGGAGAGATTCATTTCAAAGGTTCATCAAGACCACCTCTATGAAGTTGTGGCAAAAAAAAAGGTGATTCCTGAGATCCCCTTTAAGCTCAAAAAGAGTGAATATCTGGAGATCCGATGAGAAATTAGAAGAAGAGGTTGGGAAGTTCTCACCAACCCCATCCAACAAGTCAGAATCTTAATGGTTCAAGAGTTCTATGCTAATGCATAGATCACTAAGAACCATGATCAAAGTGTGAACCCGAACCCAAAGAATTGGCTCACAGTGGTTCAGGGGAAATACTTGAATTTCAGTCTGAAAACCGTGAGGTTGGCATTCAACTTGCCAATGATGCAAGGAGATCTTTATCCTTTCACATGAAGGGTCAACTTTGATCAAAGGTTGGACCAAGTCCTCATGGATATCTGTGTGGAAGGAGCCCAATGGAAGAGAGACTCCAAAGACAAGCCGGTTCAACTGAGAAGACTTGACCTCAAACCCATGGCTATAGGATAGTTAGAGTTCATCCAACGCTCCATCATTCCCACCAGCAATCGGTCCGAAGTAACCGTGGATTTGGTTATCATGATCCATAGTATCATGATTGGAGAGAAAGTGGAAGTTCATGAGATCATACCTTTAGAACTATACAAGGTGGCTGACAAGCCCTCCACTTTGGTAAGGTTAGCCTTTCCTCATCTCATCTGTCACCTATACAATTCAGCCGGAATTCTCATAGAGGAAGACATCCTCATTGAAGAGGACAAGCCCATCACTAAAAAGAGGATGGAGCAAACAAGAGAGACCACTCATGGACCTCAACAAGAGCATGAGGAAGTCCCTCATCAAGAAATTCCTGAGATGCCTCAAGGGATGCATTTTCCTCCACACAACTATTGGGAGCAACTCAACACCTCTTTAGGAGATTTGAGTTCCAATATGGAGCAACTAAGGATGGAGCACCAATAGCACTCCATTATCCTCCATGAAATTAGAGAGGAACAAAGATCCATGAGGGAGGAGCAACAAAGGCAAGGAAGAGATATTGAGGAGCTCAAGCACTCCATAGGATCTTCAAGAGGAAGAACTAGCCGCCATCACTAAGGTGGGTCCGTTCTTTAATTTCCTTGTTCTTATTTTTCTATTTTTCGATTTCCTATGCTTGATGTTTTGTCTATGTTTGTGTCTTTATTACATGATCATTAGTGTCTAGTATCTATGTCTTAAAGCTATGACAGATTCCATGAATCATGCACCTTTCTTAAATGAAAAATGTTTTTATTTGCAAAAGAACAAGAAGTACATGAACTTCGAATTCTATCTTGAAATTAGTTTAATTATTTTGATGTGGTGGCAATACCTTTTTCTTTTCTTAATAAATGCTTGAACAGTGCATATTTTTTATAGTGAAGTTTATGAATGTTAAAATTGTTGGCTCTTGAAAGAATAATGAAAAAGGAGAAATATTATTGATAATTTGAAAAATCATAAAATTGATTCTTGAAGCAAGAAAAAGCAATGAAAAACACAAAGCTTGCGAAAAAAAAGGGCAAAAAATAAAGAAAAAAAGAAAAAGAGAAAGCAAGCAGAAAAAGCCAATAGCTCTTTAAACAAAAAGGCAAGAGCAAAAATACAGTAATCCTTTAAACTAAAAGGCAAGGGTGAAGAAGATCCAAGGCTTTGAGCATCAGTGTATAAGAGGGTCCAAAGGAATAAAATCCTGGCCTAAGTGGCTAAATCAAGCTGTCCCTAACCATATGCTTGTGTCATGAAGGTCCAAGTGAAAAGCTTGAGACTGAGTGGTTAAAGTCATGATCCAAAGCAAAAAGAGTGTGTTTAAGAACTATGGGCACCTCTAATTGGGGACTTTAGCAAAGCTGAGTCACAATCTGAAAAGGTTCACCCAGTTATGTGTCTGTGGCATTTATGTATCCGGTGGTAATACTGGAAAACAAAATGCTTAGGGTCACGGACAAGACTCATAAAGTAGTTGTGTTCAATAATCAACATACTAAACTAGGAAAATCAATAACACAATCTGAATTCTGAGTTCCTATGGATGCCAATCATTCTGAACTTCAAAGGATAAAGTGAGATGCCAAAACTGTTCAGAAGTAAAAAGCTACTAGCCCGCTCATCTAATTAGAACTAAGCTTCATTGATGTTTTGGAATTTATTGTATATTCTATTTTTTTATCCTATTTTGTTTTTTAGTTGCTTGGGGACAAGCAACAATTTAAGTTTGGTGTTGTGATGAGCGGATAATTTATACGCTTTTTGGCATTATTTCTAGGTAGTTTTTAGTATATTTTTATTAGTTTTTATGAAAAAATCACATTTCTGGACTTTACTATGAATTTGTGTGTTTTCCTGTGATTTCGGGTATTTTCTAGCTGAAATTGAGGGATCTGAGTAAGTTTTAAGGACTGCAGATGTTGTTAGATTCTGACCTTCCTACACTCAAAGTGGATTTTCTGGAGCTACAGAAGCCTAATTGGCGCACTCTCAATTGCGTTGGAAAGTAGACATCCTGGACTTTCCAGCAATGTATAATAGTTCATACTTTGTTCGAGATTTGATGGCCCAAACTGGCGTCCAAACGCCCACCAGAGACCCTTTTCTGGCGTAAAACGCCGAAACTGGCACCAGAACTGGAGTTAAACGCCCAAACTGGCATCCAAGCTGTTGTTTAACTCCAAGGATGGCCTATGCATGTGAAAGCTTCAAAGCTCAGCCCAAACACACACCAAGTGGGCCCCGGAAGTGGATTTCTACACTATCTACTCATTTTCTGTAAACCCTAACAACTAGTTTAGAATAAATAGCACTTTTGACTATTGTATTTGGGATCTTTTGGAACATCTTTGGTTCATCTTTTGATCTTTTGATCACTTTGGAGAGGCTGGCCATTCAGCCATGACTAGACCTCTTTTTCTCTTATGTATTTTCTACGGTGGAGTTTCTACACCTCACAGATTAAGGTAAGGATCTCTGTTGTTCTTCATGAACTAATGCAAGTATTATTGTTTCTCTTTCGATTCAAGCCTACTTCTTCTCCTAGATATACACTCGTACTTAATTCATTTAAGTCAGAATGAAGGGGGTGACCCGTGACAATCACGCACTATCTTCATTACTCGCTTAGCCAAGATCCGCGTGCCTGACAACCACAAGCAGTCTACATGATGTTCAATGTAGTCATTGGATGACAGCCGGAGTATATTCTCTTGGGTCTCTGATCCGCGATTCGCATCATCTCTCCTAACAATAGAGCATCCGAATCTGAGATTAGAACCTTCGTGGTATAGGCTAGAAACAATTGGTAGCATTCCTGAGATCCGAAAAGTCTAAACCTTGTCTATGGTATTCCGAGTAAGGTCTAGGATGGGATGACTGTGACGAGCTTCAAACTCACGATTTTTGGGCACAGTGACAGTGTACAAAAGGATCAAGAGATCCTATTCTGACACAAGTGAGAACCGACAGATGATTAGCCCTGCGGTAGCTGTGCCTGGTATTTTTCATCCGAGATGAGAAATCTGACAGTTGATTAGCCGTACAGAAACCCTAGCCGAACCATTTTCACTGAGAGGATCATATAGCTTCCCATGGAAGGAAGGACGCATGATTGGATGAAGACAATAGGAAAGCAGAGGTTCAGAAGTAAGAAAGCATCTCCAAATGCTTATCTGAAATTCCCACCAATGAATTACATAAGT
Source organism: Arachis duranensis (assembly GCF_000817695.3). Classification (NCBI taxonomy): domain Eukaryota; kingdom Viridiplantae; phylum Streptophyta; class Magnoliopsida; order Fabales; family Fabaceae; genus Arachis; species Arachis duranensis. The sequence continues at coordinate 45,288,605 of NC_029781.3, forward strand.
ATCTCTATGTTATTTTCTGTTTTACTTATCTTTTAAATATTAAAACCTCATTACCATTTGAATCCGCCTGACTGAGATTTACAGGATGACCATAGCTTGCTTCAAGCCGACAATCTCTGTGGGATCAACCCTTACTCGCGTAAGGTTTTATTACTAGGACGACCCAGTGCACTTGCTGGTTAGTTATGCGGCGTTGCAAAAGTGTGATTACAATTTCGTGCACCAGCGGGCGTTGGATGCCCAGTGACGAGTTCCTCACTAGTGTTCAGTGCCAGAATGGCTGCATGGTTGGGCGTTGAATGCCCAGTGAGAGGTTCCTCACTGGTGTTCAGCGCCAGAAAGCCTTTTTGTTTGGGTGTTGAACACCCATTTAGTGCTCATTGGCTGGCATTCAACGCCAGCTTTTCTGCCAGGATGGGTGTTAAATGCCTAGTGAGGAGTTCCTCACTGGCGTTTAACGCCAGGATTTCTGCCATTGTAGGTGTTGAACGCCCAGTGAAGGCTTCTTTACTGGCGTTCAATGTCATCTCATTCTTCTCAGGTTCGCCCTCTACCTCCATGGTTATGACCTTGCACTCTTCTCTATAATTAACCTCAGTATTACTGGGAAGAGTGTTAGGAGGAATCTCAGGGATCCTCTTGCTCAGTTGACCAACCTGTACCTTCAAGTTTCTAATGGAGGACCTTGTTTCTTTAATGAAACTATGAGTGGTCTTAGTGAGGCTGGAGACTAGAGTGGTTATGTCAGAAAGGCTCTGCTTAGAGTACTTGGTATTCACAAATGTTAAGCATGAAAAATTTAATACCAATCAACAAAGTATAACCTCAACAAAGAAATTTAATAATGAATATTAACAACAATGATGCTAAAATACCATCCTATCAAAAATCAGCAACAATAACAGTAAATTAAATTAAGAATCCAACACTTATCACCTAAAACAAAAATTAAACCAACTAACTAACTAACTAAATAAATAACTAAGTAAAGAAAAATGATGGTAGATGGTGAATGATAGGGATGGATGATAATTGGAAGAAAGAAAGAAAAGAAGAGAACAAAAAAGAAAAAAAGAAATAGATAGAAGAGAAGAAAAAAAGTATAAAACAGGGGTGGTCACGCGTACACGGAAAGCCATGCGTACACGTGAGTGGAAGAAATGGGGGTGACACGCACGTGTCAATCACGTGTAGGCATGGAATGGGAAAATAGAAGGTGACACATACGCGTCAGTCACGCGTATGCGTGAGGGCTTATCGTGCTCTCCGCACAGTACCTGCATGGTCCCGGCACAACTCACTATCTGGACCATGCGGCCGCACAACTCCAGCACAAAAATTTCACAATCCAGGAACTTAGGGCAATGCGTACGCGTCGGTCACGCGTAGGTGTGAGGAATGTTTTGATCCTCACACCCCACCAGCATGGTCCTGGCACAACTCACTATCCAGGCCGTGCTGTTACACAGTTTCAGCACCCTTTACACATGGTTGATTTCAATGGTCACGTGTACGTGTGCATCAGGCGTACGCGTGACAAGCTCTCTTTTTTTTAGCAAAGAAAAGAAGCAGGGCGCTCCCACCCACTATATACATTCCTAAACACCAACCAAAATTCAAATATAACAAAATCCTTATCAATTCAAACAAGGATGAAATTCAAGACAACTAACCTAACTCAAAGCATAAGTCTAACAAACAAACTAGCAACCAAAGCAATATATCCAAGAGTGATATAAAAGGCAAGATATTATCTAAAAATGGCAACTCAATCCATTCATCAACTATATATACAAGAGAATGGAAAGCGTTTACCATGGTAGGATGTCTCCCACCTAACACTTTTATTTAAAGTCCATAAATTGGACCATTGATTGGGTGCTTGTCAAGGTGACTTGTGCTTGAATTTTTCCTTGAATTTCGACCAATGCTTGCATATCCAATGTCAACTCGGATCCCAAACTAGGCGCACCAAGCTACCAAGAAATCTCAAAAATGTAACGAGGCCCCAAAGTTGTTGATTTCCAAATTGTATTCTGGGGTCCCAAATCTTGTTTGTCAACACCCTTTCTTCTTGTTGATCATTACAATTCTAATCGGGTGGCAAGCACATAGAATTCTCGTTCAAACACCAAACTCTCCACTTAGACTCATTCAATTTAGCATTCCTCCAACCATGGGATTTCAACCTTGATGACTCAACCAAAACAAATATAGGATTATATTTCCAACCACTACACAACTTTCTCTTACTCTTCACTCCACAAAGAGCTATAAGTTGACCATCCGTTTCAAGTATGCCATATTCAAGTGGAATAATAAAGCTTAAGGATATGAGTTTTACCCATTCAAATGATAAGATGGATGGTTGCTTAGCAAGAGAGGCTCCAACTGGCTTTGGCAAAGTGATTGCAACTCTCTTTTGCTCTTCCTTGATAACTTTCACCTTTTGACAAGCTTCTTTAGCTTCAACCTCTTCCTCACCAAATTCTTCTAATTCTTCTCCATCTCTCAAGTCATAAGTTGGAGGTTGAGTGAGATCTACATCAACATCAAATTCAAATTCAATGGGGGAGGATTCATTAGGCTTAAAAGGATCATATGTTGATACGGAATCATCATCAATGGGAGGACTTGTTGCTTGCTCCACTTCTTCCAATTCTTTACTCATTATATGCTTTGGAGGTTGCGCACCCTCTTCAACATCAAATTTAAACTTCTTGGAATGAGGCTATATGATATGAGATTTCTCTGGACTTTGAACGTCTACTAAGTCTTCAACCACTTCATCATCTTCAATAATTACGGCTTCCTCCAACTGTTCCAATATAAAGCTCCATTCCTCGTTTTTCACCGGAGTTTCTAAATTAGTTACTACCTCGGTTGACATATCCATGAATTCATCTTGCCTCCTTAGAGCTTTAAGTCACTCTTTCATAAAGGTATGACATTCCCTTAGCTCTTGGAGATATGAAATGAGAGGGTTATCTGTAACAACCTAGTTTTGGGGTATACGAGATCTTTTCTAAAGATACGGGATTTTTCGAAAGATCAGTGAAGGGAATATCTTTGCTATATCATCAATCACCTCAATCTACATCATCATCATGTCATCACTAAGCTAGAACCTCTTTCGAGGCAACCTCGACAACGCGGTCACGAAGAACCTAGTTTTTGAAACATATCGGCTAGGAGCTTTTGATTCTGGTTTCCAAAAATAGTCTTAGTTTGACGAACCGGACTCGATTCAGAGAGAAGAAAAATAGTAATATGATATTATTATTATATTAATATTAGAGATGCTTGAATAATATTATAATATTATTTGATATGTTTTAGTTAAAAATAGGAGATTGGTTTAATCGGGTTCACAGTTTACTGGTGCAGCTTAGTACCAGCACTTTGATAACTTTAGCAATGCTAATTGACATTGACCAAAAGCATGGGTTTGGATTTTCACACTAAAAATAGAATTGATGTTGCAAGTATAGTCCAATCCCATCCATTGATCATCAATCAAATTATAATCCTAAATATGTCACAATTCAAAGCAAATGTAAACCTAGAGTATTTAGTCTCCCGAGATGTTCTCCCTAGGAACTAATAACAATGAGCGCACACAATTTTGGTTGTGAAAGGCAAAGGGAGGTTTTCAATGATTTAAACAAACAATAAAGAGATAGAAGAACGAGGCAAAATTGCAAGTAATAAAGTAATAAAATAACAAAAGAACTATGTATGTAATATAAACAAGTAATGCTATAAAGTGTTGGAAAAGTGGTTCAAAACATAAATCGAACCTTGACTTGGGATGAGTTATGAAATCCCTTCATTGCCATAACCACAACTATGATAATTTTGATGGATTAATCTTACTAAGTCAAACCTTAACATCGAAGGATAAGTTAAGTAAGCATAGTTGTTATCAATCCACAAGTCCTAGCTAACTTACTAATTAATTGGTAAAAAGCTAGCATTAGTGGAAACAATAACAACTAACAACCCAAGAATTATCACTAAATGTTGGACATTTTGGCTCTAGTAATCCATAAACTCATTTTTCCCAAGCCAAAGGGTGGAAATTACCCCATAATCAAAATTGGCATTTCATCAAACACATAGAGGGAATAAACATAAAACATGGCAAAATTGGTAAATTGATGAAAGCTATGAACCATAAATGATCAAAATCAATAAAAGCAACTCAACAAACATATAAAAGCCATTAAACATCAAATTAAACAACTAGGAATCAAAATTGCAAAGCAAAGTGAATATTGACAAGAGAAATGGAAATGTAAGAATGTGTAGAACATGTAATGTAATTGAAAGAGACAATTAAAGAAATACTTACAATGTAAATTGCAAAATTTTAAAGAAAGACTTGAGGTATAAAATGCTACAAAACCTAACTAAACCCTAAGAGAGAATTTTCTGTACTATACTACTCCTACTCCTTCTATTATGAGAAACTTGTAAAAAACTAAACTACAACCTAATGTCTACTAATGTATTGATTCTCCCCTTATATAGCACTTCAAAATCGAACATCCTAGCCTTTCAAAATTGCCCAAAAGGCCTCAGAATTCGAGAGACACGTGCTTCATTAATGGAATCACGTGCAGGGACCTGTGCGAGCGCGCAGATGTGTGCGTCTGCATACTTGGCTGGAAATTGACTTGTGCGTACGCACAGGTTCTTGTGCGTACGCACACATAGAAATACTTGCTTGTGCGCATGCACGGAAGGTTGTGCGCACGCAGACTTCGCTGTGTGTGCTTTTCCTTGTTTTTTTCATGTTTTCTCCCTTGTACATGCTTTCTTCCACTTTTGGCCATCCATTCTTACTTCCAAGGCCTGTAATCACTCAACAAACTTGTTATGGCATCAAATGGAATTAAAGTAGAATTAAATTGCTCATTTCAAGCACAAAATTGCATGTTTTCACATTTGGGTTCAATTTAGAGACAAAACACAAAAGCATGCTATTTTGGTGCTTAAGTGTGAGTTTATGTGATGAAGTCCATCCAAATCATGCTAAAATATATCAGAAAATATAGACTCATCAATTCCCCCACACTTAAACAATAGCATGTCCTCATGCTAAACTAACAAGGAAAATGATCAAAGGGGTTACCAACTTATTGAATGCAACTATCTATATGCAGCAAGTATGTATATACTATATATCTATCTATCTATAATGTCCTATTGAATTGGTGAAAACAAACAATCAAATTCCCAAGCAAGTATATAGACATATAGGGCTAAACAAGGAAATAATCCGATGCACTCAAAATCTAAAGAATTGATTTACTCATCAAAATGAAGCAACTTGCAAGAATACATAATAAGAAGTATGGAAACATAGAGTTGAGTGATCGAACCCTCACTAGGTGTGTATACACTCTCAACGCTCGGTGTTTTAGGGGCTAATCACTCAATTCTCCTCCTAATCATACTTTCAAGGTTTTGCTTTTCATCTAACAATCAGCAAACAAGTGATGCATGAATGCAATTATCATGAGGACTTATTAGGGTTGTAATGGGGTTAAGGTAAAGGTGGGATAGATATGGCCAAGTGGACTAGAATGATTGAATCCTTGATTAGTTTAAGTTCTCACTCAACCTATATCAACCAAAATAAACACAAAATGCAACCTAACTTCCCGTCATACCTTTTATACACATTCATGTATGCCTTTCCACAAAACATCACATATGCAATTCTTTATTCATTTCTTTTCACTTTAGGGTGACTTTTGTACCCTTTTTATGATGAAGAGTTTTTTTTTTTTTTTAGAATTGCATATGGTTACATAGTTCATACATGAATGTTCCCATTTTTCAAAAATTTCCAAAAGATTCCCCCACACTTAATGTAACACACTCCTTCAACCTAAGATAATCAAGGATGCAATCCAAGGTAATTCATGGTTTTTCACTTAGGGTTGTAATGTGGTGATATTACAAACAATGGGGGTAAATAAGGCTCAAAAATGGTTAACAATGGTAGATGCAAAGGGTAGGCTATATGGGTAAAGTAAGCTTTTATCAAAGATGGCCTCAAACATGCTCAATACAATTCAAAACATCAATCATAGGAAATAAAGAATCAAGCAAAATCGAGATTGCAATCATAGAAGAGATATAACACACAATGAACAAATTAGTGGTTAGAAATGTGTAAGCACTCAATATAAGCCCATAAACTCACAAGGTATTTGTTTTTTACTCTTCTATGTTCCATGAAAAATCATTCAAGCAAGTTTGAAAACAATTTTCAAATCAATTCAATAGCATGCCCTTGAAACAAAGTTCTTGAAAATTCTTGTTGTTTTTCACCAAAATTTATTCCTATATGTATGTATGGTGTGATGGATGCAAATTTTTCAAGTTCTCTTCCTGATTTTCAATAAGAAAAAATTAATGTGAACAATTAGGACAAGATTGAACTAGGTGCTATACTATTCACATTATCCAATCACAACTTCTATCTATAAAATATATACTAAGAAAAGGATGCAAAAATGCAACATGCAATAACTAGAAATAAACTATGCATAAGCTAAGATATATATACTAGAAGAAAATGCAATGCAACAATCAAAAGCACTCTAAATATCTACAAGAAACATAATAATAAAAAGAACCAAAAACAAAGTGCAAAGTGTTTGGAAAAGAAATTTATGCCCCAAAAATGGTGAATCCTCCCCCACACTTAAGCGTTGCACAGTCCTCCGTGCACGAACACGATCTGGAGAGATGTCTCTAAAGAGCTCCACCTTCAGTTGGCGGATGCAGGGGCTCGGGTTGCATGAAAATTGCCAAGTGCTATACTTTCTCGGCATCTCCATCCGCGGTGCCCTCCTCCTCTCCTGACTCCTTGCCGTTATGTCTCATCCTCCAAAAAGAGTGAATAAGGTATAATTAAAATCATAAGACAAGTAGCACAAAAAGGATAAAGGCGTGAGTAAATAAGCATCTAATTGAGGAAGTTTCTATAGAAGTGTGGTATGATAAAAATTATTAGCTATATGTGTATTCCAATTATGCGCGCGGTTGGAACACACACAACGGCTGTTTTAAATGGCATCCACACAATCAAAAAGTAATAGCATGTGTTCCCCAATTAGATGGCCTAGGTTGCAATTAAAGAATAAGCAAGAGATAAGGCACAAACAAACCTAGGTAACTACAAAAGTGAATTTAGTATTTGATATTGGATATTGAAATTGTGCAAGTGAAAGCGCAAAATTGATAGATGATAGCACAATCAATAACCAATATAATAATGAACCAAAAACTCCTTATTCATCATGAAACATAAAGAAAAGTTCACATGGTAAGATACTTGTTACTAAAAGTGATAAGCTTGATAAGAATCAAGTTGAGTCACTCAAACAAATGCAAGGCATTAACAAAGAACAAGTATCGGACATGTGATGAATGTAATATAAAAATCATGATGAACAAGTAATTTCCAACTCAAATCACTTGATTCAATGCACTTACATAATTGTCCTAGTGGTGCAATTAAAATATGAGTTATCAAACCCACTAGGTACTAGTACATTAAGGCAAAGCATAAGTGCATTGGTGGAAACTTCAAGCAACAATCAACCCAATCTATATCAAATAAACACTTGCAATTTATTTAATAACAACTAGAGTAACACTAATATAATTACTAAAATGGAAATGAAATGCAATGAAAACTAAGTAAAATAAGTAAAAAAGAAGGCAAAAGAAAGAAAAGGGAGGGATGGAATGGGTGGAAGTACGTTAGGGCTTAGGGAAAAGTGAAAACAAAAATTGCCCAAAACAGCACCTGTGTGCACGCATAGGTGCATGTGCGTATGCACAAAAAGGTAAAACAGAGGTTGTGTGCGCTCGCAAAAAATGTGTGAGTGCTCCAAACAGAACGGGGATATAGAAGTGTGCGCATGCACAAATTTGTGCGCGCGCACAGAACAAAATTTTTTTTTTGGATGACGGATAATGTGTGCATGTGCACAAGGGTGTGTGCGCATGCTGGTGCACGAAATTATGATCAATACTTTTCACAAATCAAATAATCCCCGGTAATGAATCCAAAAACTTGGTGTTCAATACCATGGCATAAACACAACTTCGCACAACTAACCAGCAAGTGTACTGGGTCGTCCAAGTAATAAATCTTACGCGAGTAAGGGTCGATCCCACAGAGATTGTTGGTATGAAGCAAGCTATGGTCACCTTGTAAATCTTAGTCAGGCAAACTCAAATGGGTATAGTGATAAACGCATAAAACATAAAGATAAAGATAGAGATACTTATGTAATTCATTGGTAGGAATTTCAGATAAGCGTATGAAGATGCCTTCCCTTCCGTCTCTCTGCTTTCCTACTGTCTTCATCCAATCCTTCTTCTTCCTTTCCATGGCAAGCTTAAGCAAGGGTTTCACCGTTGTCANNNNCATGAAAGTAAATGGCAATGAAATTAAACTAACAACTATAAAGCTCTTGGCAAGATATGAGAACTAGAAGTCCTATCCTAGTTATCCTCCTCAATTGTGATGACAAATTGTCCATTGCTCCCACTTAGTTAACCTCTAACCATGGAGGAAAGTCAAGTGGATGAATCAATTTGATTCCTCAAATCCTAATCAACTCCTAAAGGAAAGACTAGCTTTAGAGGCATTCAAATCAATTAGCAATCTCTCCAATTATCAATCAACAAAGGAATTAGATAACTCAAGTGTCACTAATTACTCTACCTAGGTCAAGAGGAACAAAATCTATACTATATCTAGAAGAGGCATTTCAACAAACACATAAAGTGCAATAGAAGTAAACATTATTAAATGCAAGAATTAAAGAGAGATCTAACTACAAAGTCAAGAGATCAACAATAGAAAAGCAAAGAAGAACAATTATTGTGAATTACCTCTTATTGAATTGAAAGAAAATGGAAGGAACAATAGTAGATCTACAACAAAATGTAAGAACAACATAAAGGAAATTACAACAAAAGAATAGAAGAAGATGAATGTAGCAACAAAGAATTGAAAGGTAGAAGTAGAAGAAAGCAAAGATTAAAACCTAGATCTAAGAACTAATCCTAATCCTAATCCTAATTCTAATTCTAGAGAGAAGTGAGAGCTTCTCTCTCTAGAAACTACTTCTAAAACTTAACTATGCTAAAACTAAACTAATGGTAACTAACATGTCCATCCCTCTTCAATCCTTGGCTTAAATAGGATCAGAAATGAGTTGGATTGGGCCCACAACGCTTGTAAATTCGCTAGCCACGAGTTTGCATGAAGTGAACCACGTGCACCAACGGCACGTGCGCGTATTATGCGCGTGCGCGCCACCATACGTGTAGCAACTATGGCAAATCTTATATCGTTTCGAAGCCCCAGATGTTAGCTTTCCAACCCAACTGGAACCACATCATTTGGACCTCTGTAGCTCAAGTTATGGTCGTTTAAGTGCGAAGAGGTTGGCTTGACAGCTTTCCGGTTCTTTCATTTCTTCATGAGTTCTCCAACTTTTCATGCTTTCTTTCTTCATTCCCTTGATCCAATCTTTGCCTCCTAAACCTTAAATCACTTAACAAACATATCAAGGCATCTAATGGAATAAAGGAGAATTAGATTTAGCTATTTTAAGTCCTAAAAAGCATGTTTTCACTCTTAAGCGCAATTAAGGGAGAAGTTATAAAACCATGCTATTTCATTGAATAAATGTGGGTAAAAGGTGATAAAATCCCCTAAAATCAATACAAGATAAACCGTCAAAATGGGGTTTGTCACCTCTCAGTGGAAATGTTCAACGCACCCTGTCACGGCACGGCTATCCATCTGTCGGTTCTCGATCAGGCCGGAATAGAATCCAGTGATTCTTTTGCGTTTGTCACTAACGCCCCGCCCTCAGGAGTTTGTAGCACGTCACAGTCATTCAATCATTGAATCCTACTCAGAATACCACAGACAAGGTTAGACCTTCCGAATTCTCTTGAATGCCGCCATCAATTCTAGCCTATACCACGAAGACTCTGATCTCACGGAATGGCTGGCTCGTTTGTCAGGCGAGCACTCGGTTGTCAGGCGATCAACCATGCATCGTGTATCAGGAATACAAGAGATATTCACCCAATCGAAGGTAGAACGGAGGTGGTTGTCAATCACACGTTCATAGGTGAGAAAGATGATGAGTGTCACGGATCATCACATTCATCAAGTTGAAGAACAAGCGGAATTGAATAGAAGAACAATAGTAGTTGCATTAATACTCGAGGTACAGCAGAGCTCCACACCCTAATCTATGGTGTGTAGAAACTCCACCGTTGAAAATACATAAGAACAAGAGTGATCATTGGCTTCGGTCCCAGAGAGGGAACCAGAAGAACCAAGATTGTCCGAAGATTTTTTTACAATAGTAAAAGGTCCTACTTATAGAGAACTAGTAGCCTAGGGTGTACAGAGATGAGTAAATGACATAAAAATCCACTTCCGGGCCCACTTGGTGTGTGCTTGGGCTGAGCAATGAAGCATTTTCGTGTAGAGACTCCTCTTGGAGTTAAACGCCAGCTTTGGTGCCAGTTTGGGCGTTTAACTCCCATTCTTGTG
>NC_029781.3:45299667-45300329 GCF_000817695.3 Arachis duranensis
GCCACAGACACATAATTGGGTGAACCTTTTCAGATTGTGACTCAGCTTTGCTAGAGTCCCCAATTAGAGGTGTCCAGGGTTCTTAAGCACACTCTTTTTGCCTTGGATCACAACTTTATTTCTTTTATTTTTCTTTCTTTTTCTTTCTTTTTCTCTTCTCTTTTTTTTTTTTCGAAATTTTCTCTCTTTTTCTTTTTTTATATTCACTGCTTTTTCTTCCTTCAAGAATCATTTTTATGATTTTTCAGATCCTTAGAAACATGTCTCCTTTTTCATCATTCTTTCAAGAGCCAACATTCATGAACCACAAATTCAAAAGACATATGCACTGTTTAAGCATACATTCAGAAGACAAAAGTAATGCCACCATATCAAAATAATTAAACTGTTATAAAATTCAAAATTCATGCAATTCTTCTCTTTTTCAATTAAGAACATTTTTTTTTATTCAAGAAAGGTGATGGATTCATAGGACATTCATAACTTTAAGGCATAGACACTAAGACACTAATGATCACAAGACACAAACATGGACAAACATAAGCATTAATTTTCGAAAAACAGGAAAATAAAGAACAAGGAAATTAAGGAACGGCTCCACCTTAGTGATGGCGGCTCTTTCTTCCTCTTGAAGATCCTATGGAGTGCTTGAGCTCCTCAAT
>NC_029781.3:45301262-45301829 GCF_000817695.3 Arachis duranensis
GCCCTCTTCACATATGATTGTGAGGACTTGGTCCAACCTTTGATCAAAGTTGACCCTTCTAGTGTAGGGGTGTTCATCTCCTTGCATCATGGGCAAGTTGAATGCCAACCTTACATTTTCCGGACTAAAATCTAAGTATTTCCCCCGAACCATAGTAAGCCAATTCTTAGGATCTGGGTTCATACTTTGATCATGGTTCTTAGTGATCCATGTATTGGCATAAACTCTTGAACCATTAAGATTCCGACTTGTTGAATGGGGTTGGTAAGAACTTACCAACCTCTTCTTTGGATCTCATGTCGGATCTCCGGATATTCACTCTTTTTGAGTGAAAAAGGGACCTCGGGGATCACCTTCTTCAAGGCCACAACTTCATAGAAATGGTCTTGATGCACCCTTGAGAGGAATCTATCCATCTCCCATGACTCGGAGGTGGAAGCCTTTGCCTTCCCTTTCCTCTTTTTAGAGGTTTCTCCGGCCTTGGATGCCATAATGGTTATGGAAAAACGAAAAAGCAACGCTTTTACCACACCAAACTTAAAATGTTTGCTCGTCCTCGAGCAAAAG
>NC_029781.3:45305403-45308597 GCF_000817695.3 Arachis duranensis
ATGTTGAATCAAATCATTAATTGTTAGCAAGTATTTTTGAAAATGGAAAGAAATTGATTTTGATTGAAAAGATATGATTTGAAAAAGATTTGATTTTGAAAAACTTTGAAAACTTGAAAAAAAATTGCATTGAAAACAGAATCTTCCCTCTTGTGCCATCCTGGCGTTAAACGCCCAGAATGGTGCACATTCTGGCGTTTAACGCCCAAAACTATACCCTTTTGGGCGTTAAACGCCCAACCAGGTACCCTGGCTGGCGTTTAAACGCCAGTCTATCCTTCTTCACTGGGCGTTTTGAACGCCCAGCTTTTTCTGTATAATTCCTCTGCTGTATGTTCTGAATCTTCAATTCTCTGTATTATTGACTTGAGAAGACACAAATTAAGAATATTTTTGGATTTTTGATAGTAAGGAAAAATCAAAATGCAACAAGAATCAAATAACAATGCATGCAAGACACCAAACTTAGCAGTTTGTATACTACTGACACTAACAAAATGAGAATGCATATGAGACACACGAAACACTCAAGTCCATAGAATTCAAAGATCAGAGCAAGTAAATCATCAAGAATAACTTTGAAAATCACTTAGGACACATGAATGAATGCATGCAATTGACACCAAACTTAAAATGAGACACTAGACTCAAACAAGAAATTTTTGGATTTTATGATTTTGTAATTTTTTTGTGTGATTTTCGAAAATTAAGTGGAAAAAGATATCAAAATTGTTAATGAGAATTCCAGGAATCAGTGCAATGCTAGTCTAAGACTCCGGTCCAGGAATTAGACATGGCTTCACAGCCAGCCAAGAAAATCACAAGATTAAACGAAGACAATCATCAAGAACAACTAGGAGATCAAGAAGAACACAATGCATGAGTTTTTGAAAAATGCTAGAAAAATACAAACATGCAATTGACACCAAACTTAAAAATTGACACTAGATTCAAACAAGAAACACAAAATATTTTTTATTTTTATGATTTTATTAATTTTTTTGGTTTTTTTTCGAAAATTAAAATTTTTTTGAAAAACGAAAATAAAATTTTTTTTGAAAGATTTTAAAAAAAAAAATACCTAATCAAAGCAACAAGATGAACCGTCAGTTGTCCAAACTCAACAATCCCCGGCAACGGCGCCAAAAACTTGGTGCACGAAATTGTGATTGGCACTGATGTTACCGGACCAAAAGCTTGCTCAAAACTGAACAATCCCCGGCAACGGCGCCAAAAACTTGGTGCGCGAAATTGTGAACAATACTTTTCACAACTCTCATAATCCCCGGTAAAGAACCCCAAAAACGTGGTGTTCAATACCATGGCATAAACACAACTTCGCACAACTAACCAGCAAGTGCACTGGGTCGTCCAAGTAATAAACCTTACACGAGTGCTATTCATCTGTTGGTTCTCAATCAGGTTGGAATAGAATCCAGCGATTCTTTTGCGTCTGTCACTAATGCCCCACAATCGTGAGTTTGAAGCTCGTCACAGTCATTTAATCATTGAATCCTACTCAGAATACGACAGACAAGGTTAGACCTTCTGGATTCTCTTGAATGCCGCCATCAGTTCTAGCCTATACCACGAAGACTCTGATCTCACGGAATGGCTGGCTCGTTTGTCAGGCGAGCACTCGGTTGTCAGGCGATCAACCATGCATCGTGTATCAGGAATCCAAGAGATATTCACCCAATCGAAGGTAGAACGGAGGTGGTTGTCAGTCACACGTTCATAGGTGAGAATGATGATGAGTGTCACGGATCATCACATTCATCAAGTTGAAGAACAAGTGATATCTTAGAACAAGAACAAGCGGAATTGAATAGAAGAACAATAGTAATTGCATTAATACTCGAGGTACAGCAGAGCTCCACACCTTAATCTATGGTGTGTAGAAACTCCACCGTTGAAAATACATAAGAACAAGAGTGATCATTGGCTTCGGTCCCAGAGAGGGAACCAGAAGAACCAAGATTCCAAATACAATAGTATAATGTCCTACTTATAGATAACTAGTAGCCTAGGGTGTACAGAGATGAGTAAATGACATAAAAATCCACTTCCGGGCCCACTTGGTGTGTGCTTGGGCTAAGCAATGAAGCATTTTCGTGTAGAGACTCCTCTTGGAGTTAAACGCCAGCTTTGGTGCCAGTTTGGGCGTTTAACTCCCATTTTGGTGCCAGTTCCGGCGTTTAACGCTGGGATTTCTGAGGGTGACTTTGAACGCCGGTTTGGGCCATCAAATCTTGGGCAAAATTGACTGATTGTCTTGCTCACTAGATCAGGTAATTTTTGTTTTTTCAAAAATTTAAAGAAGAAAATAAAAATAAAAGACTTAATTAAAATAAAATAAAATAAATTACCTGATCTAGCGAGCAAGACAATCAGTCAATTTGTCCAAACTCAATAATCCCTGGCAACGGCGCCAAAACCTTGGTAGCACGAATCCCCACACTTTCATACTGTTGTACCAGCAAGTGCACTAGGTCGTCCAAGTAAGTCAGGGTCAATTCCACGAGTATTGTGGTTTGAAGCAAGCTATGGTTATCTTGCAATAGTCAGGCAGATCAGAAGGTTGTTGGATTATGAAGTTTAGGATTATTATAATAGGGTGCTAATAATTTAAGGATATTGTTGAGGATTGGAGTTGCCTGCCTTTCTGAATTAACTCTAGTATTATTGTCTTCTCTTCTTGTGAGTAATCTTTTCTATGACAGGCTGTATGTGATCAACGCCATGGGTCGTGGTCATTGATCTCCTCTACTACAGATTGAATGCCATTGGCCGTGCTCATCCAATCTGACAAAGGGTGAAATGCTAGCAAGTCATTCTCCTGGCGATCCTACTCAAAATGCCACAGACAAGGTCGAATCTTCCAGATCAAAGAACGCTGCTTCTTTGGATTCTAGCTTATACCATGGAGACCCTAATCTCCCCGGAAATTGGCTGAACTAGTGTCTTGAGAAGTCCCCAACGAAATCGTGGTTTAACCGTCTGAGAGGTGTATAAATGATGAGCGGATAATTTGTACGCTTTTTGGCATTGTTTTTAGTATGTTTTTAGTATGATCTAGTTAGTTTTTAGTATATTTTTATTAGTTTTTAGTTAATTCACTTTTCTGGATTTTACTATGAGTTTGTGTGTTTTTCTGTGATTTCAGGTATTTTCTGGCTGAAATTGAGGGACCT
>NC_029781.3:45308767-45309579 GCF_000817695.3 Arachis duranensis
GTTGGAAAGTAGACATCCTGGGCTTTCCAGCAATATATGATAGTCCATACTTTGCCCAAGATTTGATGGCCCAAACCGGCGTTCAAAGTCACCCTCAGAAATCCCAGCGTTAAACGCTGGAACTGGCACCCAAATGGGAGTTAAACGCCCAAACTGGCACTAAAGCTGGCGCTTAACTCCAAGAAGAGTCTCTACACGAAAATGCTTCATTGCTCAGCCCAAGCACACACGAAGTGGGCCCGGAAGTGGATTTTTATGTCATTTACTCATTTCTGTAAACCCTAGGCTACTAGTTCTCTATAAGTAGGACCTTTTGACTATTGTATTTTCATCTTTGGACATCTAGTTCTTAGATCATGATAGAGAGACTTTGGTAGCTATCTTCATTTTATGCTATCTTAGATCATAGGGAGGCTGGCCATTCGGCCATGCCTAGACCTTACACTTATGTATTTTCAACGGTGGAGCTTCTACACACCATAGATTAAGGTGTGGAGCTCTGCTGTACCTCGAGTGTTAATGCAATTACTATTGTTCTTCCATTCAATTCCGCTTGTTCTTTATCCAAGATATCACTTGTTCTTCAACATGATGAAAGGTGATGATTGACGCCCATAACCATTCTCACTCATGAACAAAGTGACTGACAACCACTCTTGTTCTACAAGCATTCGAGGCTCTAGTGAATATCTCTTGGATTCCTGATTGCACGATGCATGGTTGATCGCCTGACAACCGAGTGCTCACCTGACAAACGAGCCAACCATTCCGTAAGATCAGAGTCTTCGTGGTATAGGCAAGAACTGATGGCG
>NC_029781.3:45312975-45313672 GCF_000817695.3 Arachis duranensis
TGAATTTTGGGAGGAAGAAGAGGCAGTGAACGCCACTGAGGAAGGCCTCACTGGGCGTCCACTGGCCTCCAATGAGTTCCCTAATGAGGAACCATGGGAATCTGAAGCTCAAACTAAGACCATAGAGATTCCATTGGACTTACTTCTGCCATTCATAAGCTCTGATGAGTATTCTTCCTCTGAAGAGGATGAGTATGTCACTGAGGAGCAAGTTGCTAAATACCTTGGAGCAATCATGAAGCTAAATGACAAGTTATTTGGAAATGAGACTTGGGAGGATGAACCTCCTTTGCTCACCAAGGAGCTGGATAACTTGTCTAGGCAGAAGCTGCCTCAAAAGAGACAGGATCCTGGGAAGTTTTCAATACCTTGTACCATAGGCACCATGACCTTCAAGAAGGCCTTGTGTGACTTAGGATCAAGTGTAAACCTCATGCCTCTCTCTGTAATGGAGAAGTTAGGGATCTCTGAGGTGCAAGATGCAAAAATCTCACTAGAGATGGCAGACAATTCAAGAAAACAAGCCCATGGACTTGTAGAGGATGTTCTGGTTAAAGTTGAAGACCATTACATCCCTACTAATTTCATAGTCCTAGAGACTAGGAAGTGTATGGATGAATCCATCATCCTTGGCAGACCCTTCCTAGTCACAGCAAGGGCTGTGATTGATGTTGATAGAGGAGAGTTGATCATTCAA
>NC_029781.3:45317400-45318535 GCF_000817695.3 Arachis duranensis
ATTTTCAATGGTGGAGTTTCTACACACCATAGATTAAGGTGTGGAGCTCTGCTGTACCTCGAGTATTAATGCAATTACTATTGTTCTTCCAATCAATTCCGCTTCTTCTTGTTCTAAGATATCACTTGTTCTTCAACTTGATGAATGTGATGATCCATGACACTCATCATCATTCTCACTTATGAACGTGTGACTGACAACCACCTCCGTTCTACCTTCAATTGGGTGAATATCTCTTGGATTCCTGATTGCACGATGCATGGTTGATCGCCTGACAACCGAGTGCTCACCTGACAAACGAGCCAACCATTCCGTAAGATCAGAGTCTTCGTGGTATAGGCAAGAACTGATGGCAGCATTCAAGAGAATCCGGAAGGTCTAACCTTGTCTGTGGTATTCTGAGTAGGATTCAATGATTGAATGACTGTGACGTGCTTCAAACTCCTAACAGGCGGGGCGTTAGTGACAGATGCAAAAGAATCGATGGATTCTATTCCGGCCTGACCGAAAACCGACAGCTGAATTCCGCGTGCTGTGACAGAGCATATGCAATCGTTTTCACTGAGAGGATGGGAGGTAGCCATTGACAACGGTGAAACCCTACACAAGCTTGCCATGGAAAGGAATAAGAAGGATTGGATGAAGACAGTAGGAATGCAGAGAGACGGAAGGGAAGGCATCTTCATGCGCTTATCTGAAGTTCCTACCAATGAATTACATAAGTATCTCTATCTTTACCTTTATGTTTATTTTCGTTCATCACCATATCCATTTGAGTTTGCCTGACTAAGATTTACAAGATAACCATAGCTTGCTTCATACTAACAATCTCCGTGTGATCGACCCTTACTCGCGTAAGGTTTATTACTTGGACGACCCAGTGCACTTGCTGGTTAGTTGTGCGAAGTTGTGTAATGCCATGGTACTGAGCTACCAAGTTTTTGGGGTTCATGACCGGGGATTATGAGAGTTGTGAAAAGTATTGTTCACAATTTCGCGCACCAATAAACATAGTTGTTGGCTCGTGCTTTCCAGTCACGTATTCACACAAACCCAAGTAGACGCGAGTGTTTGTCAGGCACGTTTGTCTAAGTGTGATGAACAGAGCTGATTGTTTGATCATCCTATTTACCAC
>NC_029781.3:45318635-45319629 GCF_000817695.3 Arachis duranensis
TGCTTCTCCCATAAAAGTCGGGAGTAGGTGCAGTAAAGTCACCCAGCACCTTCCTTGCATTGTTGGCATTATTGTTGTTTTTGGCTGCCATTTGTTCTTCTTCTTTGAAGATTTCTGTTAGGTCCTCTACAGAGAGTTGTGCTTTGGCTTCTCTTAGCTTTCTCTTCAAGGTCCTTTCAGGTTCAGGATCAGCCTCAACAAGAATGCTTTTGTCCTTGCTCCTGCTCATATGAAGGATAAGGGAACAAGAAAATGTGGAATCCTCTATGTCACAGTATAGAGATTCCTTTAGGTGTCAGAGGAGAAGAAAAGTAGAAGACAGAAATAGAAAATTCGAACTTATCAAAGAAGATGGAGTTCGAATTTTGCATTAAGGAATAGTGTTAGTCCATAAATAGAAGGATGTGAGAAGAAGGGAAGCAATTTTCGAAAATTAAGTAAAAGATTTTGAAAACATTTTTGAAAAGCATTACTTAATTTTCAAAAATGAAAGTGGGAAAGAAATCAAGTGATTTTTGAAAAAGAATTTGAAATTAGAAATCAAAAAGATTTGATTGAAAACTATTTTGAAAAAGATGTGGTTAAGAAGATATGATTAGTTTTTAAAAAGATGTGATTGAGAAGATATGATTTGAAAAACACATTTTTTTTAAAAATATTTGATTTTGAAAATTAAAAACTTGGCTAACAAGAAAAGATATGATTCAAACATTAAACCTTTCTCAACAGAAAAGGCAACATATTTGAAATGTTGAATCAAATCATTAATTGATAGCAAGTATCTTTGAAAATAGAAAGAAATCGATTTTGAAAACATATGATTGAAAAGATATGATTTGAAAAAGATTTGATTTTGAAAAACTTTGAAAACTTGAAAAAAAATTGCATTGAAAACAAAATCTTCCCTCTTGTGCCATCCTGGCGTTAAACGCCCAGAATGGTGCACATTCTGGCGTTTAACGCCCAAAACTATACCCTTTTGGGCGTTAAACGC
>NC_029781.3:45324130-45325954 GCF_000817695.3 Arachis duranensis
AAGATGAATTCTAGAGTTTCATGATGATTTGTTGAAATCTGGCTGGCTGAGAAGCCATGTCTAATCTCATTGGACCGAGGTTTCAACTTATCACCACAAGAGCTTGTAGATCTTTATCAATCTTGCTTTTGGAGCAGTGATCTGCTAAGGCTTGGCTGGCCATTGGCCATGTCTAGTGTTTTGAACCGAAGCTTTCTTTGAGAGCTTGGCTGGCTGTGAAGCCATGTCTAATTCCTGGACCGGAGTCTTAGACTAGCATTGCACTGATTCCTGGAATTCGCATTAAGAATTTTGATATCTTTTTCCACTTAATTTTCGAAAAACACAAAAAAATAAAAAAAAATCATAAAATCCAAAAATTTTTTGTTTGAGTCTAGTGTCTCATTTTAAGTTTGGTGTCAATTGCATGCATTCATTCATGTGTCTTAGTGATCTTCAAGATGTTCTTGATGATTTCTTACTCTAATCTTTAAATTCTCTTGACTTGAGTGCTTTGTGTGTCTCATATGCATTCTCATTTTATTAGTGTCAGTAGTATACAAAATGCTAAGTTTGGTGTCTTGCATGCATTGTTATTTGATTCTTGTTGCATTTTGATTTGTTCTTATTATTAAAAATCCAAAAATATTTTTAATTTGTGTCTTTTCAAGTCAATAATACAGAGAATTGAAGATTCAGAACATACAGCAGAGGAATTACACAGAAAAAGCTGGGCGTTCAAAACGCCCAGTGAAGAAGGACAGACTGGCATTTAAAAGGAATTACACAGAAAAGCTGGGCGTTCAAAACGCCCAGTGAAGAAGGACAGACTGGTGTTTAAACGCCAGCCAGGGTACCTAGTTGGGCGTTTAACGCCCAAAAGGGTATAGTTTTGGGCGTTAAACGCCAGAATGTGCACCATTCTGGGCGTTTAACGCCAGGATGGCACAAGGGGGAAGATTCTATTTTTCAATGCAATTTTTTTTTAGTTTTCAAAGTTTTTCAAAATCAAATCTTTTTCAAATCATATCTTTTCAATCAAATCTCTTTCAAATTCAATTTCTTTCTATTTTCAAAGATACTTACTATCAATTAATGATTTGATTCAACATTTCAAATATGTTGCCTTTTCTGTTGAGAAAGGTTTAATGTTTGAATCATATCTTTTCTTGTTAGTCAAGTTCTTAATTTTTCAAAATCAAATCTTTTTAAAATGTTTTTCAAATCATATCTTCTCAATCACATCTTTTTTAAAAAAAAAAAAAAACCAATCATATCTTCTTAACCATATCTTTTTCAAAATAATTTTTCAATCAAATCTCTTTGATTTCTAATTTCAAAATCTTTTTCAAAAATCACTTTATTTCTTTCCCACTTTCATTTTCGAAAATTAAGTAATGTTTTTCAAAAATGTTTTCAAAATTTCTACTTAATTTTCGAAAATCACTTCCCTTCTTCTCACATCCTTCTATTTATGGACTAACACTATCCCTTAATGCAAAATTCGAACTCCATCTCCTCTGATAAGTTCGAATTTTCTACTCCTGTCTTCTACTCTTCTTTTCCTTTGACACTTCAAGGAATCTCTATACTGTGACATAAAGGATTCCACATTTCTTGTTCTCTTCTCTCTCATATGAGCAGTAGCAAAGACAAAGGCATTCTTGTTGAGGCTGATCCTGAACCTGAAAGGACCTTGAAGAGAAAGCTAAGAGAAGCCAAAGCACAACTCTCTTTAGAGGACCTGACCGAATTCTTCAAAGGAGAAGAACACATGGCAGTCGAAAACAACAACAATGCCAACAATGCAAGGAAGGTGCTGGGTGACTTTACTGCACCTACTCC
>NC_029781.3:45328009-45329470 GCF_000817695.3 Arachis duranensis
TGACATTAAAGAAGCGCTTGTTGGGAGGCAACCCAATGTTATATTTTATCTATTTTCTTTTGTTATTTTATCTTTTTTTTGTAGGTTGATGATCATGAGAAGTCACAAAATCAATGAAAAAAGCAAAAACAGAATGAAAAACAGGAAGAAAAACAGCACACCCTGGAGGACGCACCCACTAGCGTTTAAACGCCAGTGAGGTTAGCTGTTGGGCATTTAACGCCCAGTCTGGCACCATTCTGGGCGTTTAACGCCAGAAAGGGGCACCAGACTGGCGTTAAATGCCAGAAATGGGCAAGAAGCTGGCGTTAAACGCCAGAAATGGGCACCAGCCCGGCGTTTAACGCCAGAAATGGCTCAAAACGTGATTTTGTTTGCCATTTGGTGCGGGGATGACTTTTCCTTGACACCTCAGGATCTGTGGACCCCACAGGATCCTCACCTACCTACCACTCTCTCTCTCTTCTTCACCCATTCACCAATCACCTCAACACCTCTTCCCCAAAAACCCCTCACCTATCAAATCCCTCTTCCCCAAAAACCCTTCACCTATCAAATCCCATCTTTCTCTTCACCACTCACATCCATCCTTCATAAAACCCCACCTACCTCACCATTCAAATTCAAACCACTTTCCCACCCAAACCCACCCTCACATGGCCGAACATCCCTCTCCCCCTCTCCTATATTAACCCTCCTTCACTCCTTCATTTTCACACACCTTAAACACCTTTTCTCTCCCCTTTGGCCGAATACAAAGCCATTCCCTTTCTCCTCATTTCTTCTTCTTCTACTATCTTCTTTCTTCTTTTGCTCGAGGACGAGCAAACATTTTAAGTTTGGTGTGGTAAAAGTGTTGCTTTCTCATTTTTCCATAACCATTATGGCATCCAAGGCCGGAGAAACCTCTAGAAAGAGGAAAGGGAAGGCAAAGGCTTCCACCTCCGAGTCATGGGAGATGGATAGATTCATCTCAAGGGTGCATCAAGACCACTTCTATGAAGTTGTGGCCTTGAAGAAGGTGATCCCCGAGGTCCCTTTTTCACTCAAAAAGGGTGAATATCCGGAGATCCGACATGAGATCCGAAGAAGAGGTTGGGAAGTCCTTACCAGCCCCATTCAACAAGTCAGAATCTTGATGGTTCAAGAGTTCTATGCCAATGCATGGATCACCAAGAACCATGACCAAAGTGTGAACCCGAATCCAAAGAATTATCTCACTATGGTTCGGGGGAAATACTTGGATTTTAGTCCGGAAAGTGTAAGGTTGGCATTCAATTTGCCTATGATGCAAGGAGATGAACATCCTTACACTAGAAGGGTCAACTTTGATCAAAGGTTGGACCAAGTCCTCACAGTCATATGTGAAGAGGGCGCCCAATGGAAGAGAGATTCAAGAGGAAAGCCGGTTCAATTGAGAAGGCATGACCTCAAACCCGTGGCTAGAGGATGGTTGGAGTT
>NC_029781.3:45330364-45336181 GCF_000817695.3 Arachis duranensis
GTGGTAATACTGGAAAACAAAGTGCTTAGGGCCACGGCCAAGACTCATAAAAGTAGCTGTGTTCAAGAATCAACATACTTAACTAGGAAAATTAATAATACTATCTGACTTCTGAGTTCCTATGGATACCACTCATTCTGAATTTCAAAGGATAGAGTGAGATGCCAAAACTATTCAGAGGCAAAAAGCTAAAAGCCCCGCCTCATCTAATTAATACTGATCTTCACATATGTTTTTGGAATTCATTGCATATTCTCCTCTTTTTATCTTATTTGATTTTCAGTTGCTTGGGGACAAGCAACAATTTAAGTTTGGTGTTGTGATGAGCGGATAATTTGTATGCTTTTTGGCATTGTTTTTAGTATGTTTTTGGTATGATCTAGTTAGTTTTTAGTATATTTTTATTAGTTTTTAGTTAAAATTCACTTTTCTGGACTTTACTATGAGTTTGTGTGTTTTTCTGTGATTTTAGGTATTTTCTGGCTGAAATTGAGGGACCTGAGCAAAAATCTGATTCGGAGACTAAAAAGGACTGCAGATGCTGTTGGATTCTGACCTCCCTGTACTCGAAGTGAATTTTCTGGAGCTACAGAAGCCCAATTGGCGCGCTCTCAACGGCGTTGGAAAGTAGACATCCTGGGCTTTCCAGCAATATATGATAGTCCATACTTTGCCCAAGATTTGATGGCCCAAACCGGCGTTCAAAGTCACCTTCAAGATTTCCAGCGTTAAACGCCGGAACTAGCACCCAAATGGGAGTTAAACGCCCAAACTGGCATAAAAGCTGGCGTTTAACTCCAAGAAGAGTCTCTACACGAAAATGCTTCATTGCTCAGCCCAAGCACACACCAAGTGGGCCCGGAAGTGAATTTTTATGTCATTTACTCATTTCTGTAAACCCTAGGCTACTAGTTCTCTATAAGTAGGACCTTTTGACTATTGTATTTTCAATTCAGACTTAGCATCTTCCATAAAGGCCTTAGTCGCATGAACTGGAGAATCCCAGACAACATGAGATAAGGCCGCACCCAGGTTGGCCATCTAAATACTATTACTAGTAATAAAATCCAGATGATGAAGGATAGACACATCATCCAACAGAATTCTGCCATGAAGAGCTATCACCTCGGTAGAAAAACTTATGCCATCAAAGTCCTTATCATTCAGATCATAAATACCAACAGTTTTCTGCCGCTTTGGAGGAGGACCAGATGAAGTAGGGGAAGAAGTAGCACCCGAAGTCTCAACAGGCAGACCAGAAGAGACCGTCCGAACTCTGGGAGTCGGGATAACCTTCCTCGGACCTTGGGAGTCCAGCACTGGTACTTTCGGGGGCAACTGAGAAGACCCCTCCCCCAGTGGTTTCGCCGATATGTTTTGGGCAGCTATCACCTTCTTGGCCTTCCAGAAGGCCTTCATAGAATCAGAAGATTTAACCATCTCTGAAAAGAAACCAGAAAAAATATTAGACATATTGGAAAGGGACAAATCGACAAATAATAAGAGAAAATCAGAAAGAAGTCGGATGCTGCCGAGTTCAGCACGGAGGAGGGAAGGGTCTCCTAGAAACTTCTTGGTATCCAAATAAGGAGGATCCCCCCAATGTTCCTCTAAAACGCCCACAAAGGCTTGTTCTACTTCACTCAAACTCTCCCAAGAATATTTGACTACTACTACATCTTTTTGCCACCATAAAGGGGGGGTGGGTTCATTATTCTCATCTAAGAAGAAAGAACGAGCATCCTTAACAACTCAGAATTTGAAATAGTAGTTCTTAAAATCTCTGAAAGATTCATCAAATATGGAAAACACCTTCCTCCCCTGGGTAGCTCGGAAAGAAATCCAAGAGGCTTTCTTCTTAGCATAGGCGACCTTCAGCTTCAGGTAACCCTCGAAACAGTTAGGCACGTTCATCTTAATATGATGAAGATCGGATATACATCTTAGAGATAGATCAAACACGGATCGGAGAAGGAATAGTAATACTTTTATTAATTCATAGCACCCAGTAGGTCTCCCCCCTCAACCTAAGAGGTTTAGAAACTCATACTGATGTAAAATACAATGGTAAAAACGTGTATTCTATGCGAAGATGATCATTCAAAGTCTAAATAACATAAATTTAATCCCTTAAATACCAAACAGATGACTGGTAAGGGTAAAACAGTCTATTTAGTGCTAAAATACACTTTTGGGGCCCACTTGGTGAGTGTTTCGGCTGTGCTTTGATGAAATCCACGTGCTATGAGGTCTCTTGGGCATGGAAAGCCAGCTAGGGGGTCCCCTCTGGGCGTTTGGGCGCTGGACGCTTGGAAGGGGCAGGAAGCTGGCGTTGGATGCCAATTTTGGGCCTTCTAATTCGAAGAAAAATATGAACTATTATACATCGCTGGAAAGCTCTAGAAGTCAGATTTCCATAGTCATTGAGAACACTCCATTTGGACTTCTATAGTTCCAGAAACATTCTTCCGAGTGCAAGGAGGTCAGATCCGGACAACATCTGTAGTGCTTTCTCTGTCTCTGAATCAGACTTCTGCTCCAACTCCTCAATTTTAGCCAAAAAATACCTGAAATTGTACAAAAACACAAAAACTCATAGTAGAATCCAAAAATGTGAATTTAACACTAAAACCTATAAAAACTCAATAAAAACTAAACAAAACATACTAAAAACTATATGAAAATGATGCCAAAAGCGTATAAAATAGCCGCTCATCACCAACCAAGCATTTTATCAAACACTTAGAAGGCATAACCGAAAATCATAGTAAATTAACAAAAAAAGAAAATCTACAACTATCCAATGCAAGAAAATAATAATAACAACTCAATTAGACAACAAGAAACATGATAACATAAATTGCATTAAATGAAACTAAAATTAACAAAGAGCCAAAAACATAAAGGTGACGAAAATAGGAAATTAACAAGAATAACTAAGAAAATTAAAGCAATAGAACAAGGAAAGGTAAATGAAACTAGATCATGACAAGAAATTAAACCTAAATCTAAGATGCAATTAACCTAGTTCTACCTAATTATAGAGAGAAGAGAGAGCTTCTCTCTTTAGAATATAACCTAATGCATGTTTCTATCTAATTCTAATTGCTCTTCCCTTGTCCCATCTTGAATTTGGCCTCTAATAGCTTCAAAAATAAGTTGGATTGGGCTTTAGCAAGTCCAGAAATCGCCCTAGTGTGTTCCTTTAATAAGGTCACGTGACAAGTGTCATGCGTACGCATGGGTCACGTGTATGCGTGGCCTGGAAAATTTCTCTCTCACGCGTGCACGTGGGTCACGCGTACGCATCGCCATGAATTCACCAAATCCTCATTTTTTTCATGAATTCTCCACTTTGCATGCTTTTCTCTTCACTTCTTTGATCTAATCCTTACCTTCTAAACCTGGAATCACTCAACAAACATATCAAAGTATCGACTGGAATCAAAGTGAATTAAATTTAGCAAATTAAGTGCCTAAAAAACATGTTTCACTCTTAAGCACAATTTAGGGAGAATTTTAAAACCATGCTACTTTAGTAAATAAATGTGGAAAAATTGATAAAATCCACTAAATTCAATACAAGATAGACCATAAAATTGTGGTTTATTAGTAGCTAATATAAGGATATACCTTTTAGTTATCATTTCTTGATTGTGCTATCATTTCTTCGTCCAGGTTGATAATAGTTATCTTTTGAGATTTGCTATTCATGGGAGTACCAATATTTTCAGGATCGCTTCCACCAAGAATGATATTAGTGTCTTCTACATTTGCATTGTCTTTTTCAAGTACTTCCTTCCCTTTGACAGCGTCAGCTGGAACCTGCTGTTGTGGCATTTGTTCAGGAGCTGCTGGGCAGTCTCCAAGGTCCAATACTGCAACTTGACAAATGGTCATCTTTCCCTTCATATTATTGTACAATCTCACAAGGTTAGCTATTTTAATGTGCAAATCCTGCAAGACAGCATATGAAAATTTAAGAATATTAGTTGCAATCATGAATAACAGATACACTTGGATTGAAACACATCTCACCTTCAAAGAGGCAACTATGCCATCAACAACAGTATTGGGGTGGAGGGTTTCAACTTGACAAGATTGGTTATTATTGATGCCCTTGTCGACACATTTGGAGGTATTATTGTCAATTTCCATTCTTAAGAGGGTAATAGTCAATTATCAACGGGAATGAAAATATTTTTTCACGGTTAAAAGGTTCTTATGTATATAGAATTATGATGCTGCTCACTAAGAGCGATAGTTACACAAAGCGCATCATACAGTCAAAGCACAAAATACATGGCAGTTACAACAAGTCCATTATCTCTTATTTCAGATTATTCTCAACGTTAACGTAAGTGGTAACAGAATCAAAAATTAAAATGAAACTATATTTAAATAATTATTTGCATTACGTTGTTATTAATTTATTCAAAAAGTGATTAAAATTTGAAGATAATTAATATAAAATATTATAGATATAAAACTAAATAATTATTCTATTTAATATAGAAAAACTTTTTTGTATAACAGGACACCAGTATTTCAGTCATTTTTAACCGTTGATCTTATTATATAATGAAGGTTTTAAAGGCTTAGAGAAGGGGGAGTTGAATCTATGGCCTTCTTTTACTTTAATGCAATAACCCTTTAATATCAAACTTTCAGTCTGGATCTGTTTGAACTTAACAGCAGAAAATTTATGAGATAATTTCTTTTTGTCTCATGAATATCAGGAAATAGAACAGAGAAGGAAAGAGAGAAGTGGACACCATCATGTATCCTGGTTCAGTTGGCTTGTGCGATGCAACGTACATCTAATCTCCACCATAACATTAGTGGAATTTCCAGTATAGTACAGTTAAAGTATTACATACACTAATTCCACAGGATTGACACAATCCTTTCCCTCTCAAGTTCTAACCTAACTTGACTTGGCTATGTGATGAGCGGATAATTTGTACGCTTTTTGGCATTGTTTTTAGTATGTTTTTAGTATGATCTAGTTAGTTTTTAGTACATTTCTATTAGTTTTTAGTTAAAATTCACTTTTCTGGACTTTACTATGAGTTTGTGTGTTTTTCTGTGATTTCAGGTATTTTCTGGCTGAAATTGAGGGACCTGAGCAAAAATCTGATTCAGAGAAACTGGCACAAGGATGGGAGTTAAACGCCCAAATTGGCACTAAAGCTGGCGTTTAACTCCAAGAGGAGTCTCTGCACGAAATTTTCTTCATTGCTCAGCCCAAGCACACACCAAGTGGGCCCGGAAGTGGATTTTTATGTCATTTATTCATCTCTGTACACCCTAGGCTACTAGTTATCTATAAGTAGGACATTATACTATTGTATTCGAAATCTTGGTTCTACACACCATAGATTAAGGTGTGGAGCTCTGCTGTACCTCGAGTATTAATGCAATTACTATTGTTCTTCTATTCAATTCCGCTTGTTCTTGTTCTAAGATATCACTTGTTCTTCAACTTGATGAATGTGATGATCCGTGACACTCATCATCATTCTCACCTATGAACGTATGATTGACAACCACCTCTGTTCTACCTTCGATTGGGTGAATATCTCTTGGATTCCTGATAGACGATGCGTGGTTGATCGCCTGACAACCGAGTGCTCGCCTGACAAACGAGCCAGCCATTCCATGAGATCAGAGTCTTCGTGGTATAGGCTAGAACTGATGGCGGCATTCAAGAGAATCCGGAAGGTCTAACCTTGTCTGTGGTATTCTAAGTAGGATTCAATGACTGAATGACTCTGACGTGCTTCAAACTCCTGAGGGCAGGGCGTTAGTGACAGA
>NC_029781.3:45337453-45338128 GCF_000817695.3 Arachis duranensis
ATACTTGCTATCAATTAATGATTTGATTCAACATTTCAAGTATGTTTCCTTTTCTGTTGAGAAAGGTTTAATGTTTGAATCATATCTTTTCTTGTTAGCCAAGTTTTTAATTTTCAAAATCAAATCTTTTTAAAAAAATGTTTTTCAAATCATATCTTCTCAATCACATCTTTTTTAAAACTAATCATATCTTCTTAACCACATCTTTTTCAAAATAGTTTTCAATCAAATCTTTTTGATTTCTAATTTCAAAATCTTTTTCAAAAATCACTTGATCTCTTTTCCACTTTCATTTTCGAAAATCAATTAGTGTTTTTCAAAAATGTTTTCAAACTCTTTTACTTAATTTTCGAAAATTACTTCCCTTCTTCTCACATCCTTCTATTTATGGACTAACACAATTCCTTAATGCAAAATTCGAACTCCATCTTCTTTGATAAGTTCGAATTTTCTACTTCTGTCTTCTACTTTTCTTCTCCTCTGACACCTAAAGGAATCTATATACTGTGACATAGAGGATTCCACATTTTCTTGTTCCCTTCTCCTTCTTATGAGCAGGAGCAAGGACAAAAGCATTCTTGTTGAGGTTGATCCTGAACCTGAAAGGACCTTGAAGAGAAAGCTAAGAGAAGCCAAAGCACAACTCTCTGTAGAGGACCTAACAGAAATCTTCAA
>NC_029781.3:45339546-45340334 GCF_000817695.3 Arachis duranensis
CAGGATCCTGGGAAGTTTTCAATACCTTGTACCATAGGCACCGTGACCTTCAAGAAGGCCTTGTGTCACTTAGGGTCAAGTGTAAACCTCATGCCTATCTCTGTAATGGAGAAGTTAGGGATCTCTGAGGTGCAAGCTGCAAAAATCTCACTAGAGATGGCAGACAATTCAAGAAAACAAGCCTATGGACTTGTAGAGGATGTTCTGGTTAAAGTTGAAGACCATTACATCCCTACTGATTTCATAGTCCTAGAGACTGGGAAGTGCATGGATGAATCCATGATCCTTGGCAGACCCTTCCTAGCCACAGCAAGGGCTGTGATTGATGTTGATAGAGGAGAGTTAATCATTCAAGTGAATGAAGAATCCTTGGTGTTTAAGGCTCAAGGATATCCCTCTATCACCATGGAGAGGAAGCATGAAGAGCTTCCCTCAAAACAGAGCCAAACAGAGCCCCCACAGTCAAACTCTAAGTTTGGTGTTGGGAGGCCACAACCAAACTCTAAGTTTGGTGCTGAACCCCCACATTCAAACTCTAAGTTAGGTGTTGGGAGGTTCCAACATAGCTCTGAGCATTTCTGAGGCTCCATAAGAGTCCTCTGTCAAGCTAATGACATTAAAAGAAGCGCTTGTTAGGAGGCAACCCAATGTTTTATAATTAACTATTTTCCTTTGTTATTTTATCTTTTTTGTAGGTTGATGATCATGAGAAGTCACAAAATTAATGAAAAAAGCAAAAACAGAATGAAAAACAGGAAGAAAAACAGCACACCCTGGAGGAAGAACCT
>NC_029781.3:45341012-45341263 GCF_000817695.3 Arachis duranensis
TGTGCAGGGATGACTTTTCCTTGACACCTCAGGATCTGTGGACCCCACAGGATCCCCACCTACCCCACCACCCTCTCTCTTCTTCACCAATCACCTCAACACCTCTTCCCCAAAAACCCTTCACCTATCAAATCCCTTCTTTCTCTTCACCACTCACATCCATCCTTCAGAAAACCCCACCTACCTCACCATTCAAATTCAAACCACTTTCCCACCCAAACCCACCCTCACTTGACCGAACCTTACCCTTC
>NC_029781.3:45341432-45341587 GCF_000817695.3 Arachis duranensis
CTTAATTTGCTCGAGGACGAGCAAACCTTTTAAGTTTGGTGTGGTAAAAGCATTGCTTTTTGTTTTTCCATAATCATTTATGGCATCCAAGGCTGGAGAAACCTCTAGAAAGAGGAAAGGGAAGGCAAAAGCTTCCACCTCCGAGTCATGGGAGA
>NC_029781.3:45342783-45343206 GCF_000817695.3 Arachis duranensis
TTCTGAATGTATGCTTGAACAGTGCATATGTCTTTTGAATTTGTTGTTCATGAATGTTGGCTCTTGAAAGAATGATGAAAAAGGAGACATGTTACTGAGGATCTAAAAAATCATAAAAATGATTCTTGAAGCAAGAAAAAGCAGTGAATATAAAAAAGAAAAAGAGAGAAAATTTTGAAAAAAAAAAGAAAAAAAGAAAAAAAAAGGAAAAGAAAGAGAAAAAGAAATAAATAAAGTTGTGATCCAAGGTAAAAAGAGTGTGCTTAAGAACCCTGGACACCTCTAATTGGAGACTCTAGCAAAGCTGAGTCACAATCTGAGAAGGTTCACCCAATTATGTGTCTGTGGCATGTATGTATCCGGTGGTAATACTGGAAGACAGAGTGCTTTGGGCCAAGGCCAAGACTCATAAAGTAGCTATGT
>NC_029781.3:45344764-45364736 GCF_000817695.3 Arachis duranensis
AACCCTTGCTTAAGCTTGCCATGGAAAGGAGTAAGAAGGATTGGATGAAGACAGTAGGAAAGCAGAGAGACGAAAGGGAAGGCATCTTCATACGCTTATCTGAAATTCCTACCAATGAATTACATAAGTATCTCTATCTTTATCTTTATGTTTTATGCATTTATCACCATACCCATTTGAGTTTGCCTGACTAAGATTTACAAGGTGACCATAGCTTGCTTCATACCAACAATCTCTGTGGGATCGACCCTTACTCGCGTAAGGTTTATTACTTGGATGACCCAGTACACTTGCTGGTTAGTTGTGCGAAGTTGTGTTTATGCCATGGTATTGAACACCAAGTTTTTGGATTCATTACCGGGGATTATTTGATTTGTGAAAAGTATTGATCACAATTTCGTGTACCACTATGCTAATACATAACTCTTCACTCTTAGTGCTAACCCAACTAAGAAAGGGGTACCTCACAGGTACAGGATACAAGACAGTAGAAACAACCTAAAGAAATCTGAAATCACTCTAGGCTTTTCTCTCAAGTGTTTCACTCAGTCTTTTATCACTCATGGGCTTTTCTTGATTTCTCACTTTCAACCTTTTACCACTCAAGAAATTTCAGAAAGATATACATTAAAAATGAAATTACATTCTGTAAAACATGAAGGAGATTGATGCTTCAACAGCTTCTACTGTTATGCGATGAACTAGATTTGCTTAACTCTGATTTTGTTCCTTATTCTGGCAGAATGCTCCTTTGATAGAAAGCACTATCCAAGTTGATGAACTCTCTCAGAAAATACTTCACAAAACAAAAACTTCAGATTCTAGTTCTCTCTCCTTGCTTTCTGAAGGATGAAAAATCTTCTTTTATATCTCATTGCATGATGCTGAGCTGCTCTCTTCCAAGTCAACTCATCGAGCTGTGTGCTACCAACTTAGCCGTTCACTTTCTTCCATTAATCCCCAAATTGGAATTTTGGAAAAATCCTTTTTTCTTGACTGAAAGACACAGAATATCAAAGAAGAAAAGTTTTCAATGACAATCCCACATTTGAACCCTTGAGATACTACTTGGTCCCCAAGAAACAATCTTGGCCTCTGATTCACAGCAGTGTATCTTAGAAATCACTTTTTCTATATCCCTCAAAATAAAGTAGCAGAGAGTTGGAGAAGGAGGAAAGAAAGTAAGATGCATGCAAAAGGAAATAAATCACCTTTAGCTTTTGACTTAGCTTGATGTGGTTTGATTTGGGTGATTACACCTCAACCTTTCTGCTTAACCATTCTCTTTCTTTTTTCTTTGATGATAGACTTAGGAACGAAGCACTCTCTCTCTTTTCTGAATTCTGTCCAAAATGAGAAAAGGTGAACGTTGCTTTGGAGGCAACAACTTAGAGAGATTAGCTTGAGAGAATTCAATTCGGGTTTGGGTTGGCTTTGATTTATTTGACCCACTAAATCATCTCTTAGCTTTGTTTTTTCTTGGGCTTTCTTGTTTGGACATCCCGTCAGCCTATTCAATTTGTTCCTTATTGAGCTGCTGCTATATTAAGTTTTGACCTGCATCACTTGAACAAAATTATCAAAACTAATTGGATAATTAGCCCAATAAAATAATGTTTGGCATCGTTAATCATGTTAGTTAATTTCTTAACTCAACATATATATTATATATATTTTTAATAATTAAGATCAACGGTTAAAAATTACTGAAATATCGATATACCGATACACTTGAAAATTTTTCTTTAATATATAATTAAGAGTACTTCTTTCTTTTATAAAAAAGAAATATATATGCAACATTGCATTTTAAGCATTAGTTATTTATTTTACATGCAATATAAAAGAAATGAATATAATATTTGTTAGTAGATGCAGTTATGTAAAAAAATTTTGTTGTCGTATTATTTGATGAACCAAAGAAAAGAAAATGTTATTTTAAAAAAAAACTAATAAATCATTTGTATTAATATTATTAATACAAAATAATGTTCTTTTAAATAATATATATTAATTAAAATAATATAATTATTTCAAATAATATATTTTAAATATAATAAAATAACATATTTCAATAAAAAATTTGTTATTAAAAAAATTATATCAATATTTTTATATGAATTTTTTTATTAAATTTATTTTTCTTTTGCAAGAACAATTATAATAGCATCGACATATGATAAAATTAAACATGAATATTTGGCTTTATTTTCTATTTAGTTCGAATTTCGTCAACAATAAAATACAACATATATACATATATAAATTAGGTTATACAATATAGATTATTTAACATAACCTACCTTATCATACATATGAGTATATGAGATTACATAAAATATTTAAAATATAGATCATTTGAAAAACAGTTTTGACAAACAAATGAAAATCAATACTAGTTCTTCTATTTTTGTTATTAGTTTATTTTTAAATGAATTAATTAGATATGTAACACACTTATTTGGCTTTATCTTTTTATTAGCGACTCAACAGATTCTACCACTTTTCTATTAAGTTTAAAATATTAATTTTATATTTTAGTTATTAAAATTAAAATCAATTTTAAATTTGACTAATATTATTTAAAGATTACTTATTTATGAAGTTATTAAATTTATTTATTTTCTCAAACTTATTTCGTTAGACGAAAATTTATAAATTTATATACAAAATAATTTATTGAGTTATTATTATTATTATTATTATTATTATTATTATTATTATTATTATTATTATTATTATTGTCAATAATATTAAACATTATATATATATTTATATAATGAATTATAAGATAAGGAGGTAAGTTTGCATAAATATACAAATATTTTTTTTTAGTTATTACTACAACGCAAGGCATTGAAAACCAGTTCAAACTAACCGATCGAACCGTAAATAAGTGGAAACAACGAATCAGTTAAATACTATAATTGGAAGATTCAGGAACCACAGTCGGTTGGTCAAACTGAACTGAGATCTGACTGATTTTCCCCCCAAAAGTCCAAAATCATGTTGTTTGGTTTAGAGCAGAGGAACCCAAACCAAACAACCAAAGTCTAAAACGCTCAGCTACACACCCTTGTGCCTCGTCTATCTCACAGTCTTATTCTTCATCTCCTTCCTCTCATCGATCTCCTCCCTCACTCCCTTATTTTCGTCCAGCCATTGTCTTGCTATGGTCGCCATCGCAACTTCTGGATGCTGCCTTCATCGCTGCTACAACTAGTCTCGCCTCCTGCCTCCTTCACGCAGCACTGTCCTGCCGGCGCCAGCTCTGTTCCACCACACTCCTTCCCTTCAACTGCGTTAGCCTCTCCAGTCATTCCTTGTCCCCCTTGTGTGCTCACTGCTCAGTCTGCTCACTTCTAGGATTTTTTTTAATCGTCATTGTTGTTAGTCAACTGCGAACTCTGATTTTTCATTGTGTGGTGTTGGATTGTGAATATTCTTGAATAGTTTATCATATGGCATTTTATGGTTGGTTTTTTTTTTATAATTTGACTTTTAAAATTGTATTTGAAAGAGATCATAACATTGTGGCTTATATAATATTTTTACTTTGGATAATATTTGATGCATGTGGAAACTGTCTCTCAAGAAATTTCCTTCGGCAAGTGTACCGAATTTGTCGTCAAGTAAAAACTCATAATAGAGTGAGGTCGAATCCCACAGGGATTGATTGATCAAGCAACTTTAATTAGAAGAATGTTCTAGTTGAGCGAATTCAGAAATTGGGTTGAGATTTGCAGAAAATAAAATGGCGGGAATGTAAATGACAGACAAAGTAAATGCTAGAATTAAAGGGCTGAAAGTAAATGACTGAAAGTAAATTGCAGAATTGTAAATGGGAATGGGGTGTTTGCTTATGAAAGTAAACGCAGAAATTAAAGAGAATGGGTGAGATCAGAATTGGGGAGTTCATTGGGCGCAGGAGATGTTGCAATTCTCCGGATCAAGTTCATTTTCATCTCTTCCTCAATCAATGCACTCATTGATCTCCTTGGCAATCTTAATTGATTGAATTACAATTCCTTGTAATTCAATCTCTCAAATCTTGATCAATAGCCAATTCCTTGGTCAATTGCTCATGAGAAGAGATGAAGTGTGGTCACTGATTATACCACATGCATTTCCCAAATCAAGTATTGAGAGGATTATAGTCACATATCCATCCAAACCCAATTTGGTCCAGCATGAGAAAGCATTTCTAGCTTGATCTCTTCATTCCTCTTTCAAGGTTCAAAACAGATCCAAGTTTGAATAGTTTCTTTTCCAAGATAATTACCCAATTGGATGAAGATCGAAAGCTTTAAAGTAAAATCCAGAGAAAAGATAGAAGAAGAATAATGAAAACTAGTATTGATCCATCAATTTACAACAGAGCTCCCTAACCCAATGAAAGGGGTTTAGTTGTTCATAGCTCTAGAAAATGAAAACAAAGATGGAGAATAAATCATGGAACTAGAAGAGCAGAGAAAGTAAAATACAGAGAGTAGTGTTATTTTCCCAACTTCCAGAACTCCCAAATAATTCAAAGCTACTCATATATATACTACTCTTCTCAGCTTCTAGTTGGCTCTTCAAGTCTTGGGCCTTTGGATCTTGAGTTTGAAGCAGTTCTCTTCTTCATTTGGGCTTGGCTTTACTTGCAGAGAGAAAGTGTGAAGTGGGCAGAGACTTTAGCTCAGGACGTTAGGGGTGTTAACGTTTAGTGAAAGTATGAGTTCGAGAACGTTAGTGACACTCAACATTGTCACTAACGTTCCAATGTACCCCTTTGCCTCACGTTAGAGCCCCACATTAACTAGGTTAACGTGGCTTCTAACGTGGCCTTGCCAACTTTCGAGAACGTTAGTGACACTCAACATTGTCACTAACGTTCCAATGTGCCCCTATGTCTCACGTTAGAGTCCACGTTAACTAGGTTAACGTGGCTTCTAACGTGGCCTTGCCAACTTTCGAGAACGTTAGTGACACTCAACATTGTCACTAACATTCCAATGTTCTCCTATGTCTCACGTTAGAGTCCACGTTAACTAGGTTAACGTGGCTTCTAACGTGGCCATTCTTAGCCATCTCCAACGTTAGTGACAATGTTGAGTGTCACTAACGTTGACTCATCTTTCACTCATCAACGTTAGCTTCCACGTTAACTAAGTTAACGTGGAAGTTAACGTGGCTCCTTGGGGGTT
This sequence comes from Arachis duranensis, assembly GCF_000817695.3. Lineage (NCBI taxonomy): Eukaryota > Viridiplantae > Streptophyta > Magnoliopsida > Fabales > Fabaceae > Arachis > Arachis duranensis. Next base: position 45,349,954 of record NC_029781.3, read on the forward strand.
TTGTGGGTGCTTCCAACGTTAGTGACAATGTTGAGTGTCACTAACGTTGTCAACCTCCTTTGCCTCTTACGTTAGCTCCCACGTTAACCAAGTTAACGTGGGAGTTAACGTGGTATATTTCACCTTAGGCCAACGTTAGTGACAATGTTGAGTGTCACTAACGTTGGCTTCCTTCCCCCTTTTAACGTTAGAGGCCACGTTAACTAAGTTAACGTGGACTCTAATGTGGCCACTTATGATCATTGGCCAACGTTAGTGATAATGTTAAGTGTCACTAACGTTGGCTCAAAGTCCCTTCTTCACGTTAGAGTTCACGTTAACTTAGTTAACATGACTCTTAACGTGGACAATGATGACTTCGAGAGCGTTATTGGCAATCACTTTTCTCATTAATTTTGCAAGTTACCTCCCATTCCACGTTAGTGGTAACGTTAATTAGATTAACGTGACTGCTAAGTGATTCTTCCTTGCTTCCTTTAGTCCTGAAATCAAGCAATAGAGTGCATCAAAGTTCTAGTCCAAGTCATGGGTAATGCAACATACAATTTGTCACTAAACTCATGCAAAATCCTCATGAAATCATGTAAAATGCACAATGTATGCTTGAATTAAGGTATAAGTGAATATCTACCAAAACTAGCTTATTTCCTAAGGAAATGCATGAAACAACCCTAAAAACAGTAAAGAAAAGGTCAGTGAAACTGGCCAAGATGCCCTGGCATCACAACACCAAACTTAAAGCTTGCTATTATTAAAAATAGAATTTCGGTTAAACTACGGTCGAACCAGTTGAACTAGTAAATTAATAGTTAGAGCGATTCGATGTCCGATTCAGTTACAGAACCTTGCTATAATGACACATGTATCGTAGGTATAGCAGTTTTCAGCTTTTGTTTTTAATCAAGGAGAAGCTTTGCAAGAGTTGTTATGGCTAATTCGCTAACTTAGAGTGAACTGTGCAAATTTCTAAAAATAGTTTTCATTATGGCTTTATGCCTTTATGCGATGAAAATGGACATTATTGGGTTTGTTTGAGATAAATTGGGTTGAAATTCTTTTTTTTCTTTCTTAAGTAAAAACATTTACATGTATAAAATATACTTTATCAAAAGGCATGAAAAAAATTAATTTAAAATATAAATTCACTTTTTAAACTGAAAATATATAAATTTGTCTCTTAATCAATTTAAAGAAAATTATGAATAATCATGATATAGTATATAATATATTGTAAAGAATTATAAACAAATTAGTCTATCTAATAAAAGTAAGTTATGTCACCAACTCGTAGAAAAATAAAAATAAAATTCTAAAAATATTTTCAAAAATCTAAGTGCAAACAAAATTAATTTTAAATGACGAAAATAATAAAATTTTTGCCAATAATTTTAAGGTCATGTTAAAAATAATCAAATGTGAATAAATCTGTCTCTATTAAAAACATAATTCTGATGAAAAATAATAAGACACATGTAATCTATAAAAATAGCATATTATGTGAATTTTTAGGTATAATTATACATTAATTTTTCAAAATGGTTAAAGACTTTTTTAATATTAAACGGATTAAAATGCTCTTTTATGTTTAAGTTTTTTTAATTATATTACAAATTAAAATTTGAATTTAATTGCAGAAAGACTAAAATAACCACCAAATTCATTTAAAAACAATTTTTTTAGCATTAATTTTAAAAACACTAAATTACACTTTTAGAATATTGTTTGTTTAATTGTATTAGACATAGTAAATGTGAACTCTAAAAACTAAAATTCTCTCATAACTAATTTAAAAAGAACAAAGTAATTGTTCATACCTACACCCATTAAACATAGGTCCCGACGGGTTGGAAATAACTATCGTCTCGACGAACACATTAGAACCCTTAACCTTAACTGTTAGGACCTCACGTCCACGTTCAAATCCCACCTTAATTTCAAATAACAACTCGGAACAACTATATTTTACCGTTATTTTTTTAAAAAAATAAATATAAAATGCCATTATAAAATTAATTCATCTTGTTTGATTGTATTAGAAATTAAAAATTTAAATTTGATTTAAAAAAAACCTTAATTACATTTTTAGTTCATTTAAAAAAGTCAAAATAATTTCTTTATAACTCAAATAAAGTTAAACTTTATAGAAAATTTAAAGTTTTTTCGTAGATTCTATTTTAAAAGACTAAAAGTTCCTTATAATATTAGTTTAAAAACAAAATAAAAAAATGTCTTTGTAGTTCATATTTAATGTATGAGTAAATGGTCAAATTAGTCCCTAAAAGATCACTCATTTTTCAAATTGGTCCTTGAAAATATTTTTTAATCAAACTCATTCTTTAAAGATTTTAAATTAGTCATGGTAGTCTTTTCGTCACTTTTTTTGTTGATGGGGTCAAAATTTGCTAATGTGATAGGTTAAGTGATACTATAACACACACCTAAAGGTGATTTTGTTTACAGGCATGGGACATTGAGACAGAAATACAGAGACACAAAATCGTGTTTGATAGATAAGACATGGATAGAAACATTGTGTCCAGAGACACTAAATTAGTGTATTTTGTGTTCATCCAATCAGGAAAGACATAGAGACACTAACAAGAGGCACAACTTATTTTTTATTTTTTCTTTCATTATTCTTGTTAATTTTTTATAATTATAACTCTTATTATTATATTTTTCTTCCTAAATTCTTTGAATGAAAAAAATGATAATAAATTAGACTTTCATAATTCGTTCTAGTTTATTACCAAACAAAATACAAGAACACTAATTTGTGTGTCTCTGTCCTTTCTGTCTAATTCTCAATGTCTTGTCTTGTCCTGTTTTTAAAGCCAAACGTAGCCTAAGAGTCTTAATTAAATATTAACATTATAAATTTATAAAATTATATCAAATCAAAGTCTAATTGAGGAAAAAACTTGAGGTATTAGAATTCTTCAATTTGGGGTTCATTTGATCTAATGTCATTAACTAATAATGTTAATAGTTAATTAGGACTACTAGGTATGTGTTGTTATGTTATTTAACGTACTATATCAACAAACTCTAATGTTGTTAACAATAGAAGTGACAGAATGACTAACATGATTAATTTAAAATCTTTAAAGGACGAATTTGACTAAAAAGTTCCTTCAGAAACTAAATTGGAGAACGAGTGATCTTTCATAAATTAATTTGACCATTTACTCTTTAAAGTACTAAAATATATTTTATGCATTAATTTTAAAATACTAATTTACACTTATAGATTATTTAAAATTCTTTGATTGCATTAAAAATTAAAAATATTAATGAGTAATACCCCAAATAGGTCCCCAAGGATTTGACCGTACAACAGATTTGTCCCTTAGAAAAATTAACTAAGTCCCTAGTCCCCGAAATTGTTAAATATGTGCCATATACGTCCCTGCTCCAGATTTAGCCGGTTAACTGAACGCTCTCTCTCCTACATGGAGGTGATCAGTGTGACATGTCAGGTTAATGGCTTCCAGGACATGTTGGTCCCTGCACACGTGGCCAAAACGACATCGTTTAAGGGCTTTTCAAAACGACGTCATTTTGAGTGGGACAGATTAGTCCCCAAGCTTTATCAAATCAATGTGATAAAATGATAGCATTGTGAATAGGGACCTACGATAAAAATGCACGTCTGTTAAATGACTTGAAACCCCAAACCCTTACCCAGATTTTACAAGGTAAACCTTCATCTTCCTCAACTCCGTTAATGTTGACTGAAGTCTGTAATAGTGGTTTGACGAAGCTGACGGCCATTCCGTGGTGGCGGTAGTGTGTCGTGTATATCACCATTATTGGAGGTAAGTCTTCTAATTTCTTTTCTGAATTAATTTAAAGGCGAAAATTCATGTATGATGAACATGCATGTCATGTGCAGGGTAGATCAAAGATATTGTTTTGCTAGTGTAGGTTAAGTTAGAGTTGTAAAGTGATTTAGTTTGTGACATTTCATAATAGCATTACCGATGTGGGTGTTAAAAAATTGGATTCTATTTTAATGTTCTTGTAATGTCTTCGTTGCTTGTTTAAGTTGTGATAGATTTTTATTTTGTTAGTTTAGATGAGTTAAAACGTGATACCTATATTTCACCACGGTGGAAGCTTTGTGAGAGACAACAAGGAAGTACTTATGTACATCAATGGAGAAGTCAAGAAGTTTCTCCCAATGGATATTGAATTGATATGTTTCTTTGATCTGAAGAAACTTTTTTGGACTTGGGTTTCCATGACTATAAGGCAATGTTTTGGTATGATCTGACTTCTCTGACTTGGAGTCTGGTTTTCACCTAATTCATGGAGACAAAGAGATCAGAGATCTTCAAAAGAATAAAATTCTAAATGAGGACACTGATGAATTCTACGTCTACTTTGACCATCCAATCATGGAAGATACGAAGTTCATTTATGATGATGGCGTTAGTGTTGAGGAGGTGGATGTGCAAAAGGCTAGTGCTGAGGATGATGGTGTTGACAATGATGCAAATGTTGAGAGTTCAGATAGTGATGATGGGTATGAGTCAACAGAAGATGCATTGTACAAGCCCCACCTTCAGGATAGTTTTTCAGATTCAAGTGAAGAGGAAGAGTCAGTTGGAGCTGGTAAGAAAGGAAAGAATAATGGAAAGAAGAAATCCCCAATGCATCAGAAATCCAAAGTTAGGAAGCCTATTAATGGGCTAGTTGGCAAGGGATATGGCAAGCCAAAAAGGATAGGCATTAGAAGAGAAGAGGTAGCTGGAGCATCTGTTCAGAGATAGAGTCATGGTGGGCCTGGCAAGCCCAGTAAGATTGATTATGGGCCTGCTGAAAAAGACAAAGTAGTTAATGGGCCTTTTAGTGGCAACAAAAACAATGCTACACCTGCTAGTGCCAATGAGACTACATCAAAGTCCAAAAAACCTGCTACACTTGATGAAGAACTCGGTTTGGAGTTGTTGCTTGAGTCAAACATTGAATTTGAGTATGAGTCTGAACAACTTTTGACTCTAGAAGACTCAAGTGATGATGGAGGAAATAGGTTTGATTAGCCTCAATTTAATCCGAGTGCAGAATTTCGGGAGGTCTAATTTCAGCTGAACATGGAGTTTGAGTCACTTGAACAATTTAAGCAGGCTCTGAAGGACTTCACCATATCAGAGGGTAGGAGGATACTTTACATGAAGAAGGATAAGAGAAGGGTCAGAGCTGCTTGTATACATGGAGGCTTCATGCCTGGAAAAGAAGTGCAAAAAGCCAAGGCAAAGGCAAGAAAAGCAGCTAAGGAAAAGGCAAAGTTAGAGGCTGCTAAAGAAGCTAATGAAAATGACAAAGCTAAAATGGTGGTGGCAACAAATGAGGCTCTTCCTAAAGGTGAGAAGGACAATGATACAGCTACTATCAATGAGGTAGAAGGATGAACTAATGTGGTAGATAATGAAAAATGTGGAAATGAAGGTGAGAAAAATGGTGAAACAGAGAAGCATGACTGTCACTGGCTTATATACATTGCAAAGAACTCACGGTCAGGTGGATATCAAATAAAGACATACAACCCCACTCAAACTTGTGCAAGAGAGTTTGGTAGCAATATGGCAGATCAAAATTAGGTAGCAAGGAAGCTAGAAAATAGATTGTTGAGTCAACCACGGTTGACACATGCAGAGGCATGTGATCACATGAAGGTTAATTACAATGTGATACTCAGTGACAAAATGCTATATAGAGGACTTCGAATGGCCAGGGAAAAGTATGTTGGTAACGAGAAGGCGCAATATGGCAAGCTGCGTGGCTATCTGAATGAGATACACATGTATGAGGTTATTTTATTTCAAAGAATAACATTTCCTGTGATTTCAATAATCTGATAACATGGACTGATGAAAAATAATATTTTTTACATTTTATGTTAATTCCTGTTTGAGAAAAATAACTTACTGTGATATTATAATACATTAGAATATTGTTAGTGATCTAAGTGAATTCTTGTCATACTAAGATACATGTTTACACAGGAGCAATGCAGGTTCATCTGCACTGTTGGCAGTGAAGCTTATACCTCAATCTCCTCCATTATTTAATAAATTGTATATTTGCTTAGATGCCTGTAAAAGGGGGTTCAAGGCTGGATGTCACCCCTTGATAGGTTTAGATGGATGCTTCTTGAAGGATTTTTAAGGGGGACAGTTATTGTCAGCTGTAGGACAAGACGCGAACAATCATTCTTATGTGATTGCGTATGCAGTAGTTGATAGTAAGACAAAGGCAAGTTGGAAATGGTTCTTGGAATTGTTATAAGATGATCTTGGGCCATGCACTGCCGATGCTTGGAACTTCATCAGCGATCAACAGAAGGTATCCCTGAATATCTCCTAGTGTTTGTTATGTTAACTAACCGAGTGCTTTGTATTATTCATGGTTTAATCACTGTTAACTATGTTTTTTATTTTCATAACCAAAATTTTTATGCCTATTATTTTCTAGTCTGTTTGAACTGTAATTGGTATGCGAAATCGTGATTCACACTTTTCACAACTCCGCAAAGCTGACCAGCAAGTGGACTGGGTCGTCCAAGTAATACTTTACGTGAGTAAGGGTCGATTCCACGGAGATTGACGGCTTGAAGCAAGCTATGGTCATCTTGTAAATCTCAGTTAGACAAATTCAAATGGTTATGAGGTGTTGATAATTAAAAGATAAATAAAACATAAAATAAGATAGAGATACTTATGTAATTCATTGGTGGGAATTTCAGATAAGCGTTTGGAGATGCTTTGTTACTCCTGAACCTCTACTTTCCTATTGCCTTCATCCAATCATGTGTGCTCCATTCCATGTCAAGCTGTATGATCCTCTCAGTGAAAATGGTCTGGCTATGGTCTCTATACAGCTAATCAACTGTCAGATTTCTCGTCTCAGATGAAAAAATACCAGCCACATCTACTGCAGGGCTAATCATCTATCGGTTATCACTAGCATCGGAATAAGATCCATCAATCCTTTTGCACACTGTCACTGCGCCCAACATTCACGAGTCTGAAGTTCTTCACAGTCATCCCTTCCCAGATCCTACTCGAAATACCACAGACAAGATTTAGACTTTTCGGATCTCAGGAATGCTGTCTATTGTTCTAGCCTATACCACGAAGATCCTAATCTCAGATTTAGATGCTCTGTTGTCAGGAGAGACGATGTGAATCGTTGATTAGAGACCCAAGAGAATATACTCTGGCTGTCGTTCAATGACTACGTTGAACATCATGTAGACCGCTTTGTGGTTGTCAGGCACACGGATCTTGTCTAAGTGATTACTGAAGATAGAGGGTGATTGTCACAGGTCACCCCTTTAGTCTGACTTAACTGAATTAAGTACAAGAGTATATCTTGGAGAAGAAGTAGGCGTGAATTGAATGAAAAAACTATAATACTTGCATTAATTCATGAGGAACAGCAGAGCTCCTTACCTTGATCTATGAGGTGTAGAAACTCCACCGTTGAAAATATATAAGAACAAAGGGTATAGGCATGGCCGAATGGCCAGCCTCCAAAAAGGGTTCAAAGAACTCCCAAAAGGTCCAAGACTTCGAATACAATAGTAAAAAGTGCCATTTATACTAAACTAGTAAACTAGGTTTACAGAAAATGAGTAGATAGTGCAGAAATCCACTTCTGGGGCCCACTTGGTGTGTGTTTGGGCTGAGCCTTGAATCTTTCACATGCATAGTCCATCCTTGGAGTTAAACGCCAACTTTGGTGCCAGTTCTGGCGTTTTACTCCAAAAAAGGGTCTCTAGTGGACGTTTGGACGCTATTTTGGGCCATCAAATCTCAAGCAAATATGAACTATTATACATTGCTAGAAAGCCCAAGATGTCTACTTTCCAACACAATTGAGAGCGCACCAATTGGGCTTCTATAGCTCCAGAAAATCCAGTTTGACTGTAGGGAAGTCAGAATCCACATCATCTGCAGTCCTTTCTCAGCCTCTGAATCAGATTTTTGCTCAAGTCCCTCAATTTCAGCCAGAAAATACCTGAAATCACAGAAAAACACATAAACTCATAGTAAAGTCCAAAAATGTGATTTTTGCATAAAAAATAATAAAAAATATACTAAAAAGTAACTAAAACATACTAAAAACTACCTAAAAACAATGACAAAAAGCATATAAATTATCCGCTCATCGCAACACCAAACTTAAATTGTTGCTTGTCCTCAAGCAACTGAAAACAAAATAGGATAAAAAGAAGAGAATATACAATAAATCTCAAAATATCAATGAAGCTTAGTTCTAACTAGATGAGCGGGGCTTGTAGCTTTTTGCTTCTGAACAGTTTTGGCATATCACTTTATCCTTTGAAATTAAGAATGATTGGCATCTATGGGAACTCAGAATTAAGATAGTGTTATTGATTCCTCTAATTCAGTATGTTGATTCTTGAACACAACTACTTATGAGTATTGGCCGTGACCCTAAGCATCTTGTTTTCCCGTATTACCACCGGATACATAAATGCCACAGACACATAACTGGGTGAACCTTTTCAGATTGTGACTCAGCTTTGCTAGAGTCCCCAGTTAGAGGTGTTCAGAGTTCTTAAGCACACTCTTTTTGTTTTGGATAACGACTTTAACCACTCAGTCTCAAGCTTTTCACTTGGACCTTCATGACACAAGCACTTGGTTAGGGACAACTTGATTTAGCCGCTTAGGACATGATTTTATTCCTTTTGGCCATCCTATCCATTAATGCTCAAAGCCTTGGATCCTCTTTACCCTTGCCTTTTGGTTTAAAGGGCTATTGGCTTTTTCTGCTTGCTTTTTCTTTTTCTTTCTTTTTTTTCGCCTATTTTCTCTTTTTTTTGCAAGCTTTGTATTTTTCACAGCTTTTTCTTGCTTCAAGAATCAATTTTATGATTTTTCAGATTATCAATAACATTTCTCCTTTTTTATTATTCTTTCAAGAGCAAACAATTTTAACATTCATAAACTTTACTATAAAAAATATGCACTATTCAAGCATTCATTCAGAAAATAAAAAGTATTGCCACCGCATCAAAATAATTAAACTAATTTCAAGATAGAATTCGAAATTCATGTACTTCTTGTTCTTTTGCAATTAGAAACATTTTTCATTTACGAAAGGTGAAGTATTTATGGGACATTCATAACTTCAAGGCATAGACACTAGACACTAATGATCATGTAATAAACATAGACAAAACATAAAGCATAAGGAACGAAAATAGAAAAATAAGAACATGGAAATTAAGGAACGGCTCCACCTTAGTGATGGCAGCTAGTTCTTCTTGTTGAAGATCATATGGAGTGCTTGAGCTCCTCAATGTCTCTTCTTTGCCTTCGTTGCTCTTCCCTCATGGCTCTTTGGTCCTTTCTGATTTCATGGAGTATAATGGAGTGCTCTTGGTGCCCCATCCTTAGTGCTCTTGGTGCTCCATCTTGGAACTCAAATCTCCTAAAGAGGTGTTGAGTTGCTCCCAATAGTTGTGTGGAGGAAAATACACCCCTTGATGCATCTCAGGGATTTCTTGATGAGGGACTTCCTTATGCTTTTGTTGAGGTCCATGAGTGGGCTCTCTTGTTTGCTCCATCCTCTTTTTAGTGATGGGCTTTTGAGATGAATCTCTCCATCTTCCATGACTCGGAGTTGGAAGCAACTGCCTTCCATTTCCTCTTCCTAGAAGTTTCTCCGGTCTTGGGTGCCATTAATGGTCATTGAAAACAAAAAGCAAAGCTTTTTCCAACACCAAACTTAAAAGGTTTGCTCGACCTCAAGCAAAGGAAGAAAGAAAGGAGTAGGAGAAGAAGAAAATGAGGAGATGGAGGTGTGTAGTGAATTTGGCCAAGGGGGTTTAAGGTGTTTGTGATGTGTGAAGTTGAAGGTGGGAAGGAGGGGTATTTATAGGGTAAGGGAGGGATGGTATCCATGTGGAATGGGTTGGGTTTGGGGGGAATTGGTTTGAATTTGAGTGGGTAGGGGTAGGTGGGTTGTATGATGGGAAATAGTGATGGATGTGAGTGGTGAAGAGGTTATGGGAAAGAGGGTAGGATTTGATAGGTGAATGGTGTTTGGGAAAGGGTGTTATGGAAAAGTGTGAAGAGAAGTGAGAATGAGTTAGGGTAGGTAGGGATCCTGTGGGGTCCACAGATCCTGAGGTGTCAAGGATTTCTCATTCCTACACCTTTCTAGTGTTTAAACGCCCTCTGTGTGGCATTTCTGGCATTAAACACCAGGCTGATGCCCATTTCTGGCGTTAAATGCCAGTTTGGCTACCAGTTCTGGCGTTTAACGCCCTGAATGCTGCCAGACTGGGCGTTAAACGCCCATTCTGATACCCTTATTGGCGTTTAACTCCAGCTAGACACCAGACACCCTTTTCTGGTGTTAAACGCCAGTCTGTGTGCCATTTCTGGCGATTAACACCCAGAATGGTGCCAGACTGGGCATTAAACTCCCACTTTGCTAGCCTTACTAGCGTTTGAATGCCAGTAAGCTCGTCCTCCAGGGTGTGCTATTTTTTATGCTGTTTTTTTATTTTGCTTTGATTCTGCAGCTATTTTTGTGACTTCACATGATCATCAACCTAAAGAAAGCATATAATAAAAATGGAAAATAAAATGAAAGAGTAATTAATATAGATAAATGATATTGGGTTGCCTCCCAATAAGCGCTTCTTTAATGTCAATAGCTTGACAGTGAGCTCTTACAGAGCTTTACAGATGCTCAGAGCATGATTGTGGCCTCCCAACACCAAACTTAGAGTTTGAGTATGGGGGCTCTGCTTGGCTCTATATTTAGAGAAGCTTTTCATGCTTCCTTTCCATGTTTATAGAAGAAGATCCTTGAGTTTTAAACATAAGGTAGTCCTTTTCATGGTGCTTATAGTACAAGGTATTAGGAACTTTCTGGGATCAAGTTTCTTTTGAGGCAATGTTTGCTGAATCCATGTATTCAGTTCATTGATGAGAAATAAAGGTTCATCCTCCCAAGTCTCATTACCAAATAACATGGCATTCAGCTTCATGATTGCTCCTAGATACTGAGCAACTTGCTCTTCAACAATATTTTTGTCCTCTTTAGAGGAAGAATACTCATCAGAACTCATGAATGGCAAAAGTAAGTTCAGTGGAATCTCTATGGTCTCTGTCTGAGCCTCAGATTCCCTTGATTCCTCAGTAGGGAATCCCTTATTGGTCAGTGGGCATCCCTTGAGGTCTTCCTCACTGGGAATCACTACCTTGAGGTCTCTTCTATATTGCTTGGGAGAGTACTAGGAGGAGTTTCAGAAACTCTTTTACTCAACTGACCCATTTGTGCCTCCAAATTTCTAATGGAGAACCTTGTTTCATTCATGAAACTGAGAGTGGCCTTAGATAGATCAGAGACTATATTTGCTAAGCCAGAGAGGCTCTGCTCAGAATTTTCTGTTTGTTGCTGAGAAGATGATGGAAAAGGTTTGCTATTACCAAACCTGTTTCTCCCACCATTATTGTTATTGAAGCCTTGTTGAGGCTTCTGGTAATCCTTCCATGAGAAATTTGGATGATTCCTCCATGAAGGATTATAGGTGTTTCCATAGGATTCTCCCATGTAATTCACCTCTTCCATTGCAGGATTCTCGGGGTCATAAGCTTCTCCTTCAGAGGAGGCTTCTTTAGCACTGCCGGATGCAGCTTGCAATCCAGTCAGATTCTGAGAAATCATATTGACTTGCTGAGTCAATATTTTATTCTAAGCCAATATGGCATTCAGAGTATCAATCTCAAGAACTCTTTTCTTCTGAGTCACCCCATTATTCACAGGATTCCTTTTAGAAGTGTACATGAACTGGTTATTTGCAACTATCTCAACGAGTTCCTGGGCTTCTACAGGTGTTTTCAGATGAAGGGATCCACCAGCAGAATGATCCAATGACGTCTTTGACATTTCAGATAGACCATCATAGAATATACATATGATACTCGATTCTGGAAACATGTCAGAATGACATCTTTTGGTTAATTGCTTGTATCTTTCCCAAGCTTCATAGAGGGATTCACCTTCCTTCTGTATGAAGGTTTGGACTTCCACTCTAAGCTTACTCATCTTTTGAGGTGGAAAGAATTTGGTCAAGAAGGCATTGACCAGCTTTTTCCAAGAGTTTAGGCTTTCTTTAGGTTGTGAGTTCCACCATGTCCTAGCTCTATCTCTCACAGCAAAGGAGAAAAGCATAAGTCTGTAGACCTCAGAATCAACCCCATTGGTCTTAACAATATCACAGATCTGCAAGAATTTAGCTAAAAACTGATGAGGATCTTCTGATGGAAGTCCATGAAACTTGCAGTTCTGCTGCATTAGAGAAACTAATTGAGACTTAAGCTCAAAGTTGTTTGCTCCAATGGCAGGAATTGAGATGCTTCTTCCATAGAAGTTGGAAGTTGGTGCAGCATAGTCAATAAGCATCTTCCTTGCATCTCTAGCATTATTGTTGGGTTCGACTGCCATGTCTTCTTCTTTTTCGAAACTCTCTGTAAGTTCCTCTCCGGAGTGTTGTGCTTTAGCTTCTCTTAGCTTCTTCTTGAGAGTCCTTTCAGGTTCAGGATCAGCTTCAACAAGAATAATTTTATCCCTATTTCTGCTCATATAAAAAAGAAGAGAACAAAAGGAAGTAGTGGAATCCTCTATGTCAAAGTATAGAGATTCCTTGAGGTGTCAGAAGAAAAGAGGAATAGAAAAATAAGGTAGAGAGAGAATAAGAAGAATTCGAACACAGAAGGAGAGAGAGGGTTCGAATTATAAGTAGAAGAGAGGTGTTAGCAAATAAATAGAAAGAGATGAGAGAGAGAGAGAGTTTTTGAAAATTAAAATTAATATAATTAGTTAATTAAAAAGATTTTTGAAAAAGTGGTTAGTGATTTTCGAAAATTGTAAGTGAAAAAGTGGTTAGGTGGTTTTGAAAAAGATAAGAAATAGTAATTTGTTGAAAAAGATTTGAAACTAATTTTGAAAAGATGAGAAGTTATAAAAAAAGATTTTGAAATCAAATTAAAAGAGATATGATTGAAAAGATTTGATTTTAAAAAGATATGATTGAAAAGACATGATTAAAAAAGATTTGATTTGAAAAACATTTGATTTTTAAAAGGATATGATTGAAAAGATATGATTGAAAAAGATTTGATTTTAAATATATTTGGCTTTTTAAAATTGATGACTTGACTAACAAGAATTTAAAAGATATTTTTGAAAATATGAGAGAAGATTAAGAAAAAGATTTTTGAAAAATTAGTTTGAAAATTTTCAAAAAGATTAAAAGAAAATGAAAAATGAAAGTTTAAAATATGTTTGATGCAAAAAGTTATGAATTAAAACATGAAAATTTGAAAAAAATTTGAATTGGAAACAAAATCACCTCCCTTGTGTCATCCTGGCGTTAAACGCCCAGGATGCTACCTCTTTGGGTGTTTAACGCCCAGCCAGGTATCTTGTCTGGCGTTAAACGCCAGAAATCCTTCTTTACTGGGCATTTTTCTAAACACCCAGAATGCTGCCATTTTTGGCGTTAAACGCCCAGAATGATAGCTTTACTGGCTACCATTCTGGGTGTTTAACGCCCAAAGTGCCTCTTTACTGGCGTTTTGACGCCAATGAGCTCTTTTTCTCTGTGATTCTTCTGCCTTATGTTAGGCATCTTCTTTTCTCTGTATTATTTACTTGAAAAGATATATATATATATATTTTTTACTTTTGAATTTTTAATGAGGATATAGAAAACCAAAAAAATGAAATAAAACATAAAAATGCAAGATCAAAACAAGTAATGCATGCAAGGACACTTTGAATGTCAAGATGAACACCAAGAACACTATGAAGATCATGATGAACATCAAGGACATATTTTTGAAAATATTTTAAGAAAAGAAAGACATGCAAGACACCAAACTTAGAAATTTTGAATGTTCAAAAACTAAGATTTTGAAAATGCATATGAAAAACAACATAAACACAAAACAGGAAAATCATGAGATCGAACACAGGAAATCATCAAGAACAACTTGAATATCACAGAAGAATACAATGCATGAATTTTTTTACGAAAATAAAAAATAAAAATTACCCAATCTAAGCAACAAGATAAACCGTCAGTTGTCCAAACTCGAACAATCCCCGGCAATGGCGCCAAAAACTTGGTATGTGAAATCGTGATTCACACTTTTCACAACTCCGCATAGCTGACCAGCAAGTGCACTGGGTTGTCCAAGTAATACCTTACGTGAGTAAGGGTCGATTGACAAACCCCAAATTGACGGGTTGTTTTGTATTAAGTTTAGAGTGTTTTGATAACCTTTTGTCACATTTAGCCTATGAATTAGCATGGTTTTGTTATCTCTCCCATATTTGTGCTTAAGTGTAAAAACATGCTTTTTAAGCCTTATTTTGATGAATTCTAGTTCCTCTTTGATTCCATAAGATGCCTTGATGTGTCTGCTAGTAATTCCAGGATTGAAATAGGCTAGGCATGGATCAAAGGAAGCAAGGAAGGAAGCATGCAAGTGGAGAGAAGCACAAAAAGCCAAAGAGTTGATCTCGGCCAAGCACGCGTACGTGCACAAGGCGCTCGCGCGCACTTCGCAGAATTAGCCAGGGACGCGCACGCGTACCGTGCGCGCACGCGTCGTAGTCCGCACGTGATTCTTTTATTGCAACACGTGCCTAGTGATTTTGGGAGGTTTCAGCAACCAACTTTGGCGCCAAAATGCACATAAGAGCCAAGGATTGAAGGGGATTGA
>NC_029781.3:45366136-45369680 GCF_000817695.3 Arachis duranensis
ATATCAATGTCCATTAATCCAAGAGCACTATGATCCTACTTATGTTAGTAAAGCGGAACAAGAATTAAGGGATCGTTTCAAGGAAGAAATGGATCGACTTCAAGCAACCATCCGTCAAAAGATAGATTCTTGGGATTCATATCACAAGCGAAATGAGTTCACGGATGATTGTGAGAAAGCAACCAAAGAGGGAGGTATGAGGGAGACTTTAGAATCTCAAGTTGAGCGCAAGGAATTGGAGTATGTATTACAACAAGTGGAGGTAATGAAGATTGTTGAAAATAAAGAAGTGGAAGAAGACCTAGAGGAGGTTGAACAAGACGGAAGTTCCATCCACGGAAATAACTCTACATCAAGTGACAATGGTGATCTTGTTGAAGCTTCCCCCATCGAATGTGAAATCTATGTTGAGGAGGGTGCGCAACCTCCAACACATGACTTAATCAATGATAAAGGTTTGAAGGAAGTTAGCAAACAAGAAGAATTTAAAGAAAGTTATCCAAAGATGGAAATCATCATGGAGGAGCCAAATGAAGTGGAACCTACAATGTCAAGACCATTGGATACCTTCCTTGCTAAGTCGCCGTCCCAATCACAAATTGAGTGGGTAATCATCTCACCCTTTAATTTTCTTGGCCCACATCAATATGCATTGTTAGAAACGGACGGCCAACTTAGAGCTCTTTGTGGGCTAGAGAGTAAGAACGGATTAGATGTCGGTGGACAATTTCAATCAAGAAACGGACGGCCAACTTAGAGCTCTTTGTGGGTTAGAGAGTAAGAACGGATTAGATGTCGGTGGACAATTTGAATCAAGGTGCATAAAGGATGGAATATCAAACTTTGAGTCTCAAAGGTGGAGTGAAGCCAAATTCAATGGGACTAGGATGATGAGTATGAGTTACAAGGAGAATTCAATAAGTTTGTTACCCTATTGGAAGCATGAAGATCAAGAAAAAAAGGAGTTAACAAATAAAGTATGGGACCCCGGAACATACATAGATCACTATCAATTTAGGGGCATCGTTACTTGCTTAGGCCCCCTTGAAGGCCTTGTACGTTTAAATTGGGATCCCGGAGGCTATTGGAAGTGCAAACACTGGTGGGGATTCGAAGAAGAGTTTAAGCATAAGCCACCCTAGCAAGGACTTCACCAAATGTCCAACTTAAGGACTTTAACTAAAAGTGCTAGGTGGGAGACACCCCACCATGGTAAACTCTTGCCATACTCTTTTAATTTGACCTAATAAGTGAATTGAGTTACCATTGTAGGTAGGTCTTCATTTCATAATTAGCTTGTTTATGTACATTAGTTGCCAGCATATTAACATGTATGTGTGCTTAGTAGAAATAGAATAAATCTCAAAAACCAACTTGCATTTTAGAAAGTGTAGGTTTTTGACTAAATAAGGAGTTGTAGGCACCATGGGGAGTCTTTGGGCAAGTAGAGCTTTTAGGCATTATCCTAAAAAAAAAAAATGGTGTGGCTGGGGGTGGACGCGTGCGCACAAAGTACGCGCACGCGCCCCTGTGCGGATTCAGCATCGACCACATATCCGAGAGTTGGGCCTCTCTTGGGCAAACATTGTGCCCTAAGCCCAACCTAACCCACGCAGACGCGCACTACCTGCGTGCGCGCCGACTATTAGAACATGGAAGTTCGCGCGGACGCGCACCGGCCGCGTCCGCGCCGATTTGCTGCTGCAAATTGTTGAGCCAACCCCCAGAGAGTTGGGCCAGCTCTGAGCCACTCTTAAGCCCCTGGCCCAACTCAACTCGCGCAGACGCGCACACGCCGCGTGCGCGCCCGTATGCCAGAAATTGAACACAACGCGGACGCGTACATGCCGCGTGCGCGCCGGTCTGGTAGCGCGACTTCCAGGCCAATCTCCAGAGAGTTAGGCCTGAGTTGGGCCAACTCTAAGCCCCTAGCCCAACTCCATGCACGCGTGCGCGCACTGTACGCGCGCGCGTCCTCTCCCATTTTGCTCATCCACGCTTAAGCGCGATGTACGCGCACGCGTAGGTCCCAAGTTTTCTCGATGGGCGCGGACGCGCAAGTTGTGCGCGCGCGCCGATTCAAAAATAGGGATAATCCTAATGCGCGACGCACACTGCACAGTCGCGCACTTTTCCCCCCCAACCTCCATTTCCGCCTCTTCTTCCTCTTCTCTCCCCCAACTTCCGTCGCAGCAGCAGCGCCGGCCGCCGCCGCACCACCTACCTCCGTCACCGTCCTTGACCATCATTTCTCTTCCCCTCTCACCACCACCCGTTCTCTCTCTCCCTCTCACTCCTCTCACCCATCTCACCGTGACCAACCCCTCCGCCGCCACCCCGTCATCACTACCGGCGGCTCGCTCCCCCTCTTCCCTTCCTGCACATTCCCCTCTCATTCTCCTCTTTCACCATCACCGTCCCTCCTCCCCTCAGTTTCTCATTCTCCCGGCCGAACCACCGCGCCGACCGTCTTTCCGGCCACCGTCCACGGCGGCGTAGCTCCTGGCCCTACTGCCCCCATTTTCCATTCCATTATTAGTTCCCCTGCTCCCAGGTTCCTGCTCCATTTCTGTTTGTTTTTCTGTTTTTTTCCTTTTAATTGCTCATTCTTATTAGCTACTGTAATTGCATGTTATTTCGTTTCAATTCAATTTTTGCATGTTAGGTTAGATAGAAATAACTGCGGTTAGGTAGTTAAGGTTGGATAGAGGATTCTAGGCCTGATAATTGCTCCGTATATGCATATTTGCTGCTTGCTTCCTTGGGTACTGGTGGACGAAATTGTGATCACTATTCTTTTTGTATATTCTGATGACATTGTTTATTTTCACAACTCCGTTCAACTAACCAGCAAGTGTACTGGGTCGTCCAAGTAATAAACCTTACGTGAGTAAGGGTCGAATCCACAGAGATTGTTGGTATGAAGCAAGCTATGGTCACCTTGTAAATCTCAGTCAGGCAGATTAAAATAGTTTATGGGTTTTCGAATAATTAATAATAAAAAGAAGAAATAATAAAAGGGATAGAACACTTATGCAGATTTATTGGTGGGAATTTCAGATAAGCGGATGGAGATGCTGTAGAGCTCTTGGACGCCTGTTCTCCTACTCCTTCTACTCAGTCCTTCTTACTCCTTTCCATGGCAAGCTTTGTATAGGGGTTCACCATCAACTGTGGCTACTTTCATCCTCTCGGGAAAATGATCCTATGCGGTTGTCAGTCGCACGGCTAATCGTCTGGAGGCATCACCCATGGCTGATGGCTACATCCCATCCTCGCAGTGAAAACTATGCTAACGCACTCTGTCACAGTACGGCTAATCACCGGTTGGTTCCCGCTCCTACTGGAATAGAATCCCTCTTTTGCGTCTGTCACTAACGCCCAGCAGGTTAAAGTTTGAAGCACGTCACGGTCATTCATTACCGGAATCCTACTCGGAACACCACAGACAAGGTTGGACTTTCCGGATTCCCAGGATCCTACTCGGAATACCACAGACAAGGTGAAACTTTCCGGATCCTCATAAATGCCGCCATCCATCTAG
>NC_029781.3:45370268-45370607 GCF_000817695.3 Arachis duranensis
GAGTAAGTAATTGATGCATAAATTCACTTCCGGGGCCCACTTGGTGTATGTTTGGGCTGAGCTTGATGAATTCACGTGCTAAGGCATTTCTTGGCGTTAAACTTTGAGTTATGACGTGTTTTGGGCGTTCAACTCCGGATCATGACATTTTTCTGGCGTTTAACTCCAGACAGCAGCGTGTACTTGGCATTTAACGCCAAGTTACGTCGTCATTCTTCTAATAAAGTATGGACTATTATATATTGCTGGAAAGCCCTAGATGTCTACTTTCCAACTCCGTTGAGAGCGCGCCAATTGGAGTTCTGTAGCTCCAGAAAATCCATTTCGAGTGCAGGGAGG
>NC_029781.3:45372092-45373037 GCF_000817695.3 Arachis duranensis
TGATCATGAAGTAGGGACACAAAACATAGATAAACATAATACTAAAAACCGAAAACAGAAAGAAATAAGAGCAAGGAATGAATCCACCTGAGTGAGGGTGGCGCCCTCTTGAAGGTGCCAATGGTGCTTTTTGAGCTTCTTTATGTCTTTTCCTTGCTTCTGTTGCATGATCCCTAGTGATTTTGGTGTTTTTAACATTATTTGCTCCCAATAGTTGTGTGGAGGACAACTTATCCCCTGAGGTATCTCAGGGATCTCTTGATTTGCAGCCACATGTTCTAACCAACTGAGCTATTCCAGCTTATATATAAGTCTTTCTATCTCCCAAGACTCAGAGGTGGAAGCTTTTGTCTTTCCTTTGAGGTTTCTCTGGCCTTAGGTGCCATTAATGGTAATGGAAAAGCAAAAAAAACTATGCTTTTACCACACCAAACTTAAAATATTGCTCGCCCTCGAGCAAGAAAAGAAAGAAGAGAAGAAGAAGAAGAAGATAATGGAGGTGAGTGAGGGGAGATGGATTCGGCTATATGGGTGGGGAAGAGAAGTTAAATTGTAAAGGTAGGTGGGGTGTATGGGGTAGAATGGGTAGCAGCAGGTGGTGAAAGAAAAACAGAAGGGATGATCATGAATGGAAAGAGAGAGGGCGAGTTAGGTGGGGATCCTGTGAGGTCCACAGATCCTGAGGTGTCAAGGAATTCCATCCCTGCACCAAATAAGCATGTAAATTGCCTTGGGACACCATTCTGGCGTTTAAACGCCCATTGGTTCACGTTCTGGGCGTTCAACGCCCATGTAAAGCATGTTTCTGGCGTTGAACGCCAGTTTCATGCTTGTTACTGGCGTTCAGCGCCAGTTTTTCCTCTCTGGGCACATTCCTGGCGTTAAGCGCCAGGATGTTGCTTGTTTCTGGTGTTCAGCGCCAGAATGGTGCTCTGTTCTGGCGTT
>NC_029781.3:45373393-45375051 GCF_000817695.3 Arachis duranensis
TGTTGCTTGTTTCTGGCGTTCAGCGCCAGAATGGTGCTCTGTTCTGGCGTTGAACGCCAGCCAGATGCATCTTACTGGCGTTGAACGCCAGCCTGTGCGTCCTCCAGGGTGAAAATTTTTTTTTCTTCTGTTTTTGACTCTGTTTTTAATTTTTTTGATTTTTTTCGTGCCTCCTCATGATCATGTACCTAATTAAACACAATAATAACACTAAAACAAAATAAAATAAGATTAGATAAATAAAATTGGGTTGCCTCCCAACAAGCGCTTCTTTAATGTCAATAGCTTGACAGTGGCTTTCATGGAGCCACTAGGTGATCAGGTCAATTTTAGTGTGTAGTCCCAACACCAAACTTAGAGTTTGACTGTGTGGGTTCTTCTTGACTCTGAACTGAGAGAAGCTCTTCATGCTTACTCTCTTCTGTCACAGAGGGATGGCCATGTGCCTTAAACACAAGGTAGTCCCCATTCAATTGAAGGACTAACTCACCTCTGTTAACATCTATCACAGCTTCTGCTGTGGCTAGGAAAGGTCTTCCTAGGATGATGCATTCATCATCTTCCTTCCTATTGTCTAGGATTATGAAATCAGCAGGGATGTAAAGGCCTTCAACCTTTACTAGCACGTCCTCTACTATTCCATAAGCTTGTCTCACTGACTTGTCTGCCAATTGTAACGAGAACAAGGCAGGTTGTACCTCAATGATCCCTAGCTTCTCTATTACAGAGAGTGGCATAAGATTTATCCCTGACCCAAGATCACACAGAGCTTTTTCAAAGCTCATGGTGCCAATGGTGCAAGGTATTAAGAACTTGCCAGGATCTTGTTTCTTTTGAGGTAGAGTTTTCTGAATCCAATTATCTAGTTCATGAATGAGCAAGGGAGGTTCACTTTCCCAAGTCTCATTACCAAACAACTTGGCATTCAGCTTCATGATAGCTCCTAAGTATTGAGCAATTTGTTCTTCATTCACATCTTCATCCTCTTCAGAGGATGAATATTCTTCAGAGCTCATGAATGGCAGAAGGAGATTTAATGGAATCTCTATGGTCTCTAGGTGAGCCTCAGATTCCTCAGGATCCTTAATAGGAAACTCCTTCTTGCTTGAGGATCGTCCCAGGAGGTCTTCCTCACTAGGATTTTCGTCCTCCTCCTCCCCTATGCATTCGGCCACTTTGATTAAATCAATGGCCTTGCACTCTCCTTTTGGATTTTCTTCTGTATTGCTTGGGAGAGTACTGGGAGGAGTTTCAATAACTTTCTTGCTCAGCTGGCCCACTTGTGCCTCCAAATTTCTAATGGAGGATCTGGTTTCATTCATGAAACTGAAAGTGGCTTTTGACAGATCAGAGACTATATTAGCTAAATTAGAATTATTTTGTTCAGAATTCTCTGTCTGTTGCTGAGAAGATGATGGATATGGCTTACTATTATTCAGCCTATTGCGTCCACCATTGTTAAAACCTTGTTGAGGTTTTTGTTGATCCTTCCATGAGAAATTTGGATGATTTCTCCATGATGAGTTATAGGTGTTTCCATAAGGTTCACCTAAGTAATTAACCTCTGCCATGGCAGGGTTCTCAGGATCATAAGCTTCTTCAGAAGCTGCCTCTCTAGTACTGTTTGATGCATGTTGCAATCCATTCAGATTTTGAGA
>NC_029781.3:45378434-45381046 GCF_000817695.3 Arachis duranensis
ATGACGTTTTTCTGGCGTTTAACTCCAGACAGCAGCGTGTACTTGGCGTTTAACGCCAAGTTACGTCGTCATTCTTCGAATAAAGTATGGACTATTATATATTGCTGGAAAGCCCTGGATGTCTACTTTCCAACGCCGTTGAGAGCGCGCCAATTGGAGTTCTGTAGCTCCAGAAAATCCATTTCGAGTGCAGGGAGGTCAGAATCCAACAGCATCAGCAGTCCTTTTGTCAGCCTTCTTCAGAGTTTTGCTCAAATCCCTCAATTTCAGTCAGAATTTACCTGAAATCACAGAAAAACACACAAACTCATAGTAAAGTCCAGAAATGTGAACTTAGCATAAAAACTAATGAAAACATCCCTAAAAGTAGCTTAAACTTACTAAAAACTATATAAAAACAATGCCAAAAAGCGTATAAATTATCCGCTCATCAGGTACTGTATGTTGGTTTTGGGTTGTTATTTCATGCGATATGTGTTGCTAAGTATTATCTGTTTGCTGCTGTGCATAATTGATGTTGTTTTCTGTGCTAAATGTGCTAATTTGCTATCCGGGAACGTCCAATTTTAAGCCGGAATGCTGCCCGATTTTCAAGGAAATTAGTTTCATTTTGATCTTTATTTCAGTTTTGGGCAAATTCCCATTTCCTTTTGACTTCCCGGATTTGCACAATCATGGTGAATATGAACCACAACTTCTCTTTTAATTGCGCATAAATATCATCATATCACTAACCTACTTTTCTTACTAACTACTTTCTTTCTTTAACCATCTCACTCTCACTCACCTTTCATCATCTTTAACTATTTTTTTCCAATATGATGATAATATTGCCTTTTGAATGGAAGTGTTGCTTTCATGAAAGATTGCATTTTGGTTCACTTTTTTCACTCTTGCATATTCCTTGCAACATCATGATTGCTTTTGTCATTTGTATCCTGAACATGCCTTCTTTGTTACATGCTAAATGTTCCATATATTCTGCCATATTTTTCAGGATGTCGGATAAAGGCAAAGCCATAGCCACTGCTTCCAAGAAAAGAAAACTCTCTGCACCCTCCATTCCGGCCATCTACAAGCATTATGCCAAGAATCCGTTAAGTGATGAAGAAAAAGAGAACCAGTTATTGCCTTCCACCAACCCAGACAAATTCCCCAATCTCTACTGTGAGCTTCGGTTTTCTAGATATCGAACAACGAAGCTGAATATTGAGAAGAAGTTACTCCTCCCTACTGATGTGAGACGGTCCATTACCGGTCGGATCCTTGAGTTGGGTATCGACTTTGTTGACCGGGATTTGGGGGATATAAATATATCTTGGGTGAAAGAATTCTACTGCAACTTCTTCCGTCCGACTCTGGATTCGGTTCAGGTGCGGGGTAGAGAGATTATGATCACCGAGACTGCCATTGAGGAGGCATTACATTGCCGACACATTCCGGATGACCTGTGTGCCCATCAGCAGGCTGAGATAGCCATCCATACCATGACTTTTGACTATGAGGCGCTTCGGCGCGTGATTGGGATACTGGATGCTGCATGGGTTATGGATGCGGGCAACACCAAGCCTAAGGGGATGTTGTTTACTCATTTGACTAGGGAGGCCAGGACTTGGCAGATGATATTCGCATGCTATGTCTTACCTACCACCCACTTCTCTGAGATCCCTATGGAGATGCTTCTACTGATTGGGTGTGTCATGGAGGGGAAGGATGTATCTTTTTCTAGGCTTATCCGACCTACCACCCACTTCTCTGAGATCCCTATGGAGATGCTTCTACTGATTGGGTGTGTCATGGAGGGGAAGGATGTCTCTTTTCCTAGGCTTATCCGACAGTGTATGTGGCGGGCGCATATTCGTGGCCTACTCCCATTTCCTACATTGGTCACGAGTATGGCGGCCCTAGCTGAGGGCCCATGGCGAGATGATGATGTGCGACCACCGCCCCCTGATGCAGATGACAGGGAGGTTACTATCCCCTGGGGTGGTTGGGTGCATGAGAGACCACCTGCTAGACGCCGCTCTCGGGCTAGAGCTGTCGTGGGGACACCTTCACCATCAGCCCCTACAGCTGCCCCATCATCCTCTACAGCCACAGCCCTCTCATCATCTACAGATCCTCCAGCAGCCCCTGAGCCGACCTATCTCCTGGTCCAGCGTCTTTTCCAGTTTTTAGAGCACGAGCGACGCCACGTCAGACGCCGTTTGGACCGGATGAACCAGGCACTGATTTCTTTGGGTGCTGAGCTACCTCCGCTTCCCGACTCTCCGGCATCCGATGAGCAGGATCATCAGGGGGAGGAGGCGGAGGCACCGATTCAGCACGATGCCCCTGACATTACAGAGCCACCGCAGACTCAGGAGGAGCCGGTCCCACAGCCCGAGCCAGAGCCTATCGTTGTACCTCCCACTGATCCTCCGGTTTAGCATCGAGGACGATGCTTGATCTTAAGTGTAGGGAGGGGACCAGTGAACTTTTCGGCTACTCTCCTAGTTATCTTATTTTGCATATCTTTTGTATATATTTTGATGCATTTTGAGTTTACTTTGGATACCTTTACTGCTTATTTTGGATTTTAGATATTTTGATGCTTTTGGATATTTTTAGAT
>NC_029781.3:45381387-45382364 GCF_000817695.3 Arachis duranensis
AGTCCTTGTTTGGATCTTTGATTAGCCTAGGCTAGTGAGAGTGTTTATTATTCAAAGTTGGTGAGGTTTGGGAACATTGGAAGGGATAAAAGGGGTAGTACACTTTCATGTTTAGGAATTGGGTACATACTCATGTATTGATTAAATGAATAGACCTTATGCATTGATGTTCTTGTATATAGTTTGACAAAAGAAAAAGGCATGAAAAGAAAAAAAAAAGAGAAATAAAAGTGAAAATGAGAAAAACAAAAGAAAAAGATAAGAAAAGGAAAAACAATTGTATATGGAAAAAGAAGAAAAAAATAATAAAGAGGGGACAAAATGCCCCAAAGTGAGTTCAATAAAAGAGAATCAATGCATAAGTATTATGAATCAAATAAGGATGCATGAATATGTAAGAAAAAGTGAAGAATGGGTAGTTAGAATAGTTCGAACTTGTATAGGTCATTATGTAGTTAGGTGGGGAAGTCTATGCTAATTAAAGATTCAAATCCTAGCCCACTTAACCATAAATGATCCTACCTTGACCCTAACCCCATTACAACCTAAATGAAAGACCTCATGATGAATGTATGCATGCATTGAATAAATGTTGATTGTTAGAAGAAAATCAAATTTCGGAAAGCTTGATTAAAAGAGAATTGAGAGAATTGACCCTTAAACACTTGAGTGAATAGAGCGGATACACATCCGGTGAGGGTTCAAAAGTTCAACTACATGTGTTCACCCATATTATCTATATTCTTGCAAGTTTAAATTCTTGTTGATAATTCAATACAATTGTGGTTTGGAATTAATTCCTATTGCCTAGCCCTTGTGCTTACACATGCTCTCTTGGCAATTTGATATGTTTGAATTAAGCATTTGCCTTTACTTTAGGTAGTTGCATTTAGATAGGATTCATATAGTTTAGTTGCATTCAATAAATGTCATAACCCTTAGTTCCTTCTTATTTTAGCATGAGGACATGCTAAGGT
>NC_029781.3:45383125-45402082 GCF_000817695.3 Arachis duranensis
CTCCAAGTGTTTGAGAAAATGCCAACTTTAGATATGGAGTAGTATCCCCTCACTTGGCCTAGTGGTTGAGTCATTGGAGACACTTGAATAATGGATGTTAATTGTTGATTAAGAATTGAGAATTGCTAATTGACTTGGAGTGCACTAAAGCTAGACTTCCCTAGGGTAAGACTAGGACTTGTGACTCAAGTTAGTTACTTTCACTTGACTTTCCTCTATAATTAGGGGTTGACTAAGTGAAGCAACACTCCTTTGTTATCACAATTGAAGGAAACTATAGTGATGGAACTTCCAATGTTCAACCTTGGCCAAGGTTTTTACTATTGATTGATTGTTGTTCCCTTTTATTAACACTTCTAGGCCACATTCTTTAGACCACAAAAGACCACTTAACCAATAGCATGCATCCTTGTAGCATTCCTAGGGAAGAATGACTCGGGACTAATACTCTCGGTTATAGATTGTAGATTTGTTTGATGATGGATTTTTCGTCGGTTTAGACTATACTACGATTGATTACTTGATAATTTCTATACCGTCAAAAATTCATTTGTCATCTATCCCACGGAGATTGACGGCTTGAAGCAAGCTATGGTCATCTTGTAAATCTCAGTCAGGCGGATTCAAATGGTTATGAGGTGTTGATAACTAAAAGAAAGATAAAACATAAAATAAGATAGAGATACTTATGTAATTCATTGGTGGGAATTTCAGATAAGCGTTTGGAGAAGCTTTGTTACTCCTAAACCTCTGCTTTTCTATTGCCTTCATCTAATCATGCGTGCTCCCTTCCATGGCAAGTTGTATGATCCTCTCAATGAAAATGATCCGGCTACGGTCTTTGTACGGCCAATTAATTGTCGAATTTCTCGTCTTGGATGAAAAATACCAGGCATAGCTACCGCAGGACTAATTATCTGTCGATTCTCACTAGCGTCGGAATAATATCCATTGATCCTTTTGCACACTGTCATTGCGCCCAACATTCGCGAGTTTGAAGCTCCTCACAGTCATCCCTTCCCAGATCCTACTCGGAATATCACAGACAAGGTTTAGACTTTTTAGATCTCAGGAATGCTGTCTATTGTTCTAGCCTATACCATGAAGATCCTAATCTCACATTCAGATGCTCTGTTGTGAAGAGAGACGATGTGAATCATTAATTAGAGACCCAAGAGAATATACTCCGGCTATCGTCCAATGACTTTGTTGAACATCATGTAGACTGCTTTGTGGTTGTTAGGCACGCTGATCTTGGCTAAGCGAGTACTGAAGATAGAGGGTGATTGTAACGGGTCACCCCTTCAGTCTGACTTAACTGAATTAAGTACAAGAGTATATCTTGGAGAAGAAGTAGGCGTGAATTGAATGAAAAAACTATAATACTTGCATTAATTCATGAGGAACAGCAGAGCTCCTTACCTTGATCTATGAGGTGTAGAAACTCCACCATTGAGAATACATAAGAACAAAATGGTCTAGGCATGGCCGAATGGCCAGCCTCCAAAAAGGGTTCAAAGAACTCCCAAAAGGTCCAAGACTTCGAATACAATAGTAAAAAGTGCTATTTATACTAAACTAGTAAACTAGGTTTACAGAAAATGAGTAGATAGTGCATAAATCCACATCTAGGGCCCACTTGGTGTGTGTTTGGGCTGAGCCTTGAAGCTTTCACGTGCATAGGCCATCCTTGGAGTTAAACGCTAGCTTTGATGCAAGTTCTGGCGTTTTACTCCAAAAAGTGGGTCTCTAGTCGGCGTTTGGACGCCAATTCAGGTCATCAAAGCTCAGGCAAAGTATGGACTATTATACATTGCTGGAAAGCCCAAGATGTCTAGTTTCCACCGCAATTAAGGACGCGCCAATTGAGCTTCTATTGCTCTAGAACATCCACTTTGAGTGCAGGTAGGTCAGAATCCAACAGCTTCTGCAGTCCTTTCTCAGCCTCTGAATCAGATTTTTGCTCAAGTCCCTCAATTTCAGCCAGAAAATATTTAAAATCATAGAAAAACACACAAACTCATAGCAAAGTCCAGAAATGTGATTTTTGCATAAAAACTAATAAAAAATATACTAAAAAGTAACTAAAACATACTAAAAACTACCTAAAAATTAATGCCAAAAAGAGTATAAATTATCCGCTCATCAGTAATGCAGGGTCTTTTGCCAGCACTAAAGGTGTAAGAACCACAACTAATCAACCAGTAATTAATTGATTAATTAACCAAGTTAGATCCCAAAAAGTTAGAGAGAGAATTTGAGGATTTAAAGGTGATTTTTGGACTTAGTGGGTCTTTCTGAGTCAGAAAATGTGCTTTTTGTGAAAAACTGTGAAAAATCGCGAATCGGCAGTTGAACCAGTTTAAGTCTGCCCAGTACCTCACGAGAAAAGTGAAAACCGTCGAAAAAAAATTTTAGAAAAACATTTGAAATGGAAAGCCGGGCATTAATTTTAAAGGTTTGGCCCGAAGTTGGGCCAAACAGGCTAAAAACGCTAATGGGTTGGACCGGGCCCAAGTTGGGCCCAAGCCCAACATATAAAAGGGTTCATAAGTGAACCCATTTCAGCATAACACTCAAACAAACACACTCATACATGCTGAAAAGAGAAGGGAGAAACCCCATGGTTACTATTCATTTCCATCTTCCAAAGCTCATATCTTGAGCTAGAGAGCTCCGATCGCTGCACTGTTTGTGGCTACGCGTTCCTTGTAAATAGCACTACAAGGTAATCACGAAATCTTCCCAGTTTCTCTCTTGAAAATTTTGGGTACTTAGGGTTTGTGCCTAAGTGAGTTTTTGTATTTTGGATGTTTAGGTTTGCTTTAAGCCTTGCTTAGCATTGGGTTTTGACATCCAAATTTGTGGAAGATTTGAGGTGATTTATATGTATATAGTTTGATTATTGTGGCTTTGGGAGATTTTGGAACTTAATTGTGCTTAGTGGAGTGGAAGTGAAAGCTTGGATTTTGGTTGAAAGCTCTTGGTGCTCAAATTTTGAGTTTTGGACATATAGGGGATTGGCCAAGGTATGGTTTTAGTTTCCTCTATGTAGTATATAATATTCATGGACACATAGTCTAGTGACCAATATGATAGGTTGAACTAAAATGATGGTTGGTGTGTTAAATGTTGATGAACTGATGAATGTTGAGTTGATTATGATGGGTTATAATGATATGATGATGTTGAATTATTGTATGAATTGGAAGTTGGTTTCTTATGATAACTGTGGTGTTATGATTTATGAAATGGTGGATTTGATTGTGATTTTGATCATAAGTGTTATATAGTTGATGTTGGAAATTGAGAATAGTGAAATGAGAAGGAAAATGTGGTAAGGTTAATGTATTATGCTATAACAAGTACATTTTGATGAAAAATGGAGTTTTGGATCGATTGGTATGATTTAGTATAGGTATGGTGAGATAGAGTGGTAATTGTGAAGTTTGGTAAAATTGAGTTTTTGGTGAACTTTGTTCGATCATAACTTTTGCTTTAGTTTTCGAAATTGATGGAAAATTGTTTAGAATTAAATGTCTTTGAAAACTCTTTGAATCAATATAAAGTTTGTGAAAATTGAAATTTTGTAAAGGAAGTTATGATCATTCAAAGTTGGTGTTAAAAATCTGAAATTCTGCAAAGTTGCAGAATTTCATGATTTCTAATATGTGCGGACGCCAACCCTGCAGAAATTTTGATCTGTGCAGATGCACACACCTGTGCGCACGCACAGGCAGGGAGGTACGTTCTGTTTGCAGCGCTAGCACAGCTTGTGCGCGCATATATCTAAGTTAAAACTTCAACCTGTGCGGACACACACATTGGGAAAGCTTGTCTGCTGGGGGCGCTGGCACAGGTTGTGTGAGTGAATAGATTCTTGTACATGCGTATGCATGCATTTTAAAACTCTTAGGAGTGTGCGCATGCACAGACCCTTGTACGGCCGCACATGCCCTGTTTCTCAAAATTTTATTTGTTTTCAACTATTTTACCTTCCTAACAAGGTTGCAAGCTTCTTCAACACCATTTTAAGACTTTTGGGCCTAGTTTTGAGTATTAGAACATGGGATATGACTTAAGGGTTCAAGTACTTGATTTTAAGATAAAATAGAAAAAGGAGGCCTAGGTTTTTGGTGTGCTGATAAGGGTTTCACGTTAGGTGAATTATGATTGGTATATGGGATGAGGAAGGATGAACTTTTGATAACTGGAAATTGAGTTATGAATGGACAGTGGTTGAGATGAGTCGGGGACTCGGATTGAGGTGATGGATCTCTGTATACTAAAAAATGCTTTTTGAAAACCATTGAAATAATACTTTTCTGAGATTATGAGACGCTATGCGCCCGGGCAGGGGTTGAGGTTGGATCCCGCTTGTTCGAGGTAGCGGCGGCAGCGTAAGGGCAGTGGTTTGTCCCGCTTGCGCTTAGATGTGAGGTCAGTGGCAATAGATCCCGCTCGCATCCCTTCGAATCTATAGGGCGTGCAGGCGCTGATACCTGGACAGTGATCCGGCCACTATATCTCGGAGGTTCCCATATGAGAAATCCGAAGGGCGACGTCTCCATGGAGATGTGTCGGGTTGGAAGTTGAACCGACAATGTGATATCATAGCCAGTAGGGCAGGCATTCATCATATGCATTTCTATCTGTTTGTATGCTTTGTTACTTGTAATGGCTTGCCTAATTGAATAACATGGTTACTTGCTATCTGAATTAATTGCCTTATATGCTTCTACTTGTGCTTTACTTGCATTGTATATTACCTGTGTTTTCTACTGGGATTTAGGAGGTTCGGAAGGCGGTGGCGATGGGATCTCATGGAGGATCGGTTGGTGAAAGCTATGGGACAGCGGTGTTGGTTAGAGTAGAAATCCCCTAAGATAGATAACCTGGTTTATTTAAGTTAATGTTGGTATATTTACACTTAATTGTTTTAGAATGCTTAAGTTTGAAATCTTGTGATGGATATGGAGCTTAGGATTGCCTTTGGCATCCCGGGGTCTTATATCCTACATCACTGGGCACTGTTACCATACTGAGAACCTCCGGTTCTCATACCATATTGTTGTTGTGTTTTTCAGATGCAGGTCGTAACCCACCTCGGTGAGTTGCTTTGGATGGTGGCAGAAGCGGAGGATCTTGGATTCTTTTGGAGTCTTTTTGGTTTATTTGTTTATATATCTCTCCTTTTGTATTTTTATTTTCCTAGAGGCATGTATTTGAGAGAACAAAACTTGTATAAGCTATTTTCACTGCATGGTTCTGTATACCTGTATATGGCTAGCCGGCTTAAACTCTGCAAGTCGTGACTAGTTCCTATGATATTATATACTTATCTTTTATTATATCTTATTTGTCTCTTGTGCCTTAAGCTAGTGGCTTCGTTAGTATGTTTTACGCTTTGAAATTCTGTGTTTGACCTATACCATTCATCAGGCTTCTAGATTATACTATTCCTTCTATATATATATTATATATGAGCTTAGAACTGTCATAATATCTGATTAACCTTTGATTTATGACGTGAGGTAAGGCTTAGGCTAATTAGGGTGTTACAAAAGGAGGTTATGCCTAACGCCCATCACAGAAACTGTGTTAGGCACATCTGGAAGAAATTCACAAACAAATACAAAGATACACTGCTTAAGAATGTGGTATGGGCTTATGCCAAAAGTTCAACCATTGCAGATTTTAATGATAACATGCAAAGGTTGAAGAGGCTAAATGAGGACGCATGGGCTTACCTTGCAAAATTAGATCCAAGATGCTGGACTAAGTCAAAATTCATCCACTGGCCAAAGCGGGATGTTCATACCCCAGTCTGAGCTATAAGGTTCGGGTTAGACTAAGGCAAACCAGCCGACCTCTTACTGGGCTAGTCGACCACCGACCTCTCTATAAAAGAGGTCGGACAAACCACCACAGGAGACCCAAGAAAGGCCCATGGAGGCCCAGAAGGAAAGGACCACCGCCTATTAGAAGGCGGTTAGCCAAATATATGATCTCACATGCAAAAGATAAGATAAGATAACAAACTTATCTCAAAAGGAAGATCGTCAAACACTACTATAAATACACTGGAGCACCCAGGTATAACGTATACTCCAATTCTACTCAAAAAACCTGCTTAAAGCCCGTACTAACTTAATCAGTCAGGCACGAGGACCAGCAGCGCCTCCTACTCAGACAAGTCGGGCACGACAACCTTGATCAGTCCAGAAGATCTCGTCCGAGATCGACCTCCCAGTTTCAGGTAACCCCCAGAACATTGGCGCAAGTTGTGGAGGAGCAAGTATAAGCCTTACTAGAGGTAGGGTTCATAAGGGAGGTCAAATACCCTCTATGGCTGGTGATGAGTCCATATTTTCCGATATATTTTAGATTGATTTGGATGGATTTCATCACATACACTCACACTTAGGCATCAAAATCACATTTGTGTTTAGTCCCTAATTTGATCCTAAATGTGAAAACATGAAATTTTGTGCTTAAATTGAGCAATTTAATTCCACTTTTATGCCATTCGATGCCATGACTATTTTCTTGAGTGATTTCAGGCCTTAGAGGCAAGATTGGCTAGGCAAAAGTAGAAGAAAGCATGTAGAAGGGAGAAAACATGAAGAAAACAAGGAAAAACACACACAGTCATGTGTACGTGCGCATAATCAAGCGTGCGTGCGCACAAGAGGAAATTAGCATGTGTGTGTACGCACAACTACCTGTGCGTACGAACAGGTCTCCATTCAGCAAAGTGTGCGTACGCACCCATCTGTGCATATGCACAGGACCCTGCACATGATTTCATTAATGAAACATGTGCTGCGCAAATTCTTTGGGCTTTTGGCCCATCTTGGAAGGCTTGAAGGCTGAATTGTGATACTATCTGAAGGGTGATTGAAGCCATATGAAGGCATTAGGTAGAATTAGGACTCAGAACTTTATTTTTACATTTTCCATATGAGTAGGAGTAGTGTAGAGTAGAATACTCTCTTAGGGTTTTTAATTAGGGTTCATTGTAGCATTTTATAGAAGTTTTGATCTTTGCTTTTGCTTAACTTTATTGTAAGTACTCTCAATTTCCTCTTTAATTATAGAACTTTTACTTTCATTTCCTTTTGGTTCAAGTTACTTGTTCATAATTGCAATTTTGAGTTTCTTGAAGTTTTGATTAATGAATTTTATATTTTATGCTTTCTTTATGCTTAATTGCTTGTCTCTTGTTGATATTGTTGATAGTTGGTTATAGTTTTCTATTTTTCCTTGCAAATTCCCATGTTTTACTTTTATGCTCATCAGGTGTTTGTGAAAATGCCAATTATGAGTTTTGAGTAGATTTCCACACCTTGGCTTGGGATTTGAGTTCCTAGGATACTAGAGTCATAATATCCGACATTTAGTGGTAATTCTTGGCGAGTTAGTTGACTCTTGTTTCCATTGATGCTAGTTTTTTATCAACCAGTTTGGTAAGTTAGCTAGGACTTATGGATTAAGGTCAATTATGCTTGCTTGACTTATTCCTCGATGTTAGGGGTCGACTAATGGTGCGGTATTTATAACCCACACTTACTAACCAGCAAGTGCACCGGGTCGTACCAAGTAATACCTTACGTGAGTAAGGGTCGATTCCACGAGGATTGATGGATTAAGCAACAGTTATTGAGTGATAAGCTTAGTTAGGCAAGCAGAAATTGGTTTTGAGATGTTCAAAAAGTTTAAGTGTAAATTCAGAATATCAAAGATAGGCAGATAAATAAGTTGGGAATAAAACATTTGATAAAACAGTTAATGTTTTAGAATTATCTATTTTTCCGGATTTATTTTCTTACTAACTATTTTAATCATGCAAGATTTAATTTCATGGAAAACTATATATGACTAGACCCTAATTCCTTAGACCTTCCTAGTCTCCTCTAAAATTCATTAATTGCCAATTCCTTGGTCAATTAATTTCAATTAGAGGGTGATGATCAATTTCTAGTTTATATGCCAAAAGAATCATAATTATCCACAAATAAGGGGATTATATGTCACATATCCCGTTAAATACAAATAATTAAAAATTCAGTATAATATGTTTTCAAGCTGTTGTTCAAGTAAAGAACTTTTCCAAGTCTTACAAAAACTCAATTAGAACATGGGTCATACTTCCGTTCCACCCATATTCATAAAATAAATAGCGAAAACAATTATCGAAATATAAATCTAAACATGGATTAAATTTGAAAGATCAAACAAATAAATCCATACAAACAGATAGGGCTCCTAACCTTAACAATGGAGGATTAGTTGCTCATGGTTCAGAGTAGAAAACTAGGATTTAGGTAAACTGCTTCTGATCTGAATGTCTCCCTATAGAAGAGAAGTCTCCGTTTTTATAACTAATCCTAATTAATTTAAAATCTAATATCTAAAACTAAAACTAATATCTTTTCGTAAAAGATAAGATTTGAATTTAAATTTGAATTAATTAACAGATCTTCAGTTTGATGGGTGGGAACCACTTGATTTGTCCATTCTGCAGCTTCTAATATGTGTTTTCTAGGCTGGAAATTAGGTCAAAAAGTGCCTAGAAATCGTAACCAGAGTTTTCTGTATTATTGCAGATCGCGCATGTGACGCGTCCGCGTCGTCCACGCACTCGCGTCATTTGTGCAGATTCTAGTCCACGCGTTCGTGTCAGCCACGCGATCGCGTCGTTGCAATTTCTCCATTCCGTGCGGTCGCGTGAGCCATGCGTCTGCGTCGGTCTTCACTGGTCATCTCTTTGGTTTCTTCTTTTTCTCTGCAGAAACTTCATCAAATCCCTTCGAATGCTACCTAAAATAAATAAAATTGCACAAAACTCAAAATAGCATCCATAGTGGCTAAAATATAATTAATTCTTAATTAAATTCAACAAATTAGATGCAAATTCACTTGAAAAAGATAGACAAGATGCTCACGCATCACAACACCAAACTTGAACTGTTGCTTGTCCTCAAGCAACCAAAACTATATAGGCTTGGGATGTGAATTTTTATGAGAATAAGAATTCGATTAAGCTCATGTCTCTTTTTATAGTGGGGTTTATAACTGTAATCCTGAATAGGTTTGGGATCTCTCTCTCCTTTAAATCAGAAGGATGTCACTGTCATTTAGAATTAGAATCCGGATAATATTATGAATTCTCTGATCTTTTGTTTTTCAGTTTAATCCTTGAACACAGCAAAATTTACTTTAATTTATTTTCTTTGGTGCTTTGCACCTTGAGCCTAGCCGTGACTTTAAATGTTTTGTCTCAAGGGTTACTTGACACAGAAACACCACAAGCACTTAACTGGGGAACTCTCTTTGAGTTTTGGTTTTTCTTTCAGTTACTCCCAGACAGTGGTGCTCAAAGCCTTTGGCATACTCTGTTAAGCGCACTTGGTCTCGACTCTAAGTGTTCTGTCTCAAGGATTACTTGACACAACCACACCACAAGCATATGACTAGGGAAACAACTCTTTGAGCTTTTAATCATATCTGACCTCCCTAGTCATTGATGCTCAAAGCCTCGGACCTTACTTTTATTTATGATTTATTATCTATATAATGATTTTTTTGCTGTTTCTTTTGTTTCAAGGATTAAATTTTTGTTTATTTCAGAGAAGTCATAATAATTCTCTAAATTCCTGTTCCTTATACATCAACATCCCTTTATTCAAATTCAAATATGCACTGTTCATATCATGCATTCAAAAATCATAGAAAATACCACCGCATTTAAGTAAATAAGACTATTCTTAGAATTAAACTCAATTTCTCATGCAATACATCACTTCTTTTTCTTTTCTTTTTGGATTCAAGTTCAGTGAGTGGTACATGAAACATCTTTTCAGCATAAAAAAAAGGAAACTAAACTAGTCCTAGGATTCTAACTTATAAAGGATCATGCAACAAACAAAACAAAATAGCAGAAAACTGGAACATAACATAGAAAAAGAGGGGAGGAATAAAAATGAAAAGAACTCAACCACCTTAATTATCCTAGCGGTCACTTTATTCTTCAGGTTGTGCTCCTCCGTGAAGATGATTCACCTCCCTTTTTTTGACGATTGGATACCTATAAGCGTAGCGTCAACACCAAACTTAAAGGTTTGCTTGTCCTCAAGCAAAGAAGAACTGAAAATAGAAGAGACAATATTATGAGGAAAAAAATAAAAGGATAAAAGAATAAGAGAGAATTAGGATTGGGAGAGAGAGAGGAAGAAAAACTGGGTGGCGCAAAATGACGCATACGCGTATGGCACGCGTACGCGTGGGTCGCACATTCTTCATAATGTCGCGTTAGCGTCAGGCACATGTCCGCGTGCCATGGATTGTGTGTGATTCGCGCGAAGCCAGCCACGCTCCCGCACGACTCTCTGTTCAAATTTATTTTTTACGCATACCCATCTGACGCGTCCGCGTCAGCGACGCTTGCACGTCGGGTGCTCTTCTCTCGCTTCTTTTTTTTAAGATAGAGCTTAAGGTGTTCGATTCCTGTGATAAAATAGCTGCATGATCTGAAAATTAGTAAGAACTCAGTAGAAATCAAGCAAGTAAGAAAAATACTACTACGAAAAATAGCTAAGGATACGAATTTATCGGGTTGCCTCCCGACAAGCGCTTCTTTAACGTCACTAGCTTGACGTTCAGCTCTGCTAGTTCAGCAGATGAGTGGACCTCTGGCGATCAATCTCGCCTCAAAGATAGTGCTTCAACCTCTGGCCATTCACTGTAAATTTTCTGTCATAGTTCTCTCCTTGTATTTCCACATGACCATACGGTGAAGCTCTGGTAACCACAAACGGCCCTGACCATCGGGATTTCAGCTTACCGGGAAAGAATTTGAGCCTTGAATTATATAGAAGCACTCTTTGTCTTGGCTCAAAGACTCTGATGGCAATCTTTTTATCATGCAGTAGCTTGGTTCTTTCCTTATAGAGCTTGGCATTCTCATAGGCTGAATATCTGAATTCATCAAGCTCATTTAACTGAAGCATTCACTTGATTCTTGCAGCTTCCGAATCAAGATTCAGATACCTGATTGCCTAGTAAGCTTTATGCTTCAGCTCAACTGGCAAGTGACAGGCTTTTCCATAGACCAACTGATAAGGGGATATGCCAATGGGAGTCTTGTATGCTGTCTGGTAAGCCCAGAGAGCATCATCAAGCTTTCTAGACCAGTCCTTTATGAAAATACTAACGGTCTTCTCTAGAATCCTCTGAAGTTCCCTATTGGAAACTTCAACCTGTCCACTTGTCTGAGGGTGATAGGGGGTTGCCACTTTATGACGGACTCCATATCTCTGCAGAAGAGAGTCCAACTGTCTGTTGCAGAAATGGCTTCTTCCATCACTAATAAGTGTCCTTGGAACACCAAACCGGCTAAAAATATATCTCTGAAGAAAGCTCATTACCACTTTGGCATCATTGGTGGGCAAAGCCACAGCTTCCACCCATTTGGACACAGAGTCAACTGCCACTAGAATATAGTTGTTTGAATGTGAGGGTGGAAAAGGTCCCATGAAATCAATACCCCACACATCAAACAACTCAACCTCAAGAATTCCCTGCTGTGGCATTTCATGGTTGGCAGGGAGATTTGCAAATTTTTCACATTTGCCATAGTGCTTCACAAATGCCCTTGAGTCCCTGAAAAGAGTCGGCCAGTAAAACCCGCCCTGAAGGACTTTTGTAGCTGTCCTTTCACCACAAAAGTGGCCTACATAATCAGACCCATGACAGTGCCAAAGAATCTGCTGCTTTTTCTCGTCCGGGACACATCTCCGGATTATTCCATCTGAGCACCTTTTAAAAAGGTATGGTTCTTCCCAAATGTAGTACTTTGCATCAGTTAGTAGCTTCTTCACCTGTTGCCTACTGTACTCCCTTGGGATAAAATTCATGGCCTTATAATTTGCAATATCTACAAACCATGGTGCCTGCTGAATGATGAACAATTGCTCATCTGGGAATGTCTCAGTCACAGTTGTGGGTGGTTGTACTCTTGCTTCTGGCTCAATTCTAGAGAGATGGTCAGCTACTTGATTCTCTGACCCTTTTCTGTCTTTTATCTCAATATCAAACTCTTGAAGGAGCAACACCCATCTGATTAATCTTGGTTTAGAATCCTGTTTGGTTAGAAGGTACTTCAAAGCAGCATGATCAGTATAAATAATAACCTTAGAACCAAGTAAATAGGACTGAAACTTATCAACAGCGTACAAAACAGCTAATAATTCCTTTTCTGTAGTTGTGTAATTCTTTTGGGCATCATTTAACACACGACTGGCATAGTAAATGACATGTACAAGCTTACCATGCCTCTGTCCTAGAACAACTCCTATAGTAAAATCACTAGCATCACACATTAATTCAAATGGTATATCCCAGTCAGGGGAGCTATAATGGGGGCAGAGGTAAGGTTAGCTTTCAGAGTTTCAAAAGCATGCAGACAATCAAAATCAAAGACAAAAGGGACATCAGCAACCAAAAGGTTGCTTAGAAGTTTTGCAATTTTAGAAAAATCCTTTATAAATCTTCTATAAAATCCTGCATGACCCAAGAAACTCCTGATTGCCTTAACATTAGTTGGTGGTGGTAATTTTTCAATTACCTCTACTTTTGCTCTATCAACCTCAATTCCTTTACTTGAAATCCGGTGTCCAAGAACAATACCTTCTGTAACCATAAAATGGCATTTTCCCAATTTAAAACAAGGTTTGATTCTTGACACCGTTTCAAGACAAGAGATAAATGTTTAAGGCAGGATTCAAAAGAATTACCAAAAATAGAAAAGTCATCCATAAATACCTCAATAAATTTTTCAACCATATAAAAAAAATTGAAAGCATACACCTCTGAAAAGTTGCTGGAGTATTGCAAAGTCCAAAAGGCATTCTTCTGTAGGCAAATACTCCAAAGGGGCATGTGAATGCTGTCTTCTCCTGATCTTGAGGGTCCACTACAATTTGATTATATCCAGAATATCCATCTAGAAAATAATAAAATGCATGACCAGCTAACCTCTCAAGCATCTGATCAATGAAAGGCAAGGGGAAATGATCTTTTCTTGTAGTAGTGTTGAGCCTTCTATAGTCTATACACATTTTCCATCATGTGACTGTTCTTGTGGGGATAAGCTCATTCTTTTCGTTCTTGATCATTGTCATCCCTCCTTTCTTGGGAACTACCTGCACAAGACTTACCCAAGGACTATCAGAAATAGGATAAATAATTCCTGCTTCCCATAGTTTCATTACCTCTTTTTGGACCACCTCTTTCATGGTTGGATTGAGTCTCCTTTGTGGTTGCACAACTGGTTTAGCATCATCTTCAAGGAGGATCTTGTGCATACACTTGGTTGGACTAATCCCTTTTAAGTCACTAATGGTCTACCCAAGAGCTGTTTTATGGCTCTTGAGCACTAAAATAAGCGCCTCTTTCTCTGCAGGCTTCAGGGAAGAGCTAATAATCACTGGATATGAGTCATTCTCACCCAAGAATACATATTTCAGGGAAGGGGTAGGGATTTGAGCTCGAGCTTGGGGACTTCTTCCTCTGCTTTAGGCGTGTGGACCATAGCCTTCTGGGGTGGTGAATTATCAATTTCAATTAATTCATACTCAGAGATAGGATCCAGAATGTCATCAAGTACCTCTTGAACAAGTGGTTCAATAACATCTATTTTCATACACCCTTTAGAATCATTAGGGTGCTTGAGAGCTTCAAAAACATGAAGGACCACCTGTTCTTCATTGACCTCAGGGTTAATTCACCATTTTGTACATCAATCAGAGCTCTACCTGTAGCTAAAAAGGGTCTACCAAGTATGATAGAGGATTTTACTTCCTCTTCCATGTCTAATACAACAAAATCAACAGGAAAGATGAATGGTCCTACTTTAACAAGTAAATCCTCAATAACACCCATAGGTAATTTAATAGAAAGGCCAGCAAGTTGAAGAGAAATACGAGTGGATTTTACCTCCTCAATTTGAAGCTTTTTCATCACTAAAAGTGGCATGAGATTGATGCTGGCTCCAAGGTCACATAAAGCTCTCTGAATGGTGACATCTCCAATGGTGCAAGGAATGACAAAGCTCCCTGGGTCTGGCATCTTCTCAGGAAGGTTGTGTTGAATAATGGCACTGCATTCCTTGGTTAATACCATTGTTTCTTGTTCCTTCCAGTTCCTCTTGTGGGTCAACAATTCTTTCATATATTTAGCATAGAGAGGCATTTGCTCCAGAGCCTCTGCAAAGGGAATGTTGATCTGTAGCTTCTTGAAGACATCTAAAAATTTAGAGAACTAGTTTTCTTTGGAAGCCTTCTGAAGCCTCTGAGGGTATGACATTTTTGGCTTATATTCAGGAGCCTTTAGCAAGGTAGGATAAGTGTCAAGAGAATCAGGGAAAGGATTGTCAGAATGCTTAGGAGGTGTGTGCTCGACTTCTTCCTTCTTTTCCTCTGGGGCTTCTTTTTCAACTAATTCTTCATTGGCCTTGGTCTCAGAACCAGTTACTTTACCACTTCTCAACTGAATAACCTTGCAGTCTTCTCTTGGGTTCACCACTGTATCACCTTGAAATGTGCTTGCAGACCTCTCAGGTGATTGCTTGCTTATTTGGCCCATTTGCATTTCTAAGTTTCTAATGGAGGCTCTGGTTTCCTGCACGAAACTCATCATCATCTCCCAATTAGAATCTTCCT
The DNA here is from genome assembly GCF_000817695.3 of Arachis duranensis. Taxonomy (NCBI): domain Eukaryota; kingdom Viridiplantae; phylum Streptophyta; class Magnoliopsida; order Fabales; family Fabaceae; genus Arachis; species Arachis duranensis. Next base: position 45,397,849 of record NC_029781.3, read on the forward strand.
TGAATTTAGAGTTTGCCTGATGAGGTGGTTGTTTCTGTTGAGCCTGAAATTGGCGGTTATTGTAATTATTCTGTTGGAAGCCGCCCTGAGAATTATTGTTAAAATTCTAAGGTCTCTGAGATTGGTCTCTCCACCCATAATTTGGGTGATTCCTCCATCCTTCATTGTAGGTCTTAGAATAGGGATCATTGTTGGGATTTCTAGTAGCAATCCCTATGTAATTGACCTGTTCAGAAGAAGCTTAAGCATAATCATAGTTATCATTCTGCACAAAATTACCTGTCATGTCATAAGAGGCTTCTTGAGGGGAATTTTGAGTGTTGATAACTGAGACTTGCATGCCACCCATCTGTTGAGTAAGAAGATTTATTTGCTGAGACATAAGCTTGTTCTGAGCAAGAATAGCATTAAGAGTTTCCACTTCCATGACACCCTTCTTCTGAGGAGCCTCAAAGTTCACAGGATTCCCGTTAGAGGAGTATAAATATTGGTTGCTAGCAACCAATTCAATAAGCTCAATAGTCTCCTCCGGTGTCTTCTTCTTGTGCAATGAACCTCCTGCAGAATTATCTAAGCACATTTTGGACATTTCACCCAAGCCTTCATAAAATATGTCTCTTTGTGTCCATTTGGAGAACATGTCTAAAGGGCATTACCTAGTCAGTAGCTTGTATCTCTCCCAAGCTTCATACAGAGTCTCACCATCCTTCTGTCTGAAGGTCTGAACCTCCATCCTAAGCTTAGTCAGCTTCTTTGGTGGGAAAAATTTTGTGAGAAACTCGGTAACCACCTTGTTCCAAGTATCTAAACTGTCCTTGGGTTGAGAATCTAGCCATAGTTTTGCTCCATCCCTCAGAGCAAACGGGAAGAGCATTAGTTTGTACACATCTCGGTTCACTCCGTTTGTCTTCACAGTATCACAAATCTGCAGAAAACTTGAAATGAATTGATTTGGGTCTTCATAGGGAAGACCATGATACTGGCAGTTTGGTTGCAGCAGGGTGACCAGTTGAGGCTTCAACTCAAAGTTGTTTGCAGTAATAGGAGGCACCACAATGCTCTTTCCATACAGATCTGCAGTAGGAGCAGAGAAAGATCCAAGTACTCTCCTTTGTTCATTCTCATTCGGGTTTGCCGCATTGGTATTATCATTATTAGTCGAATCCATAGTGGATTCTGCAGCCTTGTATAGTCTTGCTTGTTGTAAACGCCGCTTGAAAGTCCTTTCAGGTTCAGGATCAATGTCTAAGAGATGTTCTTTGTCTCTGTTCCTGCGCATAAACAACAGAAAACAAGAAAGAATGGGAATCTCTACGTCAGAGTGCAGAGAATTCCCAGTGAGGTAACTCTGTGTAAAGAGATAAAAATATTGAATAAAATAAATAGAAGAATAATAAATAGTCAACACCAAACTTAATTTCAGAAATTAAGAAAAATATTGGTCCTGTTTATTTATTAAAAAAATATTTTGAAATTTTTTTTGAAAAATAGTAAAACAATTTTTAATTAAAATTAAAATTAAAACGCCTAATCTAAACAATTAAACAACTAACAGTTGTTAATCACAGTCAATCCCCGGCAACGGTGCCAAAAACTTGGTGCGGTATTTGTAACCCACACTTACTAACCGGCAAGTGCACCAGGTCGTACCAAGTAATACCTTACGTGAGTAAGGGTCGATCCCACGAGGATTGATGGATTAAGCAACAGTTATTGAATGATAAGCTTAGTTAGGCAAGCAGAAATTAGTTTTGAGATGTTCAAAAAGTTTAAGTGTAAATTCAGAATATCAAAGACAGGCAGATAAATAAGTTGGGAATAAAATATTTGAGAAAACATTTAAGGTTTCAGAGTTATCTATTTTTCCGGATTTATTTTCTTACTAACTATTTTAATCTTGCAAAATTTAATTTCATGGCAAACTATATATGACTAGACCCTAATTCCTTAGACCTTCCTAGTCTCCTCTAAAATTCATTAATTGCCAATTCCTTGGTCAATTAATTCCAATTAGAGGGTGATGATCAATTTATAGTTTATATGCCAAAAGAATCCTAATTATCCACAAATAAGGAGATTATATGTCACATATCCTGTTAAATACAAATAATTAAAAATTCAGTATAATATATTTTCAAGCTGTTGTTCAAGTAAAGAGCTTTTCCAGGTTTTACAACAACTCAATTAGAACATGGGTCATACTTCCGTTCCACCCATATTCATAAAATAAAGAGCGAAAACAATTATTGAAATATAAATCTAAACATGGATTAAATTAGAAAGATCAAACGAATAAATCCATACAAACAGACAGAGCTCTTAACGTTAACAATGGAGGATTAGTTGCTCATGGTTCAGAGTAGAAAACTAGGATTTAGGTAAACTGTTTCTGATCTAAATGTCTCCCTATAGAAGAGAAGTCTCCGTTTTTATAACTAATCCTAATTAATTTGAAATCTAATATCTAAAAATAAAACTAATATCTTTTCCTAAAAGATAAGATTTGAATTTAAATTTGAATTAATTAACAGATCTTCAGTTTGATGGGTAGGAACCACTTGATTTGTCCATTCTGCAGCTTCTAATCTGTGTTTTCTGGGCTGAAAACTGGGTCAAAAATAGCCCAGAAATCATAACCAGCGTTTTCTGTATTATTGCAGATCGCGCATGTGACGCGTCTGCGTCGTCCACGCGCTCGCATCATTTGTGTAGATTCTAGTCCACGCGTTCACGTCAGGCACGCGATCGCGTCATTGCAATTTCTCCATTCTGTGCGGTCACGTGAGCCATGCGTCCACGTCGGTCTTCGCTGGTCATCTCTTTGGTTTCTTCTTTTTCTCTGCAGAAACTTCATCAAATCCCTCCGAATGCTACCTAAAATAAATAAAATTACACAAAACTCAAAATAGCATCCATAATGGCTAAAATATAATTAATTCTTAATTAAATTCAACAAATTAGATGCAAATTCACTAGGAAAAGATAGACAAGATGCTCACGCATCAACTAGGTGAGATTGACTCATCATAATTATCATAGTTGTGGTTACGGCGATAATAGGATTCCTTAGATCCTCATTCTTGAGTCAATATTCTCTTTTATGGATTTATAGCATTTTCACTAATTTTGATCTTATTTCCTTTTTACTTGCACTAATATCAATTTTTACCATTCCTTAGTTCATTTATTTCTTAGTTCTTTTAATCTTTCATTCTTTGCTTGATTTGAAAACCCCTTTTGTCTTCACAACCAAGAGCGTGACACTTCGATTGCATCCCAAGGGAAGACGACCCGAGGTTGAATTACTCTTGATCTCGGTTTATAAATTGTTTTTAATTTTAACATTTTAGTAAGAGAGTTCATTGTTGCTTTAGACTATGCTACCAACAAATTAATTCTTGCCCTTTTCTGGCGTTTAACGCCAGTCTGGTGCCCCTTTCTGGCGTTAAACGCCCAGAATGGTGCCAGACTGGGCGTTAAACGCCCATTTGCTAGCCTTACTGGCGTTTAAATGCCAGCAGGTTCTTCCTCCAGGGTGTGCTATTTTTCTTTCTGCTTTTCTTTTTGTTTTTGCTTTTTCAATTGATTTTGTGACTTCTCATGATCATCAACCTACAGAAAACATAAAATAACAAAGAAAATAGATAAAACATAACATTGGGTTGCCTCCCAACAAGCGCTTCTTTAATGTCAGTAGCTTGACAGAGGGCTCTCATGGAGCCTCACAGATACTCAGAGCAATGTTGGAACCTCCCAACACCAAACTTAGAGTTTGAATGTGGGGGTTCAACACCAAACTTAGAAGTTGGTTGTGGACTCCCAACACCAAACTTAGAGTTTGACTGTGGGGGCTCTGTTTGGCTCTGTTTTGAGAGAAGCTCATCATGCTTCCTCTCCATGGTGACAGAGGGATATCCTTGAGCCTTAAACACAAAGGATTCTTCATTCACTTGAATGATCAATTCTCCTCTATCAACATCAATCACAGCCTTTGCTGTGGCTAGGAAGGGTCTGCCAAGGATGATAGATTCATCCATGCACTTCCCAGTCTCAATTACTATGAAATCAGTAGGGATGTAATGGTCTTAAACTTTTACCAGAACATCCTCTACAAGTCCATAAGCTTGCTTTCTTGAATTATCTGCCATCTCTAGTGAGATTCTTGCAGCTTGCACCTCAAAGATCCCTAGCTTCTCCATTACAGAGAGAGGCATGAGGTTTACACTTGACCCTA
>NC_029781.3:45402436-45403759 GCF_000817695.3 Arachis duranensis
AGGTCTCTGTTGATCCTTCCATGAAAGATTTGGATGATTTCTCCATGAAGGATTATAGGTGTTTCCATAGGGTTCTCCCATGTAATTCACCTCTTCCATTGAAGGGTTCTCAGGATCATAAGCTTCTTATTCAGATGAAGCCTCCTTAGTACTGCTTGGTGCATTTTGCATTCCAGACAGACTTTGAGAAATCATATTGACTTGCTGAGTCAATATTTTGTTCTGAGCTAATATGGCATTCAGAGTATCAATCTCAAGAACTCCTTTCTTCTGATTTGTCCCATTGTTCACAGGATTCCTTTCAGAAGTGTACATGAATTGGTTATTTGCAACCATTTCAATGAGCTCTTGAGCTTCTGTAGGCATCTTCTTCAGTTGAAGAGATCCTCCAGCAGAGCCATCCAAAGACATCTTGGACAGTTCAGACAGACCATCATAGAAAATACCTATGATGCTCTATTCAGAAAGCATGTCAGAGGGACACTTTCTGATTAATTGTTTGTATCCTTCCCAAGCTTCATAGAGGGATTCTCCTTCCTTCTGTCTGAAGGTTTGGACTTCCACTCTAAGCTTACTCAATTTTTGAGGTGGAAAGAACCTTGCCAAGAAGGCATTGACTAGCTTTTCATAAGAGTTCAGGCTTTCTTTAGGTTGTGAGTCCAACCATATCCTAGCTCTGTCTCTTACAGCAAAAGGGAATAGCATAAGTCTGTAGACCTCAGGGTCAACCCCATTAGTCTTGACAGTATCACAGATTTGCAAGAACTCAGCTAAGAACTGATGAGGATCTTCCAATGGAAGTCCGTGGAACTTGCAATTCTGTTGCATTAGAGAAACTAATTGAGGCTTAAGCTCAAAGTTGTTTGCTCCAATGCATGTAAAGTCACCCAGCACCTTCCTTGCATTGTTGGCATTGTTGTTGTTTTCGGCTGCCATGGGTTCTTCTTCTTTGAAGATTTCTGTTAGGTCCTCTACAGAGAATTGTGTCTTAGCTTCTCTTAGCTTTCGCTTCAAGGTCCTTTCAGGTTCAGGATCAGCCTCAACAAGAATGCTTTTGTCTTTGCTCCTGCTCATATGAAAGAGAAGAGAATAAGAAAATATGGAATCCTCTATGTCACAGTATAGAGATTCTTTGAGGTGTCAGAGGAAAAGAAAAATGGAAGGAAGAGGTAGAAAATTCGAACAAGAAAGATGGAGTTCGAATTGTGTATTAAGGAATAGTGTTAGTCCATAAATAGAAGGATGTGAGAAGAGGGGAAGAAATTTTCGAAAATAATTTAAAAAAGATTTTAAAAACATTTTGAAAAATACTAATTGATTTTC
>NC_029781.3:45405161-45406912 GCF_000817695.3 Arachis duranensis
AACATGGAGGAAACCTCCCAGCTAAGGGACTCTTCTAGGAAGGAATCAACCTGCCCACTCCGAGATCGAGATCGGGAACAAAGGAAGAAAGAAGAAACCGACTCGGACAAGCCACGGAAATACCACAGTTACACCCCCCTCCGAGTCTCCTTGGTAGACGTCTACAGAGAAGTATGCCACACCGAAAAAATCCCACCGCCCCGACCTCTAAAACACAAGAGAGCAGGGAGAGATCGGTCCGAATACTTTGAATACCACAAGCTCTACGGTCATTCTACTAATGACTGCCACGACCTAAAAAATGTCATAGAAAAGCTAGCCAGAGAAGGAAAACTCGACAGATACATAGCAGAGAAGGGAGAAGAAACCAAAAAGAGAAGGAGGGGAGATAACGAAGATCGGGCTGAGCAAACCCCGCGAACCCCTGAAAGGCACGTTCACATGATAAATGGAGGTTTTGCAGGCGGAGGAACATCCAGATCCTCGCGAAAAAGACACCTCAAAGACGTCTATCATATCCGAGAAGACAGCCCCCTGCCCGAATTACCTACTATCTCGTTTACCCGAGAAGATGCTCAAGGGGTAATACCCGGGCACGACGATCCAATGGTGGTCACCATTATCCTAGCAAACGCCAACCTACATCGAACCCTGGTTGACCAGGGAAGCTCAGCAGATATCCTGTTCAAAACAGCCTTCGACAAACTCGGACTTGAAGAAAAAGAGCTAAAGGCCTATCCCACCGACCTATTTGGACTAGGGGACACCCCGATCCATCCCTTAGGATACATCTCGCTACACACTACCTTCGGAAAAGGCGAGCAATCTAAAACATTAAGCATCGACTACATTATAGTCGACGTCACTTCAGCATACAATGCCCTCATTGGACGACCAACCCTAAACAGGTTGGCAGCTATAGTCTCGACCCCACACCTCTGTATGAAGTTCCCTACCGCAAAAGGAATCGCTACCCTAAAAGGCGACCAAAAACTGGCGCGGCGATGCTACAACGAAAGCCTGAGCTTAAAAGGAAAGGAGATCAACACAATAGAACTCGGGCGAGTTCAAGCCCGAAAAGATCTTCGGCCACAACCAGAGGGAGAAACCGAAAAAATCCAAATCGGGAACACACCTGAAAAAATAACAAACGTAGGAGCGAACCTCGAAGCAGGCCTAAAAGAGGAACTCATAACCCTCTTAAAAGAGAATTCCGACCTCTTCGCCTGGAAAGCCTCCGACATGCCAGGCATAAGCCCCGACCTGATGTGCCATAAGCTATCAGTATACCCGGGGTCCAGACCTGTCCAACAAAGACGCCGGAAACTCGGGCCTGAGCGCGTGCAAGCAATAGAAGAACAAGTACAAGCACTACTAGATGCAGGGTTCATTAGGGAAGTAAAATACCCCCTATGGCTCGCAAACGTGGTCCTGGTAAAAAAGCCCAACGGAAAATGGAGGATGTGCGTCGATTACACGGATCTCAACAAAGCCTGCCCCAAGGACCCATATCCACTACCAAACATCGACGCCTTAGTAGACGCAGCCTCAGGCTATAGATATCTCTCCTTCATGGACGCATACTCGGGATACAATCAAATCCCGATGTACGGACCCGACCAAGAAAAGACCTCGTTCATAACACCAAGGGCAAACTACTGCTACGTAGTAATGCCCTTCGGGCTGAAGAACGCAGGGGCAACCTACCAGAGGCTAATGAACAAAGTGTTCTCAGAGCACATCGGACTACA
>NC_029781.3:45409646-45411236 GCF_000817695.3 Arachis duranensis
TTCCTCATGATGAAGCAAATCCTAGAAAGTACCCCACCAAGGCGCATTAATTTATGCTCGGCAAAACGCAAAAAATCATTTGCCAAGAGACCATACAAGGTCGGCAAAGATAAAGCGACGAGGTTCAAATTAATGTGAGAAGTTATAAAGCAACTCTGAAAAGGCTCAAAAAGCCAAAAAAAAGAGGTTACAAAAATAACTTAAAAAGGCCGACCAAACGACGAAGTCGGACCCAACAAAGGGAAAGTTATAAAGTAACTCTGAAATGGCTCGAAAAGCCAAATGAAAAAGAGGTTACAAAAATAACTTAAAAAGGCCGCCCAAACGACGAAGTCGGACCCAACAAAGGGAAAGTTATAAAGTAACTCTGAAATGGCTCGAAAAGCCAAAGAGATTACAGAAATAACTCAAAAGAACCGACCAACGACAAAGTCGGACCTAACAAAAAGGAGGTACTCGAGCACCCGACGCCCGAGAAGAAGCTCGGACCCAAGAAAGAAGCCTTAAAACGGCAAGAACCAAGATTTCGAAAAACGCTTACTAAAAAGTTGCTTTACAAAAGCAACTAAAAAGTACAAAGCGGAAGAACGAAATCGAAGGAAGCTCCGAAAACGCTTACTAAAAAGTTGCTTTACAAAAGCAACTAAAAAGTACAAAGCGAAAGAACGAAATCGAAGGAAAACGCTGGCTAAAAAGTTGTTACCCGAAAACAACTAAAAAGCACAAAAGCGGAAACAAAAGGTCAAAACGCTGGCTAAAAAGTTGTTACCCGAAAACAACTAAAAAGCACAAAAGCGGAAACAGAAAAAAAAAACAAAAAACACCGCATAATAAAGTTACTGCAAGTAGCTAAATAAAGCGAAAGGTGTCCAAAAAGCGTTCACAGAAATCATCCAACAAAAAGCCCACAGGCCGGGCAAACCACTAAAACGACTACAGGGGATCAAGGTCCTTTCCAGACTCCACATCAACAGCAGGCTCCGGAGGAAACATAGATATCGGGACCGCATCGACAGCAACGTCATCCCGATATGAAGCTTCCACACCAGATCTATTCCCGACCAAAGGGGAAGTCGGGTTCTCAACCGGAACTTTGGGTTCGGACATCGGGACCTCATCCTCAGTAGGAGCAGGAACAATCTGGCCATCCACAACGACGTTATCCGTACTGAACAAGCTCAGATCTAGGTCGGGAGCAAGAACTCGGACCTGAGCCTTCAAATTCTCGAACATGGCATCCATGCCCTTGGCCACATGACCTTCCAGCTCATAAAACTTGTCCTGCGCAGATTGCAACTCCTCCCTTGTCTCCACAAGCTCGGTATATAGCTTGGTATAATTCTCCGTAGCCGCCTTCGCCATCTCCTCAGATGTCTTCGCTGCCGCCACAGCCGCGGTAGCTTTAGTTTTCTCTTTCTCCAAGGAGGCCTCCAGCTCAGCAATCCGGGCAGCCTTCAGTTGACTAATCTTATCAAGCTCGGACTGAGCCTTCTCAAGTCGGGAGCTGGTCGTACCAATGGGGGACTTCTTGAACTCCCGGGCAATAGCAGCATGAAGACTGGCCATCCGGACACAGCTCCGCGCCATATA
>NC_029781.3:45411726-45414814 GCF_000817695.3 Arachis duranensis
ACAAAAGCCTGCTCCACCTCATCTAGACTCTCAAAGGTATACTTAGCAGACACTACATTCTCCTGCCAACAAAGAGGAAAGGAAGGCTCCCCACTCTCATCTAGAAAGGAAGGTCGGACGTCCCCAGTAGCCCGGACCTTGAAGTAATAGTTCTTAAAATCGTGAAAAGACTCATCATACAGGGTACAAAACTTTCTTCCCTGGTTAGCCCTAAAGGAGACCCAGGACACCTTCCCTCCACCCGAACCCGGCTTCGTCAACACAAACAAATAGGAAAAAAGAGAAATAGAGGGAGGGACACCCAAAAACTGGCACAAAAGTTGGAACAGCTTTAAAAATGCCCAGGAATTTGGATGGAGCTGCGTAGGGGCAAGGTTACAGGACCACAACACCTCGGACTCCAGGTCGGTAAAAGGAAGTCGGACACCCAGCTTAGAGAAAAAACAATCATAGGCGTAAAAGAAGAGCTTCTCGGAACTGTCTAAAGGCGGGAAGCAAACTCTCTCCTCGGAATCCGGGGCTACTAACTCATAATCCCTCTCAGACTCTCTATCTTCACATATGCTACATTGCCTACGAAACCTAGCTAAATATTCAGAATCTACCACAGAAAGGACTCTTAAAGGAATAGGATCTACCCAACCAAGACCACTCGGAATCTTGGTCGACATTTCTTGAAGAACCTTTCGAGACATAAAAATCTTGCCTACAAAGAAGAATACAACAGCAAGGCAAAAATCACGTAAAGACAGACAGCAAAAACCCATTCAGCAAAATGAGAAAACAAAGTTCTTTTAGAAAGAAAATGCAGCAACCCGAAAACAAACTTCCAAAGAAAAGAGCCCCCCCCCACATACAAGCAACCAAAGCGATGGCGGCGCCTCTTTTCGGGGCAACCCAGGCATAGAAGAAACCGAGCTCCCAAACTCGGGAAGTTCATAGAAGGTCCGACCTCGTCCCAAGGCCCACGCCTGAGGTCGGACCTCGGACAAATAAGCTAAGAAGGCCCATCAAAAAGGAACGAAGCCCAAAACCTAAAGGCCGAAAAGGCCTAGGAAAGGCGGTTCCACAAAGATAGGGATAAAACTCCCAAAAGATAAGATAAGATAAGAATATCTTATCCAGGGAAGATCACGACCGACTACTATAAATACACTGGAGCACCCAGGTATAACTCATACTCTAATTCTACTCGATATCTGCTTAGACCCATGCTAACTTAAGCATCGGAGTGTCATTGCAGGTACAACCACCAGCCGCTCGGCACATCAAGCTCGGGTCACAGCACCCTCACCTCGGGTCTTGCCAGACGACCGAGCTACACGTTTCAGGTAACCCCCGGAACAAAACCTTTCTCAACAGAAAAGGCAACATACTTGAAATGTTGAATCAAATCATTAATTGATAGCAAGTATCTTTGAAAATGGAAAGAAATTGATTTTGAAAAAGATTTGATTTTGAAAAATTTTGAAAACCTGAAAAAAATTTGAATTAAAAACAGAATCTTCCCTCTTGTGCCATCCTGGCGTTAAACGCCCAGAATGGTGCACATTCTAGCGTTTAACATCCAAAACACTACCCTTTTGGGCGTTAAACACCCAGCCAGGCACCCTGGCTGGCGTTTAAACGCCAATTTGCCTTTTTCACTGGGCGTTTTGAATGCCCAGATTTTTCTGTGTAATTCCTCTGCAGTATGTTCTGAATCTTCAATTCTCTGTATTATTGACTTGAAAATCTTAACAGTTTGTATACCATTGACACTAACAAAATGAGAATGCATATGAGAAACACAAACACTCAAGTCAAGAGAAATTAAAGACCAGAGTAATGAAATCATCAAGAACAACTTGAAGATCACTTAAGACACATGAATGAATGCAAGAAGAACAAAAACATGCAATTGACACCAAACTTAAAATGAGACTCTAGACTCAAACAAGAAATTTTTGGATTTTATGATTTTGTAAATTTTTTTTGTGCTTTTTCGAAAATTAAGTGGAAAAGAAAATAAAGATATCAAAATTCTTAATGAGAATTCCAAGAATCATGCAATGTTAGTCTAAAGCTTTAGTTTAAAGAAATTAGACATGGCTAGCCAAGCTTCAGCAGAACATTGCATTCAAGAGCTAAATTGATGAAGATCAATCAGCTTTGGTGATGATAAGAACATCACCTTGAAACACTAGAATTCATTCTTAAGAACTCTGAAGAAAAATACCTAATCTAAGCAACAAGATGAACCGTCAGTTGACCAAGCTTTATCTCTATCTTTATCTTTATGTTTTATTCATCATTCATAACCATTTGAGTTTGCCTGACTAAGATTTACAAGGTGACCATAGCTTGCTTTATACCAACAATCTCTGTGGGATCGACCCTTACTCGCGTAAGGTTTATTACTTGGACGACCCAGTACACTTGCTGGTTAGTTGTGCGAAGTTGTGATAAAGAGTTGAGATTGCATTTGTGTGTACCATGTTGATGGCGCCAATGATGATCACAATTTCGTGCACCAAGTTTTTGGCGCCATTGCCGGGGATTGTTGAGTTTGGACAACTGACGATTCATATTCTAGTGTTTCAAGGTGATGTTCTTATCATCACCAAAGCTGATTGATCTTCATCAATTTAGCTCTTGAATGCAATGTTCTGCTGAAGCTTGGCTAGCCATGTCTAATTTCTTTAGACTGAAGCTTTAGACTAACATTGCATGATTCCTGGAATTCTCATTAAGAATTTTGATATCTATATTTTCTTTTCCACTTAATTTTCGAAAAAGCACAAAAATTTTTTGCAAAATCATAAAAAACCAAAAAAATATTTGATGTTTCTTGTTGAGTCTAGAGTCTCATGTTAAGTTTGGTGTCAATTGCATGTTTCTGTTCTTTTTGCATTCATGCATGTGTCTCCATTAATATTCAAGATGTTCTTGATGATTTCATTACTCTGATCTTTAATTTCTCTTGACTTGAGTGTTTGTGTTTCTCATATGCATTCTCATTTTTAGTGTCAGCAGTATACAAACTGCTAAGTTTGGTGTCTTGCATGCATTGTTATTTGATTTTAGTTGCATTTTGATTATTCCTCAT
>NC_029781.3:45415147-45416005 GCF_000817695.3 Arachis duranensis
CACAGAAAAAGTTGGGCGTTCAAAACGCCCAGTGAAGAAGGGCAAACTGGCGTTTAAACGCCAGCCAGGGTGCCTGGCTGGGCGTTTAACGCCCAAAAGGGTAGTAGTTTGGGCGTTAAACGCCAGAATGTGCACCATTCTGGGCATTTAACGCCAGGATGGCACAAGAGGGAAGATTCTGTTTTTAATTCAAATTTTTTTCAGGTTTTCAAAACTTTTCAAAATCAAATCTTTTTCAAATCAAATCTTTTCAATCAAATCTTTTTCAAAATCAATTTCTTTCCATTTTCAAAGATACTTGCTATCAATTAATGATTTGATTCAACATTTCAAGTATGTTGCCTTTTCTGTTGAGAAAGGTTTAATGTTTGAATCATATCTTTTCTTGTTAGCCAAGTTATTAATCTTTAAAATCAAATCTTTTTAAAATGTTTTTCAAATCATATCTTCTCAATCACATCTTCTTAAAACCAATCATATCTTCTTAGCCACATCTTTTTCAAAATAGTTTTCAATCAAATCTTTTTGATTTCTAATCTCAAAATCTTTTTCAAAAATCACTTTATTTCTTTTCCACTCTTAATTTTCGAAAATCAATTAAAGTTTTTCAAAATGTTTTTAAAAGTTTTCGAAAATCAATTAGTGTTTTTCAAAATGTTTTTAAAATCTTTTACTTAATTTTCGAAAATTTCTTCCCCTCTTCTCACATCCTTCTATTTATGGACTAACACTATTCCTTAATACACAATTCGAACTCCATCTTTCTTGTTCGAATTTTCTACCTCTTCCTTCCATTTTTCTTTTCCTCTGACACCTCAAGGAATCTCTATACTGTGACATAGAGGATTCCATATTTTG
>NC_029781.3:45416179-45416438 GCF_000817695.3 Arachis duranensis
TTCAAAGAAGAAGAACACATGGCAGCCGAAAACAACAATGCCAACAATGCAAGGAAGGTGCTTGGTGACTTTACTGCACCTACTCCCGACTTCTATGGGTGAAGCATCTCTATCCCTGCCATTGGAGCAAACAACTTTGAGCTTAAGCCTCAATTGGTTTCTCTAATGCAACAGAATTGCAAGTTCCATGGACTTCCATTAGAAGATCCTCATCAGTTTTTAGCTGAGTTCTTGCAAATCTGTGACACTGTCAAGACTG
>NC_029781.3:45416572-45419312 GCF_000817695.3 Arachis duranensis
AGCCTGAACTCTTGGGAAAATCTAGTCAATGCCTTCTTGGCAAAGTTCTTTCCACCTCAAAAATTGAGTAAGCTTAGAGTGGAAGTCCAAACCTTCAGACAAAAGGAAGGAGAATCCCTCTATGAAGCTTGGGAAAGATACAAACAATTAATTAGAAAGTGTCCCTCTGACATGCATTCTGAATAGAGCATCATAGGTATTTTCTATGATGGTCTGTCTGAACTGTCTAAGATGTCTTTGGATAGCTCTGCTGGAGGATCTCTTCATCTGAAAAAGACGCCTACAGAAGCTCAAGAGCTCATTGAAATGGTTGCAAATAACCAATTCATGTACACTTCTGAAAGGAATCCTGTGAACAATGGGACAAATCAGAAGAAAGGAGTTCTTGAGATTAACACTCTGAATGCCATATTGGGTCAGATGATTAACACTCTGAATGCCATATTGGGTCAGATCAAGATATTGACTCAGCAAGTCAATATGATCTCTCAAAGTCTGTCTGGAATGCAAGCTACACCAGGCAGTACTAAGGATGCTTCATCTGAAGTAGAAGCTTATGATCCTGAGAACCTTTCAATGGAAGAGGTGAATTACATGGGAGAATCCTATGGAAACACCTATTATCCTTCATGGAGAAATCATCCAAATTTCTCATGGAAGGATCAACAGAGACCTCAACAAGGTTTCAACAATAACAATGGTGGAAGAAACAGGTTTAGCAGTGGCAAGCCTTGTCCATCATCTTCTCAGCAACAGACAGAGAGTTCTAAGCAGAACACCTCTGACTTAGCAACCATGGTCTTTGATCTAATCAAAACCACTCAAAGTTTCATAACTGAAACAAGATCCTCCATTAGAAATTTGGAGGCACAAGTGGGTCAGCTGAGCAAGAAAATTACTGAACTCCCTCCTAGTACTCTTCCAAGCAATACAGAAGAAAATCCAAAAGGAGAGTGCAAAGCCATCAACATGGCCGAATTTGGAGAGGAGGGAGAGGTAGTGAACGCCACTGAGGAAGACCTCCATGGACGTCCACTGACCTCCAATGAGTTCCCTGATGAGGAACCATGGGAATCTGAGGCTCAAAATGAGACCATAGAGATTCCATTGGACTTACTTCTGCCATTCATGAGCTCTGATGAGTATTCTTCCTCTGAAGAGGATGAGTATGTCACTGAAGAGCAAGTTGCTAAATACCTTGGAGCAATATGGACTTGTAGAGGATGTTCTGGTTAAAGTTGAAAACCATTACATCCCTGCTGATTTCATAGTCCTAGAGACTGGGAAGTGCATGGATGAATCCATCATCCTTGGCAGACCCTTCCTAGCCACAGCAAGGGCTGTGATTGATGTTGATAGAGGAGAATTGATCATTCAAGTGAATGAAAAATCCTTGGTGTTTAAGGCTCAAGGATATCCCTCTGTCACCATGGAGAGGAAGCATGATGAGCTTCTCTCAAAACAGAGCCAAACAGAGCCCCCATAGTCAAACTCTAAGTTTGGTGTTGGGAGGCCACAACCAACTTCTAAGTTTGGTGTTGAACCCCCACATTCAAACTCTAAGTTTGGTGTTGGAAGGTTCCAACATTGCTCTGAGCATATGTGAGGCTCCATGAGAGCCCTCTGTCAAGCTACTGACATTAAAGAAGCGCTTCCTGGGAGGCAACCCAATATTATATTTTATCTATTTTTCTTTTGTTATTTTATGTTTTTTGTAGGTTGATGATCATGAGAAGTCACAAAATCAATTGAAAAAGCAAAAACAGAATGAAAAACAGAGAGAAAAATAGCACACCTTGGAGGAAGAACCTGCTGGCGTTTAAACGCCAGTAAGGCTAGCAGATGGGCGTTTAACGCCCAGTCTGGCACCATTCTGGGCGTTTAACGCCAGAAAGGGGCACCAAACTGGCATTAAACGCCAGAAAAGGGCAAGAAGTTGGGGTTAAACGCTAGAAAGGGGCACCAGCCCGGCGTTTAATGCCAGAATTGGCACAAAGAGCAATTTTGCTTGCCACTTGTTGCAGGGATGACTTTTCCTTGACACCTCAGGATCTGTGGACCCCACAGGATCCCCACCTACCCCACCACTCTCTCTCTCTCCTTTACCCATTCACCAATCACCTCAACTCCTCTTCCCCAAAAACCCTTCACCTATCAAATCCCATCTTTCTCTTCACCACTCACATCCATCCTTCATAAAACCCCACCTACCTCACCATTCAAATTCAATCCACTTTCCCTCCCAAACCCACCCATACATGACCGAACCATAACCCTCCCCCCACTCCTATATAAACCCTTCTTCACTCCTTCATTTTCACACAACCCAAACACTACTTCTCCCCCCTTTGGCCGAACCACAAGGCCATCTCCATCTCCTTCATTTCTTCTTCTTCTACTCTCTTCTTTCTTCTTTTGCTCGAGGATGAGCAAACCTTTTAAGTTTGGTGTGGTAAAAGCATTGCTTTTTGTTTTTCCATAACCATTTATGGCATCCAAGGCCGGAGAAACCTCAAGAAAGAAGAAAGGGAAGGCAAAAGCTTTCACCTCCGAGTCATGGGAGATGGAGAGATTCATCTCAAGGGTGCATCAAGACCACTTTTATGAAGTTGTGGCCTTGAAGAAGGTGATCCCCGAGGTCCCTTTTAAACTCAAAAAGAGTGAATATCCGGAGATCCGACATGAGATCCGAAGAAGAGGTTGGGAAGTTCTTACCAACCCCATTCAACAAGTCGGAATT
>NC_029781.3:45420374-45421455 GCF_000817695.3 Arachis duranensis
AAAAAGGAGACATGTTACTGAGGATCTGAAAAATCATAAAAATGATTCTTGAAGCAAGAAAAAGCAGTGAATAAAAAAAAATTAAATAAAAGTCGAAAAAAAGGGAGAAGAAAAAGAAAGAAAAAAAAAGAAAGAGAAGAAAGAAAAAGAAAGAAATAAAGTTGTGATCCAAGGCAAAAAGAGTGTGCTTAAGAACCCTGGACACCTCTAATTGGGGACTCTAGCAAATCTTAAGAACCCTGGACACCTCTAGTTGGGGACTCTAGCAAAGCTGAGTCACAATCTGAAAAGGTTCACCCAATTATGTGTCTGTGGCATGTATGTATCCGGTGGTAATACTGGAAGACAGAGTGCTTTGGGCCACGGCCAAGACTCATAAAGTAGCTGTGTTCAAGAATCATCATACTTAACTAGGAGAATCAATGACACTATCTAGATTCTGAGTTCCTAAAGAAGCCAATCATTCTGAATTTCAAAGGATAGAATAATTAATACTGATCTTCATAGATGTTTTTGGAATTCATTGCATATTCTCTTCTTTTTATCTTATTTGATTTTCAGTTGCTTGAGGACAAGCAACAATTTAAGTTTGGTGTTGTGATGAGCGGATAATTTATACGCTTTTTGGCATTATTTTTAGTATGTTTTTAGTATGTTCTAGTTAGTTTTTTGTATATTTTTATTAGTTTTTAGTTAAAATTCACCTTTCTGGACTTTACTATGAGTTTGTGTGTTTTTCTGTGATTTCAGGTATTTTTTGGCTGAAATTGAGGGTCCTGAGCAAAAATCTGATTCAGAGACTAAAAAGGACTGCAGATGCTGTTGGATTCTGACCTCCCTGCACCCGAAGTAAATTTTCTGGAGCTACAGAGACCCAATTGGCGCGCTCTTAACGGCGTTAAAAAGTAGACATCCTGGGCTTTCCAGCAATATATGATAGTCTATACTTTGCCCAAGATTTGATGGCCCAAACCGGCGTTCAATGTCACCCTCAGAATTCCCAGCGTTAAACGCCGAAACTGGCACAAGGATGGGAGTTAAACGCCCAAACTGGCACCAAAGCTGGCGTTTAACTCCAAGA
>NC_029781.3:45421864-45427561 GCF_000817695.3 Arachis duranensis
CGTGCCGTGACAGGGTGCGTTGAACATTTTCACTGAGAGGACGGGATTGTAGCCACTGACAACGGTGAAACCCTTACATACAGCTTGCCATGGAAATGAGTAAGAAGGATTGGATGAAGACAGTAGGAAAGCAGAGAGACGGAAGGGACCAAGCATCTTCATATGCTTATCTGAAATTCCCACCAATGAATTACATAAGTATCTCTATCTTTATCTTTATGTTTTATTCATCATTCATAACCATTTGAGTTTGCCTGACTAAGATTTACAAGGTGACCATAGCTTGCTTCATACCAACAATCTCTGTGGGATCGACCCTTACTCGCGTAAGGTTTATTACTTGGACGACCCAGTACACTTGCTGGTTAGTTGTGCGAAGTTGTGATAAAGAAATGAGATTACAATTGTGCGTACCATGTTGATGGCGCCATTGATGATCACAATTTCGTGCACCATTAATCCAAACATTTTCCAAAAAAAAGTATCTGTCAAAATAACTATGCTTTTAACAATGAATCAGGCTCATATAATAAATAATAGATAATAATTAGGAAGACAATTTGGTAGCGCTCAGTTTCTAGTATGATCATGACATACCAGAAATTGGGTCGTTACAATTTCTGAGGTCATGGCATGCCTGTAACCTGACAAAGTACTACAGCTAGAAAAAAGGTCTCATGCCAAGGCGCGCTCTTTTTCCCTAAAGGGTTTTTCAATGAGGCACCAACCCAAGACCTAAAAAACTGCCCGACTAGTAGGGTAAGCACTCATATGTACATACTCTTATTTATATTTTTCATTTTACTACTTGAATAAAATTTTAAGATTCCCTAAAAAGTTTCCTACCAAGATGCATTAATCTACGCTCAAAATAAATGCAAAATTCATCGCCCGACCAGGAAAGGTCGGCAAGGTGAAGCGATAAAGCCCAAGTTAATGTAAGAAGTTATAAAAAGTAACCCATATAAAGCGGCCTAACGAGGTCGGACTAAAATGGGATTACTAGAAATAACTTAAGAAGGCCCGATAGAGAAGTCGGACCAATGAAAGGATCACTACAAAGGGAAAAACACCATACAAAGGCCAAAAAAGTCGAAAAAGCTTAAGGCCAAAATGCTTAGCTAAAAGGTACAAGTCCTAAAAAGGGACGTTACCTTAAAAGCGAGAGCACGACCTCGGAACAGGGCTGAAAAGTCATCCAAACAAACTAAAAAGAAAGGGTTCAACATGAGAATACTACCTAAAAAGTTGTTGGAAACTGACTAAAAAGCCCGGACAGCAAGCCATAAAGGACGACGTCGCCAAAATAGAAGGTTGTCAGCACAACTAAAATAAGGCGCGATCCAAAAGGCCAAGGAAGAAGTCCATAAAGCAAGCACTACCACGAAAAAGGTGTCGAACCAAGGGATCCTGAACATCTCCATCCTAGGGTATAAGAGCCCATGAAGGGACCACGTCACCAAAACACAAGGCCATACAAGGGTTGAAAGAACAACCTCAAAACAAAAGCACCTCGCCAAAGTTAATCAGTGCACCATTAAGATAGACAGAAATAGAAAACTAAAACATTAAAAGTGTTTTTTTAAAAAAGGCCAAAAGTTGCTAAGCAGCAACTACAAAAAGTCTGAAGAGTCATTAAATAGTTACAAAGTCAGGAATTCAGAAGGTCCACAAGTCGGACTATAAAAAGAAACATGAAAAAAGAGAATCATAAAGAGTCCAGCTTCGCCCTAGTCGCTGCGTCCTTAGGGGCCAGAGGGATGACTGAGATCGGTACAGCTCCAACAACACCATCCAGGCCATTCAGGATCTCTACTTCAGGTTCAGGCTCAGGAGGGACCACCTCGGCAAAAGGAGCTGTAAACGACTCGGCAGGAGGGGCTGCACAAGCCTTAGCAGTCGATACAAAGGGAGGAGCCTCATCATCATCAGGGGTAGGCACAATCTTGCCATCCTCCACAATATTATCCATGCTAAACAGATTGAGGTCAGCGTCGGGAGCAATAACTCGGACCTATGCCTTCAGATTCTCATACAAAGCAGTCATCCTATTCACCACATGGCCCTGGAGCTCGGCATAGTCATCATAAGCAGACTGAAGCCTCTCCTTATTCTCCAATAGCTCGTCATAGGTCCGAGTATAGCTTTCCTTAGCCTTTTTGGCAATACCTTCAGCCAGATTAGCAGCCGCCTCCTTACCACTCACGCTTCGAACTCTCCACCTTATCATAATTAGCCTTAGCCTCCTTAAGAAAAGCCTTAGTAGCACGGACAAGAGACTCCTTGATGACCTGAGACAAGGCAGCACTAAGATTAGCCATCTGGATGCTATTACTTGACATAAAGTCAAGGTGGTGAAGGATTGACACGTCATCAGTGGAAACCTTGCCATAAGGGGCAATAAGTTCTGAAGCGAAAGCCACACCATCAAAGTCTTTATCATCCAAGTCATAGGTCCCGGCAGTCCTCGACTTCTTGGGAGGAGGACCAGATGAAGTAGAGGAGGACGCAATGCCAGAAGTCGTCCAGGGAGGCTCAGTAAGAACCGTCCGAACTCGAGGGGTCGGGATGACCTTCCTCGGACCCTGACGGTCGGATTCTGGCTTCTTCAGGGGAACCTGGCTAGAACCCTCCCCCAACGTCTTGTTCTGAATATTTTGGGCAGCTACTATTTTCTTGGTCTTTCTAAGGAACTTCATCGAATCAAAATGAAGTTTGAGAATAGGTTGAGGGCGTTGTGCCCAGCTCTTGACACAACAACTGAAAGATCTTCATAAAAGCCCAAGAGTTCGGGTGAAGCTACAAAGGGGCCACGTTACAGTTCCACATGATTTCGGTTTCAAATGCAGTAAAAGGAAAGGTAATACCTAGCTGGGTAAAGAAATAGTCATAGACATAGAAGAAAGGATGCTTTGCCTGACTTAAAGGAGGGAAAATAACCCTCTCCTTGGGGTCGGGCGACACCAGCTCATAGTTCTTCTCATCCTCCCTACTCTCACAAATCCTATGAAATCTCCTAAGCTTATCACAAAAACTCTGGGTCAGCTACAATAACACACATTAACACTATAGAATCCAACCAATTAGTCATACGAGCTGGGACCTTTGTAGATATCTCGACAATATTCTTACGCAAAGACGTAAGAAAACTACACCTACACAGCAAGAAAATGGAAGAAAGGTCACTACCAAGCAACTTGGGCAGAATCAGAAAAATAAAAAACAACCAGCAAATGACAGAATCCAACTAACAAAAAAAGGCGACCCAAGGTTCAAAAATCACCACTAAAACCCAAGGGCATCCTTTGGAGGCAACATTGCAGATACAGAAAAGGGAGAACACGAGGAATTAAAACCCTAGACCCTTCACCAAAAGGAAAAAGCGCAACTGAAAACCAAAAAAATCCAAACACCGATATTTTCACAAACAAAGCGACAAAGATAAAAAGATTTCAACTTTACTCAAAGAAACAAGGCATGCAATAATCACCAGAAGCCAACACAGAAGAGAATTGCAACTATCAACAAACCAAAAAAATACGAAAGGTATAAAGCAGAAGTACCAACCTACGATGAAGAAAAGAGCAATAACAACGGATGCACAACAAAAACACCAACGATCCACAAGTGCCTCTCAAAAGCTCCAGAGAAGAAGGAAGCTTGGGGCAAAATTAAAGGAGCCAGACGAAAAAGTTTTTCGTAGAGAAACAAGAAGCAGGAAAGCAGAAGAAAAAAGGAATCTGAAAAAGTAAAATCCTCTTCTTTGATTTCAAACAAAGTTTTTGTTTAAAGAGGGAAAAAACAATAAAATGAAATAAAAGCCCAATCAACAGGCTTTAAAATGCTCGCATACTCCCAAGGAACTAACATCCTCGAGAGCAATGCCAAAATTAAAAAGGCAGACACGCCTCGCATTTTGAAAGCATTAAAGACGAAAAAAAACTTGCACAAGGAGGAGCAAGCCGGAAGCAACCAAGCAAATGCTTGAGCACGACTCCCTCAAAAGAGATCGAAGCATTAAAAGCATAACCTCATGGGAAGATCGAATCTCAAGTAGGGGCACTGTTCATACCTTAGTCTAAGCTATAAGGTCCGGGTTGGACTAAGATAAATCGGCTGACCTTTTATTGGGTTAGTCGACCACTGACCACTCTACAAAAGAGGTCAGACAAATCGCCACAGGAGACCCAAGAAAGGCCTAAGGAGGCCCATAATGAAAGGACCACTGCCAATTAGAAGGCGGTTAGCCAATGATATGATGTCACTTGTAAAAGATAAGATAAGATAACAAACTTATCTTAAAAGGAAGATCGTCAAACACTACTATAAATACATTGTAGCACCCAGGTATAACGTATGCTCCAATTCTACACAAAAAACCTGCCTAAAGCTCGTACTGACTTAAGCATCAAAGTCTCTTGCAGGTACCACCCCCCTCTGGTGCACGAGAACCAGCAGTGCCTCCTACTCTAACAAGTCGGGCACAGCAACCTTGATCAGTCCAGAAGATCTCGTCCGAGATTGATCATTAGTGTCTTAGTGTCTATGCCTTAAAGTTATGAATGTCCTATGAATCCATCACCTCTCTTGAATGAAAAATGTTCTTAATTGAAAAAGAGAAGAATTGCATGAATTTTGAATTTTATAACAGATTAATTATTTTGATGTGGTGGCAATACTTTTGTTTTCTGAATGTATGCTTAAACAGTGCATATGTCTTTTGAATTTGTGGTTCATGAATGTTGGCTCTTGAAAGAATGATGAAAAAGGAGACATGTTACTGAGGATCTACCCAATTATGTGTCTGTGGCATGTATGTATCCGGTGGTAATACTGGAAGACAGAGTGCTTTGGGCCACGGCCAAGACTCAATAAGTAGCTGTGTTCAAGAATCATCATACTTAACTAGGAGAATCAACGACACTATCTGGATTCTGAGTTCCTAAAGAAGCCAATCATTCTGAATTTCACAGGATAGAGTGAGATGCCAAAACTATTCAGAGGCAAAAAGCTAAAAGCCCCACTCATCTAATTAATACTGATCTTCATAGATGTTTTTGGAATTCATTATATGTTCTCTTCTTTTTATCCTATTTGATTTTCAGTTGCTTGGGGACAAGCAACAATTTAAGTTTGGTGTTGTGATGAGCGGATAATTTATACGCTTTTTGGCATTGTTTTTTTTAAGTTTGGTGTTGTGATGAGCGGATAATTTGTACGCTTTTTGGCATTATTTTTAGTATGTTTTTAGTATGATCTAGTTAGTTTTTAGTATATTTTTATTAGTTTTTAGTTAAAATTCACTTTTCTGGACTTTACTATGAGTTTGTGTGTTTTTCTGTGATTTCAGGTATTTTCTGGCTGAAATTGAGGGACTTGAGCAAAAATCTGATTCAGAGACTGAAAAGAACTGCAGATGCTTTGGATTCTGACCTCCCTGCACTCGAAGTGGATTTTCTGGAGCTACAGAAGCCAACTTGGCAGGCTCTCAACGGCGTTGAAACGTAGACTTCCTGGGCTTTCCAGCAATATATGATAGTCCATACTTTGCCCAAGATTTGATGGCCCATACCGGCGTTCAAAGTCACTATCAGAATTGCTAGCGTTAAACGCCGGAACTGGCACAAGGATGGGAGTTAAACGCCCAAACTGGCACCAAAGCTGGCGTTTAACTCCAAGAAGAGTCTCTACACGAAA
>NC_029781.3:45428266-45443243 GCF_000817695.3 Arachis duranensis
TGAAACCCTTGCATACAGCTTGCCATGGAAAGGAGTAAGAAGGATTGGATGAAGACACTAGGAAAGCAGAGAGACGGAAGGGACCAAGCATCTTCATACGCTTATCTGAAATTCCCACCAATGAATTACATAAGTATCTCTATCTTTATCTTTATGTTTTATTCATCATTCATACCCAATTGAGTTTGCCTGACTAAGATTTACAAGGTGACCATAGCTTGCTTCATACCAACAATCTCTGTGGGATCGACCCTTACTCGCGTAAGGTTTATTACTTGGACGACCCAGTACACTTGCTGGTTAGTTGTGCGAAGTTGTGTTTATGCCATGGTATTGAACACCAAGTTTTTTGGTTCATCACCGGGGATTATTTGAGTTGTGAAAAGTATTGATCACAATTTCGTGCACCAGGCTCTAATCTGCGTTTCTGGGCCAAAAGCTGGGTTAAAACGTGGCCCAGAATCTACGCCAGTGATTTCTGTAAATTCTGTAAATCGCGCACGTCACACGACCGCGTCGTCCACGCTTTCGCGTCATCCAGCGTTTTCCCGTGCCACGCGTGTGCGTCGTCCATGCATTCACGACACTTGTGCAGCTTCCAATCCACGTGTTCACGTCAGGCACGCGAGCGCGTCACTGCGATTTCCTCCATTTCGCGTGGTCGCGTGAGCCATGCACCCACGTCACTTCTCGCTGATCATCTTCTCAATTTCTTGTGTTCCTTTCATTTTTGCAAGCTTCCTCTCTATTCTCTAAGCCATTCCTGCCTTATGAAGCCTGAAACACTTAACACACATATCACGACATCGAATGGTATAAAGGAGAATAAAAATATACAATTAAAAGATCTTTAGGAAGCAAGTTTTCAATCATAGAACAATTTTAGGAAGGAATTGTAAATACATGCAAATCATATGAATAAGTGGGTGAAGACTTGATAAAATCACTCAATTAAACACAATATAAATCATAAAATAATGGTTTATGAATCTCCCCACACTTAAACATTAGCATGTCATCATGCTTAGTCGAAGGAGATAAATATGAATGAATAGGGACATGTAAGACTCATGCAGTGCAATGCAACCTATATACATGAATGCAACTATATGATTTTGTCTATCTAATTAAAAATAAATAAGTTCTCTAAGATAAAACACGAAGCAGATTCTACTAGTTCAAATCATATAGTAAAAGCAGGTAAATTTGTAAGAAGACAACTCGTGAAAGCAGGGGACATGGAATCAAGCATTGAACCCTCACTGATGGTGTGTGTGCACTCTAATCTCTCTAGTGTATAGGGTAATCACTCTATCCTTCTCTAATCATGCTCTCTAATTTTTGTTCTTCACCTAACCAATCGACAACATTTAATGTACCAATGCAAACATCATGAGGTCTTTTCAAGGTTGTAATGGGGCTAAGGTAAGGGTAAGGGTATATATGGCTAAGTGAGCTTATAAATCGAATCTTTAATTAACCCAAGATTTCACCTAATCATATATGTATATTCTATATAACTTCAAATTTCATACCTAGCTACCCAGAATTTCCTTTTCACATTCCATACTCATGCATCAACCTTTATTTTAATTTTATCACATGTGCATTGATTGTTGAACTTTAACTTATCATTGGGGTAATTTTGTCCCCTTATTTACTAAAATACTTTTTTTAATATGAAAATAAACATAGCTTATCAATGCACATAGATTTTTTTAATTTTCTTTTATAGTTTCACATGAGTAGGTACCCAAATTTCCATTATTTTATCATGACACATTCCTTTATTAACCTTTGTTCCCACAATCTTCCCATACTCAATTAACACATAATTTCTATCTTAAGTTAACCAAAGATTCAATTGGGATATTTAATTATTTTTCTTCTTAAGGCTAGTAATGTGGTAAAATGTAGAACGAGTAGGATTAAAACGGCTCAAAGTGGCTAACAAAGGTAATTTAAAGGGTAGGCTTATTTGGGATGAGTGAGCTAAACAAATAATGGCCTCAATCATATGCATGCATATGACACATTAACATTGGACAATAGGATAAAACAAAATTCAAATTACAATCATAGAGAAGTAAACACACAAGAATAAAATGGTTATGGTTAAATAATGTAACCATGTATTTAGGCTCAAAGTCTCACAGGTTGTGTGTTCTTTAGCTCAAAAACCATATTCCAAATACAACTTCAAACAAATCTAACATAAGGGTTTTGATTTAAATTAGTGAAAAAAAACAAAAAGATTGGGTCTTAGAAGAAGCTTGTTATCTTTTCAATCAAGTAGAACATGCATGCAAATAATCCTATTTCTAAGCAATCTATCCTAAAGAAAAAAAGTTGACTAAATGTCCTACTTTATTGATGTTAGGGAAGAAAAATTACCTCCGGAAGTCAGGTACTGACCGACCTCCCCACACTTAAGGCTTTGCACCGTCCTCGGTGCCATCTGTCAGGAACAAAGTAGGGCTGGTAGCAGTATCTCCATAATCGGGACCGTCATGGCTCCCTGTGCTGGCAAATAAAGTGGAGTTCGGAGTGTCTGGGTCTTTGTCAGGTCTGTGGTTGCCTGTAAGTAGCTCCTTGAGGTATTTGAATCGGCGCTGGTTGCGGCGCTCTCGTAGCTTTGCTTTCTGGTCTTACTGGTCCAACCTCTCCAGTATTTGATAGAGCAGCTGACTTGTTGAAGGTGCTTGTGGTGTGGAAGGGGGAATGTCTGCAGCTTGTTCTGCAGACTGGCTGGTCGTAGCTATTGGTGGTCTGAGATATTTCCCGTTAGGGACGTATTGATCATCCCGTGGAAGCATGGCTTGGTGTCCCTAGCTCTGTAGGAGACTCTGGATGCTGAGATAAGATCTGAGACCAAGGCAGGAAAAGGTAAGTTTCCCGTAATTTGTACGTGTCCCATGGCATTCCGGATGTGTCTTGGTAGGTTTAGAAGCTGGTCTGTAAGGATGCACCATAGTAAAACGACCATGTCTATAGTGAAGGAGAACTCATGAGTGCTCGGAAAGATGTAATGGGACATAATTTGTGCCCATACGAGAGCCTCCAAGGTAAGTACAGAAGCCGATATTCCCTTAGGTCGGGAACAATGGTATCCATAAATCCATCTGCTGCCAGGTTGTTCGATAACTCTGATAATAGCGTCCCAGTCAAATTGGTATGTCTGGCACTTGAGTGCGGCTTCTTGGAATATGTCCAGTCCTTTTGGAGTAGGGGGAAGATCTAGAGCTCGTTGAATGGCCTCTTCTATAATGGGGACTTGCTTCTGACGGACATAGACAGACTGCAGGGTTGGCAAGTGAAAATTAGAGTAGAATTCAACTACCCATGAAAGATTAACCTACTGTGGCTGTCTCTGTAGGAATCCCCAGTGTCATCGCTCAATTTGCGGCTCAACAAATTCAGCAATACGGGTCGAGAGGATAAGAAAGTATTCATTGTTGTAACTCCTTTCGCCAGGATGGGAAACATTTGCTCACAATAGCGGTTGGAAAATCGCGCAGTGTCCTTTGCTGGGAAGGCTTTCTCTTTTTCATCGACCTTTATAATCCTCTTAATTCTTTTTGTTGAGGGCTTAAATGCAGTTGAAGATGGCTCTGCCACTAATGCTCTTTTTTTCCTCTCCTTGCTGTTGATTTGGGAGTAGCTTTCTCCTTGCCTTTCTTGGTGACCATCCTAAAAAAAAGAAAAGAGAAAGTACGTTAAAACATCAAGGGTTAGAGCAAGGAAGAGAATGGGAAAGGTGGTAATCAATGCACAGTAAAGAAGAATGACGTTAACACATGGTCATGACTACATGTGAAAAGTCATCAATGGAAATATAGCAAGTGCATGTGAGGACAGTTAAATGCAAGGTGTTTATTGGCATGCCAACAAAGGCATGAGTAGCATAGATCAAGCATTCAATGTCCAAGTTAGATTATCAAGCTTGTCAAACTAACAATCTATTTGTAATAACAATTATATATAATTAATAAAATAGAAGAAGGGTTTTTGTGAAAAGAAAGCATTTAGAGTAGTAGATTAAAAAAATCTAAAAATAGTGCACAATGCCATACGGGCATTTTCACAAACACATAGCATGCATGGTAAATAAGGTATTGAAATTATTAAATTGAACCTGCAAGTAACCCTATAAAAATAATATATAATTGTCAAACAATTTCTTAACAATCCATAAGCAAAATATAAGAAATAATGACCCAAATAAATTTCCAACACCAATAAAAAAGGGTTTAAAAAGAAAAAAGAAAAAGAAAACATAGATAATGAAAGGAAAAGAAGAAGAAGAAGAAAACATGAAAATAAGAAGAAGAATAGAAAAGTAAGGGGGGAAGAAGAAAAGAAAAACATGATTGGATTTTTGACGGTTTAGAAGTTTACAAATGAAATCTCATCGAAGTATAGTCTTTAAACCAACAATAATCCACTCATACAAAAATTTGTTTGTCACAAGTACAAACCTCTAAAATCTATAAACCGAAGTATTTAAACCTTGGGTCGTCTCTCAAAGGACTTGCAGGGTAGTGTTCTTGTTATTGGTTATGGACTTGTTTATTTTGGGGTTTTGGATGAGAAATGTGAATAGTAAATGGTAGGAAAACTTTATTAACAAACTGTTCTTGGCAAGGTTTGGTTGTCAAGGGTCTTCATCATTAACACTAGCCACAAGTATGGTAGTTGCAAGGATTAATCCCACTTAGTCATCCTTAAATCAATTAACAAAGGAAAGTCAAGTGAGTTATATCAATCCTAGTCCATAAGTCCTAGCTTTCCACTAATTGGATTAATGAAGGCTAGAGTTAATGGCTATCAACTATCAATCAATTGGACACTAGTGACTCAAGAAATCCTAAGTTACCTTCTCAAGCTAAGAACATAAATTCTAGTCTAACATTCTTCCAAGCATTTAATCAAACACTTGGAAGGCACAAAAGAAAAGTATAGTCAATCACAACAAGAATGAATTCTAACTACAATTGAATGTAAAGAATTAACAACAACAATCAAGGAAATCACAATTATCATGAATTACCTCAAATTGCATTATTGAAAGAAAATAAAGAGAACAAGATTATCTCAATTACAAAACCTAGAAACAAAATAAGAGAAATTACAACAAGAGAATAGGGATAGAGAGAAGAACCAAAGTGTAGCAATCACCAATTGGAGGTAGAAGTAGAGGGAGACTTGAATTAAACCTAGAACTATAAGATCCTAATCTAACCCTAATTCATAATCCTAATTCTAGAGAGAAGTGACAGCTTCTCTCTCTAAAAACTAGTTCTAACTACTTCTAAGACTAAACTATGACTAATGATCAAAAGTATGTTAATTCCTCTTCAATCCTTGGCTTAAATAGCATCAGAAATGAGTTGGATTGGGCCCACAAGGCTTCTAAAATCGCTGGCCACGTGTTGCACGGCACGTCCGCGTACCGTGCACGTACGCACCACTATGCGCGATGCAACTATGTTAAATCTTATATCGTTTAGAAGCCCCGGATGTTAGCTTTCCAACCCAACTAGAACCGCATCAATTGGACCTCTGTAGCTCAAGTTATGGTCAATTAAGTGCAAAGAGGTCGGCTTGACAGCTTTTGCGATTCTTTCATTTCTTCATGAGTTCTCCATTTCTACATGCTTTTCCTTCATTCCCTTGATCCAATCTTTGCCTCCTAA
The DNA here is from genome assembly GCF_000817695.3 of Arachis duranensis. Lineage (NCBI taxonomy): Eukaryota > Viridiplantae > Streptophyta > Magnoliopsida > Fabales > Fabaceae > Arachis > Arachis duranensis. The sequence continues at coordinate 45,433,963 of NC_029781.3, forward strand.
ATCTGAAATCACTTAGAAAACATATCAAGGCATCTACTAGAATAAAGGTGAATTAAATTTAGTTATTTTGAGTCCTAAAAAGCATGTTTTCACTCTTAAGCACAATTAAGGGAGAATATCCAAAACCATGCTATTTCATTGAATAAATGTGAGTAAAAGGTGATAAAATCCCTAAAATCAATACAGGATAAACCCTACAAATGGGGTTTATCAACCTCCCCACACTTAAACCAAGCATGTCCTCATGCTTAAGCCAAGAGAGAAACAAAGGGTATCAACATTTATTCCATGTAAATAAACTATACGCAACCTAAACTATAGGCAACTAAATGCAAAATAGTTTTACTTACTTGGTTAAAAAAATAAATCAATCCTCCAAGTCATACGTGCACAAGTAGGGCCAAGATCATATAACGATTCATGAATCCTACCAATTCGAATATCAAAATGAAGTTCAAGTAGACTTGCGAGAAGAAAGCTTATGAAACCCGAGAATCACGGAATTGAGCATCGAACCCTCACCGGAAGTGTTTGCACTCTAGTCGCTAAAGTGTGTCGGGTCGATTCTCTCAATTCTCCCCTAATCATGCTTTCCAAAATTTGTTTTTCATCTAACAATCAACAATTATTTCATGCATGCATACAATTATTATGAGGTCTTTTCTTTAGGTTGTAATGGGGCTAGGGTCAAGGTAGGGTCATATATGGCCAGTGGACTAGGATTTGAATCTTTGATTAGCTTAAACTTTCCCACCTAGCCTGTATAATAACCTATACAATTAAGTACTAATCTAACTCCCCATTCCTCACTTTTTCGCATACTCATGCATTCTCTTTTGATTATCACACATATGCATTGATTTTATTTGAACTTTACTTTGGGGCATTTTGTCCCCTTTTATTGCTTTCTTTTTTTCTTTCTTTTCTATTTTCATATATATATTTTTTTCTTTTGTTTTTCTCATTTTTTTTCTTTCTAGAATATCAATGCATAAGGTCTTACATTTAATTAACACATGAGTATGTACCCGATTCCCAAATATAAGAGTACAAAACAAAACACATCCTTTTACCTCAACCAATGTCCCTCCCAAGTTTCCCACACTTGAATGATGCTCACACACACTAGCCTAAGCTAATCAAAGATCCAAATAAAGGACATTTATTGTTTTTCGTTTTAAGGCTTGTAATGTGCTAAAATTGAGAATAAGTTGGTTAAGCATAGGCCCAAAATTGGTTACAATGGAGAGTAAAAAGTAGGCTATTTGGGTAATTGGACATAAAGAATCAAACAAATCAAAGATTACATTCATAGAAAGAGAATAATGCACACAAGAAGGACGATAAGTGGTTATAAGATGTAACCACACAATTAGGCTCAAAACTCACATGCTTGTGTGTTCTTAGCTCAAAAATCATGTTCCAAAATACATTCTTTCAAGCAAGTTCCACAAAGTATTTTTTTTCAAATTGGTAGGGTGCCCTAAAACGGTTTCTTGGAAAAGAAATCATCATCCTTACCAAGTAGTCCTAATAGGAGAGAAGTGGTAAAATATGTATAAATTCTAACTAACATGCAACCTATCATGCAATGCAATAGCTAATCTAACAAAGAAAATAAAAAATTTGATGTTGAAAAGGAAATTTTTACCCATGGAGATTGGTCGAACGACCTCCCCACACTTGAAGATTGCACTGTCTTCGGTGCATGCAAAGAAGAGCAAGGTGGATGGGTTGCTACAATTGATGAGCTCCTTCAAAAGGCTGTGCGGATGACTTGTTTGTTGCCCCATTTAGAAACTTTCCTTTTTTTTTTGGTGGCCAACCTAAAAGAGGAGAAAAAGAAAGAAAATTAAGCCTATAACAAAGATATCAAAGAAATTAGAACATAGGAGGGGGCTAATGCTGAATAAGAGTATGATTCTCTACTACATGTTAGCTAAGCATGTGAGTGAGAAAACAATGTAAGCTAAGGCATATTATTAAGCTCGATGCAAGAGTAAAGTTAAAGCATGAATAGTATATTGAGCATCAAGTTCAAATGAGAAAAAACGGGTCATGAAAGACAATATGAGGTCATATCAATGCACTAAACGCAAGAGTCATACAAGATGAAGCATTGAATTAAAAGTTTCATCACCCAACAATATCAAACAAGTCAAGAAATACCAAAATAATGCAAGATGGTCTCAACAATTGAGTAGGAAAGTTCAACACCATTATTAAAATGAGAAAGTTAGAAAATAAAATGAGAACAAAGTAGAAAAAAAAAATTAAAATGCAATGAATGAAAATAAGCAAATACAATAAAAGAAATGGAAGAAAAGAAAGAAAAAAAATTTTGTTTTTGTTTTTTTATGTTTTTTTAGTATTTTATTTATTTAGTTATTATTATTATTATATTATTATTTTTTTTATTATTATTAAAAAAATTTTTAATGGAAAAGAGAAAAATAATAGGAAAAAGAAAAAAATAGAAAGAGAAAGAAAAAGAAAAGAGGAAAGAAGGGGAAAGGATGAAGGAGAAAAGCAGGGTGCAAATCCGCGCGGGTGCACAGCGCGCTCACGCGCGGATGCAACAGGAACAATCCGCGCGCGCACGCACAGCGTGCTTACGCGCGGATGTGGTTATGCTCCCAGCACAATGCTAGCACAAAGCGCACACAACTCTCTGGTTTTTGTACTAGAAGTTGCGGAAGTGCAATCTGCGCGTGCGCGCACAGCGTGATAGTGCGCCGATGCTTTTTTTTTTTTGCCCAAAAAGCAGAAAAAATGCCCAAGAGCTCCCTATAATGTCTAAAACTCTTCTTTATTCAATCAAATATCAAACAATTCACAAAAATGCAATTTGATTTTAGGATTTATTCATCTACTACTAATGAATACAACATACTAACAACCAATCTTTACAAACAAATCAATATGAAATGAAAATCTACCTACAATGGCAACTCAAAGCACTTATTAAACAAAACTAAAAGAGGATGGAAAGAGTTTACTATGGTGGAGTGTCTTCCACCTAGCACTTTTAGTTTAAGTCCTTAAGTTGGTCATTTTGAGGAGCTTATTGTCATGGTGGCTTATGTTTGTACTCATCCTTGAATCTCCAAGGATCTTTGCTTCTCAATTGGTTGACAGAATTTCAAACCATCTTCATCAAACTTGGGTAAAGTTCTACCCAAGATATGAGTCTCCATAGTTGGTCTTCACATAGCGAACCGGGATCCCATATCTTGTTTTCGCACCCGTCTTCGATTTGGTCTTCATACTCTTTCTTTCCGGGTGGTTGACATATAGAATTCTCTTTAACATACCAAGCCTTCCATCGAGATCCTTGTAAAGTGGCATTCTTCCAATCATCGTTCCTATACCTTGAAGCTTTGATCTTAATGATCCTAATTCCTAACTTGCAACCACTACACAACTCATTCTTGCTTTTAATTCCACAAAGAGCTCTAAGTTGTCCATCCGTTTCAATCAAACCATATTCAAGCGAGAAAGTAAAGCTTATGGATAAGAATTTTACCCACTTGAATGTTGTGTTGGATGGTGACTCGGGAAGGGAGACCTCCCCTCACTTAGACAATGCAAGGTCTACTTCCTTGTGCTCTTCTTTGTGTATTTCCACCTCTTTGAGAGCTTCCTCGATTTCAACCTTTCGCCTTTTATCACATGGCTTGGTGTTGTCTTCAAGAACTTTTATTTCTTGCCTAATAGGATGTGATTCAATTTTGGATAGAAATTCATTGATGAAAAAATGCATTTCTTGGTCAACCTCTTCATATTCTTCAATTTCGATATACACCATGCCAACGTTTTCCTCTTGGTAGCTCTCTTTCTCATTTCTCACCAAGGGTATGGGAGGTTGTGCACACTCTTCTATAATTTCAACTCCATGTCCAATGGGAGAGGATTCCATTGTAGAGAGAAATTCATCCACGATTGAATCCATCTCTTGATAAGCCTCTTCCAATTCACCAACGATGATATGCCTTGGAGGTTGCACACCCTCCTCAACATCAATATCAAGCTTCTTAGAAGAGTGCTCCATGATGCTACATTCCCTTGGATTTTTAATATCTCCTAAATCTTCAACCACTTCTTCCTTTTCTTCAACAATCATGGCTTCCTCTAGTTGCTCCAACACAAAATTCGACTACTCCTTTTCCACCGGATTTTCCAATTTCTCCTTCATGCTTTGCTCTTCTTTTGACTTTTCACATATGGTCACGGAAGTACCTTGAGTATTCAAACATTTGTGGGCTAAAGTGTGCACCACCTTGGTCAAATTGGTCACAAACTCAAGTGTATCTCGCTTCATGGCTTCTTGCCCTTGGAGTAACAAAGTGAGAGGATCGTCTATTAGGGCTTGGGGTGAATAGGAAGGTTCATTATTTTGGAGAGAGGGTACATAGTAGGAAGGTGGTTCTTCTTGGTAAGGGTATTAGGTGGTGTGCATTGAGGTGGTTCTTGGTAGTAATCTTGATAGGGTTGTGGTGGTTCTAAAGGTTCTTGCTCATAATGGTCATAAGAGTATGGTATGGGTGATTGGTTATATGATGGATATGGATCATAGGGCGGTGTTTGGTAATGAAAGGCTTGTGAGAATGGTTGAGGTTCATGTTGAGGATGAGATTCATAGGCATATGATGGTGGTTGTTGAGTGTCACAAAAAGAGTCATCATAGCCGTTAAATTGGCATGCATTAGAATGGGAATTATACATATAAGTGTCCGGAGGTTGTTGCCAATAAGAGTGATCAATTCCTTGAGACTCTCCCATCTTTGATGGTTCCATCCATGGTACATGTTGCTATTAAAGTTCACATTTCCTACAACACAATTAGAACCAAACTCAAAGCCAAAGTGAGAATTCATAGTGAGAGAACAAAATAAAACTAACAAACAATATTCACATATGTACAATAACCAATAACACAACACCATTGCAAATCCCCGGCAACGGCGCCATTTTGATGATTGGATTTTTGACGTTTTAGAATTTTACAAATGAAATCTCGTCGAAGTATAGTCTCTAAACCAACAATAATCCTCTCATACAAAAATTTGTTTGTCACAAGTACAAACCCCTAAAATCTATAAACCGAAGTATTTAAACCTCGGGTCGTCTCTCAAAGGACTTTCAGGGTAGTGTTCTTGTTATTGGTTATGGACTTGTTTATTTTGGGGTTTTGGATGAGAAATGTGAATAGTAAATGGTAGGAAAACTTTATTAACAAACTGGTCTTGGCAAGGTTTGGTTGTCAAGGGTCTTCATCATTATCACTAGCCACAAGTATGGTAGTTGCAAGGATTAATCCCACTTAGTCATCCTTAAATCGATTAACAAAGGAAAGTCAAGTGAGTTATATCAATCCTAGTCCATAAGTCCTAGCTTTCCACTAATTAGATTAATGAAGGCTAGAGTTAATGGCTATCAACTATCAATCAATTGGACACTAGTGACTCAAGAAATCCTAAGTTACCTTCTCAAGCCAAGAACATAAAATTCTACTCTAACATTCTTCCAAGCATTTAATCAAACACTTGGAAGGCACAAAAGAAAAGTATAGTCAATCACAACACAAATGAATTCTAACTACAATTGAATGTAAAGAATTAACAACAACAATCAAGGAAATCACAATTATCATGAATTACCTCAAATTGCATTATTGAAAGAAAATAAAGAGAACAAGAGTATCTCAATTACAAAACCTAGAAACAAAATAAGAGAAATTACAACAAGAGAATAGGGATAGAGAGAAGAACCAAAGTGTAGCAATCAACAATTGGAGGTAGAAGTAGAAGGAGACTTGAATTAAACCTAGAACTATAAGATCCTAATCTAACCCTAATTCCTAATCCTAATTCTAGAGTGAAGTGAGAGCTTCTCTCTCTAAAAACTAGTTCTAACTACTTCTAAAACTAATCTATGACTAATGATAAAAAGTATGTTAATTCTTCTTCGATCCTTGGCCTAAATAGCATCAGAAATGAGTTGGATTGGGCCCACAAGGCTTCTAAAATTGCTGGCCACGTGTTGCATTAAGTGGGTCATGTGCCACCATCGGTGCGTCCGCGTACCGTGCGCGTACGCACCACTATGCGCGATGCAACTATGGCAAATCTTATATCATTTCGAAGCCCCTGATGTTAGCTTTCCAACCAAACTAGAACCGCATCAATTGGATTTCTGTAGCTCAAGTTATGGTCAATTAAGAGCAAAGAGGTCGGCTTGACAGCTTTTGCGATTCCTTCATTTCTTCATGAGTTCTCCATTTCTACATGCTTTTCCTTCATTCCCTTGATCCAATCTTTGCCTCCTAAATCTAAAATCACTTAGCAAACATATCAAGGCATCTACTAGAATCAAGGTGAATTAAATTTAGCTATTTTGAGTCCTAAAAAGCATGTTTTCACTCTTAAGCACAATTAAGGGAGAATATCCAAAACAATGCTATTTCATTGAATAAATGTGGGTAAAAGAAGATAAAATCCCCAAAATCAATACAAGATAAATCCTACAAATGGGGTTTATCAGGCGCATGCGACGCGGATGCGTGGGTCACGCATTCGCGCGAATAGCGCTTTGATGAATTGATGCGGACGCGTCGGTCACGCGGACGCGTGACATGATTTGTGCTAGTGGCGCAAGGGCAGCCTCGCGCTCGCACAACTCTCTCTGTGAAAACTCATATTGCCACTTTTAAGGGTGACATGTTCGCGTGGTTGACGCGATCACGTGAATGGCCATATTTTAAAACTGCCGCGGACGCGTGGAGCACGCATTCGTGTGGTAGGGCTTGTGCTTCTAGCACGAGTCCAGCCCAACTCTGGTTCAACTTGCTGCCATACACCCAGTTACGTCGAGTTTACAGGGCCACGCGTTCGCGTGAGTAACGCGGACGCGTAGGGAGGCTACGTCGCCAACGACGCGAACGCGTTAGTGACGCGGTCGCGTGGGCGAGTTTATGCCAAAGGCACGCCTCCAGCCACACTTTCGCATGACTCTTTGTTCAATCTTATTTTCTTTCCAACGCACATATGACGTGGACGCATCGGCGACGCTATCGCGTGACGCATTGTGTGCGTCTTTTTTATGCAATATGCAAATGCAGATGCAAACTATAGGCACTAGTATTGAGAAGAGTTATTGAAAGAGGAAATTAAGGAGAGGGGAAGGAACGATCATACCATGGTGGGTTGTCTCCCACCCAGCACTTTGCTTTAACGTCCTTAAGTTGGACGCTCTACTAGCTCAGTCTTCTGCTGTGGGTGAATCTTCCAAGAGGAAGATCTCTAACTCCTGGTTTTTTGCCATCTTTTCACCATGAAATAACTTCAAGCGATGTCCATTGACCTTTATAAGTTCAGGGCTTGAAGGATGGCTCAAGTGAAAGACTCTGTATGGCTCTGCCCTCTCTACTCGATAGGGACTGTCCCATCTGGATCTCAGCTTGCCTGGCATGAGCCGCATTCTGGAGTTGTAAAGGAGGATTAAGTCCCCAGGTAGGAACTCTCTTCTCTTGATGTTCTTATCGTGCACAGCTTTCACCTTCTCTTTATAAAGCTTGGAGTTTTCATAAGCTTCTAGGCGAAGGTTCTCTAATTCTTGTAGTTGCAACTTCCGTTCAGCTCTGGCTTTCTCATAGTCCATGTTGTATTCCTTTACCATTCAGAAGGCTTTGTGTTCTAACTCAACTGAGAGATGACAAGCCTTTCCATAAACTAAGCGGAAAGGACTCTACCCAATTGGTGTCTTGTATGCTGTTCTATATGCCCAAAGCGCATCTTGGAGCCTGGTGCTCTAGTCCTTTCTATGAGGCTTGACCATCTTTTTCAGTATGCGCTTTATCTCTCTGTTAGACACCTCTGCTTGCCCATTAGTCTGGGGGTGATAGGCTGTTGATACATTATAAATTATCCCATGCCTCTTCAGTATTCCTGTTAGTCTCATGTTACAAAAGTGAGTGCCTTCACGATTGCTCGTGGTGATCCAAAGTGACAAATAATATGGTTTCTAACAAAGGAAACAATGGTTTTAGCATCATCAGTACGGGTTGGAATTGCTTCCACCCACTTAGAAACATAATCTACAGCTAACAGTATATAAAGGTGACCATTAGAATTTGGAAATAGACCCATGAAGTTAATGCCCCAAACATAAAAAATTTCCCAGAAAAGCATAATTTGTTGAGGCATTTCATCCCTCTTGGATATATTACCAAATCTTTGGCAAGAAGAACAAGATTTAAAAAGGTCAGCAGCATCTTTGAAAAGGGTAGGCCACCAGAATCCACAGTCCAAAACTTTTCTAGCTGTTTGTTGAGGGCCAAAATGTCCTTGGTGCACGAATTTGTGATTCGCACAACTAACCAGCAAGTGCACTGGGTCGTCCAAGTAATACCTTACGTGAGTAAGGGTCGATCCCACGGAGATTATTGGTTTGAAGCAATCAATGTTTATTTTATTAATCTTAGTCAGGAGGCCAATAAGGATTTAATGAAATTACTAGGTTTGAATATAAAAATAAAAGAGAATAACAGCGTTACTTGTTGTGCAGTAATGGGGAATATGCTGGAGTTTTGGAGATGCTTTGTCCTTTGACTTCAACTCTTCCTTGAAATCCTTCAACACACGCAAGGCTCCTTCCATGGCAAGCTCTATGTAGGGTGTCACCGTTGTCAGTGGCTACTTCCCATCCTCTCAGTGAAAACGTTCCTATGCTCTATCACAGCACGGCTAATCATCTGTCGGTTCTCAATCAGGCTGGAGTAGAATCCATTGATTCTTTTGCGTCTGTCACTAACGCCCAGCCTTCAGGAGTTTGAAGCACGTCACAGTCATTCAATCCCAGAATCCTACTCGGAATACCACAGACAAGGTTTAGACTTTCCGGATTCTCATGAATGCCGCCATCTATCTAGCTTATACCACGAAGATTCTGTTGGGGAATCTAAGAGATATTCATTCAATCTGATGTAGAACGGAGGTGGTTGTCAGGCACACGTTCATGGATTGAGGAAGGTGATGAGTGTCACAGATCATCACCTTCTCCATAATTAAGCGCGAATAAACATCTTAGATAAGAACAAGCGTGTTTGAATAGAAAACAAAAGTAATTGCATTAATTCATCGAGACGCTGCAGAGCTCCTCACCCCCAACAATGGAGCTTAGAGACTCATGCCGTCAAAAAGTATGTAATTCAGATCTGAAAATGTCATGAGGTACAAGAAATGTCTGTAAAAGTTGTTTAAATAGTAAACTAGTAACCTAGG
>NC_029781.3:45443380-45446679 GCF_000817695.3 Arachis duranensis
TACTTTCCAACGCCGTTGAGAGCGCGCCAATTGGACTCCTGTAGCTCCAGAAAATCCATTTCGAGTGCAGGGAGGTCAGAATCCAACAGCATCAGCAGTCCTTTTTCAGCCTAACTCAGATTTTTGCTCAGCTCCCTCAATTTCAGCCAGAAAATACCTGAAATCACAGAAAAACACACAAACTCATAGTAAAGTCCAGAAATATGATTTTTGCCTAAAAACTAATATTATTCTACTAAAAATTAATTAAAACATACTAAAATCTACATGAAATTACCCCCAAAAAGCGTATAAAATATCCGCTCATCAGTCCTCCACTCTCAGATGAGTGGCAAGCCTCTAAAATGGACTGGAATTCTGATTGAGGCACACATCGTCTAATTACCTAGTCAGCACCATACCTCCATAGATATGGATCATCCCATATATAATATTTGGACTCGCTTTTCAACTTGTCTCTCTGATGCTTAGTAAGATTGGGAGAAAAAGTGTGTGATGCAGGTCGAAACTGTCTCTCAACAAATTTCCTTCGGCAAGTGTACGGAATTTGTCGTCAAGTAAAAACTCACAATAGAGTGAGGTCGAATCCCACAGGGATTGATTGATCAAGCAAATTTAATTAGAAGAATGTTCTAGTTGAGCAAATTCAGAAATTGGGTTGAGATTTGCAGGAAATAAAATGGCGGGAATGTAAATGACAGAAAAAGTAAATGCTAGAATTAAAGGGCTGAAAGTAAATGACTGAAAGTAAATTCCAGAATGGGTGAGATCAGAATTGGGGAGTTCATTGGGCGCAGGAGATGTTGCAATTCTCCGGATCAAGTTCATTTTCATCTCTTCCTCAATTAATGCACTCATTGATCTCCTTGGCAATCTTAATTGATTAAATTACAATTTCTTGCAATTCAATCTCTCAAATCTTGATCAATAGCCAATTCCTTGGTCAATTGCTCATGAGAAGAGATGAAGTGTGGTCACTGATTATACCACATGCATTTCCCAAATCAAGTATTGAGAGGATTATAGTCTCATATCCATCCAAATCCAATTTGGTCCAGCATGAGAAAACATTTCTAGCTTGATCTCTTCATTCCTCTTTCAAGGTTCAAAAGAGATCCAAGTTTGAATAGTTTCTTTTCCAAGATAACTACCCAATGGGATAAAGATCGAAAGCTTTCAAGTAAAATCAAGAGAAAAGATAGAAGAAGAAGAATGAAAATTAGTATTGATCCATCAACTTACAACAGAGCTCCCTAACCCAATGAAAGGGGTTTAGTTGTTCATAGCTCTAGAAAATGAAAACAAAGATGGAGAATAAATCATGGAACTAGAAGAGCAGAGAAAGTAAAATATAGAGAGTAGTGTTATTTTCCCAACTTCCGGAACTCCCAAAAAATTCAAAGCTACTCCCATATATACTACTCTTCTCAGCTTCTAGTTGGCTCCTCAAGTCTTGGGCCTTTGGATCTTGAGTTTGAAGTAGTTCTCTTCTTTATTTGGACTTGGCTTTACTTGCAGAGAGAAAGTGTGAAGTGAGCAGAGACTTTAGCTCAGGACGTTAGGGGTGTTAACGTTTAGTGAAAGTATGAGTTCGAGAACGTTAGTGACACTCAACATTGTCACTAACGTTCCAATGTACCCCTTTGCCTCACGTTAGAGTCCACGTTAACTAGGTTAACGTGGCTTCTAACGTGGCCATGCCAATTTTTGAGAACGTTAGTGACACTCAACATTGTCACTAACGTTCCAATGTGCCCCTATGTCTCACGTTAGAGTCCACGTTAACTAGGTTAACGTGGCTTCTAACGTGGCTTTGCCAACTTTCGAGAACGTTAGTGACACTCAACATTGTCACTAACGTTCCAATGTGCCCCTATGTCTCAACATTGCTTCTAACGTGGCCATTCTTAGCCATCTCCAACGTTAGTGACAATGTTGAGTGTCACTAACGTTCACTCATCTTTCACTCATCAACGTTAGCTTCCACGTTAACTAAGTTAACGTGGAAGTTAACGTGGCTCCTTAGGGGTTTTGTGGGTGCTTCCAACGTTAGTGACAATGTTGGGTGTCACTAACGTTGTCGTCCTCCTTTGCCTCTTACGTTAGCTCCCACGTTAACCAAGTTAACGTGGGAGTTAACGTGGTACATTTCACCTTAGGCCAACGTTAGTGACAATGCTGAGTGTCACTAACGTTGGCTTCCTTCCCCCTTTTAACGTTAGAGGCCACGTTAACTAAGATAACGTGGACTCTAACGTGGCCACCTATGATCATTGGCCAACGTTAGTGATAATGCTCAGTGTCACTAACGTTGGCTCAAAGTCCCTTCTTCACGTTAGAGTTCACGTTAACTTAGTTAACGTGAATCTTAACGTGGGCAATGATGGCTTCGAGAGCATTATTGGCAATCACTTTTCTCATTAACTTTGCAAGTTACCTCCCATTCCACGTTAGTGGTAACGTTAATTAGATTAACGTGACTGCTAAGTGGTCCTTCCTTGCTTCCTTTGGTCTTGAAATCAAGCAATAGAGTGGATCAAAGTTCTAGTCCAAGTCATGGGTAATGTGGTGGACGAAATTGTGATCACTATTCTTTTTGTATATTCTGATGACATTGTTTATTTTCACAACTCCGTTCAACTAACCAGCAAGTGTACTGGGTTGTCCAAGTAATAAACCTTACGTGAGTAAGGGTCGAATCCACAGAGATTGTTGGTATGAAGCAAGCTATGGTCACCTTGTAAATCTCAGTCAGGCAGATTAAAATAGTTTATGGGTTTTCGAATAATTAATAATAAAAAGAAGAAATAATAAAAGGGATAGAACACTTATGCAACTCGCACGGCTAATCGTCTGGAGGCATCACCCATGGTTGATGGTTACATCCCATCCTCGCAGTGAAAACTATGCTTACGCACTCTGTCACAGTACGACTAATCACCGGTTGGTTCCCGCTCCTACTGGAATAGAATCCCTCTTTTGCGTCTGTCACTGACGCCCAGCAGGTTAAAGTTTGAAGCACGTCACGGTCACTCATTACCGGAATCCTACTCGGAACACCACAGACAAGGTTGGACTTTCCGGATTCCCAGGATCCTACTCGGAATACCACAGACAAGGTGAGACTTTCCGGACCCTCATAAATGCCGCCATCTATCTAGCTTATACCACGAAGATTCTGTTGGGGAATCTACGAGATACACATTCATCCTAGAGTAGAACGGAAGTGGTTGTCAGTCACGCGCGTTCATAGGTGAGAATGATGATGAGTGTCACGGATCATCACATTCATCAAAGTG
>NC_029781.3:45446792-45447440 GCF_000817695.3 Arachis duranensis
TAATACTTGAGGTACAGCAGAGCTCCACACCCTTAATCTATGGTGTGCAGAAACTCCACCGTTGAAAATACATAAGCAAAGAGTTCAGGCATGGCCGAATGGCCAGCCTTCTCTAACGTGATCACAGGATTTAGAATACAATCCAGGATGTCTAATACAATAGATAAATGTCCTATATATACTAGACTAGCTACTAGGGTTTACATGAGTAAGTAATTGATGCATAAATCCACTTCCGGGGCCCACTTGGTGTATGCTTGGGATGAGCTTGATCTATCCACGAGCTAAGGCTTTTCTTGGAGTTGAACTCCAAGTTATAACGTGTTTTGGGCGTTCAACTCCGGATCATGACGTGTTTCTGGCGTTTAACTCCAGACAGCAGCATGTACTTGGCGTTTAACGCCAAGTTACGTCGTCATTCTTCGAATAAAGTATGAACTATTATATATTGCTGGAAAGCCCTGGATGTCTACTTTCCAACGCCGTGGAGAGCGCGCCAATTGGAGTTCTGTAGCTCCAGAAAATCCATTTCGAGTGCAGGGAGGTCAGAATCCAACAGCATCAGCAGTCCTTTTGTCAGCCTTCTTCAGAGTTTTGCTCAAATCCCTCAATTTCAGTCAGAATTTACCTGAAATCACAGAAAAACAT
>NC_029781.3:45447868-45449677 GCF_000817695.3 Arachis duranensis
TTAGTGGTGTCCAGAGCTCTTAAGCACACTCTTTTGGATCACGACTTTAACCACTCAGTCTCAAGCTTTTCACTTGGACCTTCACGACACAAGCACATGGTTAGGGACAGCTTGATTTAGCCGCTTAGGCCTGGATTTAATTTCCTTGGGCCCTCCTATCCATTGATGCTCAAAGCCTTGGATCCTTTTTACCCTTGCCTTTTGGTTTTAAGGGCTATTGGCTTTTTCTACTGCTCTTTCTTTTTCTTTTCGCCATATTTTTTTTTTTCGCAAGCTTACTTTTTCACTGCTTTCTCTTGCTTCAAGAATCAATTCATGAATTTTTCAGTTCATCAATAACATTTCTCTTTGTTCATCATTCTTTCAAGAGCCAACAATTTTTAACACTCATAAACAACAAGATCAAAAATATGCACTGTTCAAGCATTCATTCAGAGAACAAAAATTATTGCCACCCCATCAATATAATTAAATTAAATTCAATAATAAATTCGAAATCTATGTACTTCTTGTTCTTTGGAATTAAAACATTTTTCATTTAAGAGAGGTGAAGGACTAATGGATTTTATTCATAGCTTTAAGGCATGGTTACACACTAATGATCATGAAGTAAAGACACAAAACATAGATAAACACAATATTAAAAACGAAAACAGAAAGAAATAAAGAACAAGGAATGAATCCACCTGAGTGAGGGTGGCGCCTTCTTGAAGGTCCAATGGTGCTTTTTGAGCTCCTCTATGTCTCTTCCTTGCTTCTGTTTGAATGATTCCTAGTGATTTTGGTACTCCTATCCATAGTTGCTCCCAATAGTTGTGTGGAGGACCATTTATTCCCTGAGGTATCTCAGGGATTTCTTGGATTTGCATTCAAATGTTCTACCACTGAGCTATGCCGGCTTATATTTTCCATCTCCCATGACTCGGAGGTGGAAGCTTTTGTCTTCCCGTTGAGGTTTTTCTGGCCTTAGGTGCCATTAATGGTAATGGAAAAGCAAAAAAGCTATGCTTTTACCACACCAAACTTAAAATATTGCTCGCCCTCGAGCAAGAAAGAAAAGAAGAGTAGAAGAAGAAGAAGAGAATATGGGAGAAAGGGGGAGAAGTAGGTTCGGCTATGTGGGTGGGATTGGGTGGGAAAGAGGAGGTTGATGTGAATGGTGAATGGGGTGATTGATGAAGAAGATTTGAGGTGATTGATGAAGAAGTTTGGGAATTGTGACATGGGGAATTCAAATCACAAAAGTAGGATTAGAAGGTAAGGTGGGAATATGGTGGGTGGGGATCCTGTGGGGTCCACAGATCCTGAGGTGGGGGTCCTGTGGGATCCACAGATCCTGAGGTGAAAAGAAATACCATTCCTTCACCATATAGACATGTAAAATGCTTCCATGCATCATTCTGGCGTTCAAACGCCCATTGGTGCATGTTCTGGGCGTTAAACGCCCATGTGATGCTTGTTTCTGGCGTTGAACGCCAGTTTCAAGCTTGTTTCTGGCGTTCAGCGCCAGATTGTCCTCTGCGTACGCATCCTGGCGTTAAACGCCAGGATGTTGCTTGTTTTGGGCGTTCAGCGCCAGAAAGATGCTCTGTTCTGGCGTTGAACGCCAGCCAGATGCATCTTCTGGGCGTTGAACGCCAGCCCGTGCATCCTCCAGGGTGAAAAATTTTTTTCTTCTGTTTTTGACTCTGTTTTTAATTTTTTTGATTTTTTCGTGTCTCCTCATGATCATGTACCTAATTAAACACAAAAATAACAAAGAAACAAAATAAAATAAAATAAAATTGGGTTGCCTCCCAACAAGCGCTT
>NC_029781.3:45449962-45451314 GCF_000817695.3 Arachis duranensis
ATTACAGAGAGTGGCATCAGATTTATCCCTGACCCAAGATCACATAGAGCTTTTTCAAAGCTCATGGTGCCAATGGTGCAAGGTATTAAGAACTTGCCAGGATCTTGTTTCTTTTGAGGTAGAGTTTTCTGAATCCAAGTATCTAAGTCACTAATGAGCAAGGGAGGTTCACTTTCCCAAGTCTCATTACCAAATAGCTTGGCATTTAGCTTCATGATAGCTCCTAAATATTGAGTAACTTGCTCTCCAGTCACATCTTCATCCTCTTCAGAGGATGAATAATAGTCAGAGCTCATGAATGGCAGAAGGAGATTTAATGGAATCTCTATGGTCTCTGTATGAGCCTCAGATTCCTCAGGATCCTTAATAAGAAACTCCTTCTTGCTTGAGGGACGTCCCAGGAGGTCTTCCTCACTAGGATTTTCGTCCTCCTCCTCCTTAGTGCATTTGGCCACTTTGATCAAATCAATGGCCTTGCACTCTCCTTTTGGATTCTCTTCTGTATTACTTGGGAGAATACTGGGAGGAGTTTCAATAACTCTCTTACTCAGCTGGCCCACTTGTGCCTCCAAATTTCTAATGGAAGATCTGGTCTCATTCATGAAACTAAAAGTGGCCTTTGACAGATCAGAGATTATATTAGCTAAATTAGAATTATTTTGTTCAGAGTTCTCTGTCTGTTGCTGAGAAGATGATGGATATGGCTTACTATTATTCAGCCTATTGCGTCCACCATTGTTAAAACCTTGTTGAGGTTTTTGTTGATCCTTCTATGAGAAATTTGGATGATTTCTCCATGATGAGTTATAGGTGTTTCCATAAGGTTCACCTAAGTAATTAATCTCTGCCATGGCAGGGTTCTCAGGATCATAAGCTTCTTCAGAAGCTACCTCTCTAGTACTGTTGGATGCATGTTGCAATCCATTCAGATTTTGAGAGATAATGTTGACCTGTTGAGTCAACATTTTGTTCTGAGCTAGTATGGCATTCAGAGCATCAATTTCAAGAACTCCTTTCTTCTGAGGTACCCCATTATTCACGGAATTCCTCTCAGAGGTGTACATGAACTGGTTGTTTGCAACCATGTCAATGAGTTCTTGAGCCTCTTCAGGCGTTTTCTTCAGGTGAATAGATCCACCTGCAGAATGGTCGAGTGACATTTTCGAAGATTCAGAGAGACCATAATAGAATATATCTACTAGGGTCCATTCTGAAAACATGTCAGATGGACATCTCTTGGTCAGCTGCTTGTATCTTTCCCAAGCTTCATAGAGGGATTCACCATCTTTTTGTTTGAAGGTTTGAACATCCACTCTCAACTTGCTCAGCTTTTGAGGAGGAAAGAATTTATC
>NC_029781.3:45454031-45456116 GCF_000817695.3 Arachis duranensis
AGAGATTTGAATAAAAGAAGATAGAATTTCATTAATACTTGAGGTACAGCAGAGCTCCACACCCTTAATTTATGGTGTGCAGAAACTCCACCGTTGAGAATACATAAGCAAAGGGTTCAGGCATGGCCGAATGGCCAGCCCTCTCCATGATCAAGTGACCGAATGATCCAGGACTTAAAGTGGTCAAAAGATGTCTAATACAATAGATAAATGTCCTATATATACTAGACTAGCTACTAGGGTTTACATGAGTAAGTAATTGATGCATAAATCCACTTTCGGGGCCCACTTGGTGTATGCTTGGGCTGAGCTTGATCAATCCACGAGCTGAGGCTTCTCTTGGAGTTGAACTTTGAGTTATGACGTGTTTTGGGCGTTCAACTCCGGATCATGACGTTTTTCTGGCGTTTAACTCCAGACAGCAGCGTGTACTTGGCGTTTAACGCCAAGTTACGTCGTCATTCTTCGAATAAAGTATGGACTATTATATATTGCTGGAAAGCCCTGGATGTCTACTTTCCAAGGCCGTTAAGAGCGCGCCAACTGGAGTTCTGTAGCTCCAGAAAATCCATTTCGAGTGCAGGGAGGTCAGAATCCAACAGCATCAGCAGTCCTTTTGTCAGCCTTCTTCAGAGTTTTGCTCAAATCCCTCAATTTCAGTCAGAATTTACCTGAAATCACAGAAAAACATACAAACTCATAGTAAAGTCCAGAAATGTGAATTTAACATAAAAACTAATGAAAACATCCCTAAAAGTAGCTCAAACTTACTAAAAACTATATGAAAACAATGCCAAAAAGCGTATAAATTATCCGCTCATCATAATGCAACATACAATTTGTCACTAAACTCATGCAAAATCCGCATGAAATCATGTAAAATGCACAATGTATGCTTGAATCAAGGTATAAGTGAATATCTACCCAAAACTAGCTTATTTCCTAAGGAAATGCATGAAACTACCCTAAAAATAGTAAAGAAAAGGTCAGTGAAACTGGCCAAGATGCCCTGGCATCACAACACCAAACTTAAAGCTTGCTTGTCCCTAAGCAAGTACTGGAACAAGAGAATGATGAATGGAGTGCCAAGAGAAATGAGTCATTCTTGTGGAAGTCATGTCACTGATTTTATATTGGTTTCATGCATAGCAACTTAGGCCCATTCCATTGCTGGTTTTCAGACCTTTATCATGTCCTAAAACACTGACTTTGCTTACATCCCATGAGACTTTTATTGATCCTTTTATTGTCATTCCAGGGCTTATTTGTGTTCTTCAAGCTAAGTGCTCTGTAAGGGGGCAACTCTTTAAGTTAAGCTTTCAGCCAACACTCCCGAACCAGTTGGTTCAAGGTGCTAGGTGTTGAGACACCCCTAAGGACTTACTCCCTCAAATCTCTCCCCCATACATACACACCACAGGCATCTAGTTTATTTATTTTCCTTCTTGAGACCTTGGTGTCCAGCACCTCTTTGGGTTACTAAATGCTCTACAGTGAGGGTTGCTCTTGATAGTGGACTTTCAGCTGATAATCCCGAGTTAGTTAACCCAAGTTACCATGTGATAAGGCACCCCTAAGAGCTTATTCATCCAAGTAAATCCCTCACACAGGAACACCACAGACACATGCCTCAAGATTAAAACCATTGGTTGATGACAAGTCATCATATACCCATTTTTCAAGCTAATTTCACTTGTTTTGTTAGCATTTATGCACTTTCTTGCATCCTAAGTAAGTGATTTGGAGTGAAAATGCATAACTTCTCTAAATCAAGCAACCACCATGAAATTAATGTTAAATCATGAGGTTTGAGCTATTTAATTGAATTTTAATTGATGTATAAGCCTCTTGAATTTAGTGATACTTGGAGTAGTTGTTTTGGTTTATTGTAGGTGAAGAAAAGAAAAGAAAAGGAAAAGCGTGGCCTAATAAGTGTAGCCTAAGGAAAGGAAAGCGTGGCCGAAGCAATAAGAAGCGTGCCGCATGCTAAGGGGGAGGCAACATTGCCCTCCACAAGAGCAGACTGCCCTCTAGGAGGGCAACATAAAGGAACCAACCAAGGAAGGCAACTCTGCCCTGCCCACT
>NC_029781.3:45465121-45466167 GCF_000817695.3 Arachis duranensis
TCAATCCTTCAATCCCTGTGGGATCGACCTCACTCATGTGAGTTATTATTACTTGATGCGACCCGGTACACTTGCCGGTGAGTTTTGTGTTGGATCGTTTTCCACACATCAAGTTTTTGGCGCCGTTGCCGGGGATTGAAATAGATTGACAATGATTAAGTGAAGTGTAGGTCTAGATCAAGCATTTTTTTTTCTTTTCTGTTATTCTAATTCCTACTAACACACTAACTGTTTGAGAAATTGCCTCTATTAACTCACTAACAATTTATCTCAAATAACTGCACTTAATTCTCAAGCGTGTTGTTGTTTGGTCATCCTGATTGTTTGCATATCACAGGAAATCAAGTTCCTACAGACAAAGGGTATCATGACATGAAGCCACCACTCATTACACTCATCAAGAACAATTGTTCTTATGACGAAAATCCATCGGAAGATCCTCAGCAGCACATATCCACTTTTCTAAAGACTTGTAATGCAGTCAAAACCGATGGTTCAGATCATGACACTTATAAGATCCTATTATTCCCCTTCTCATTAAAGGGTGAAGCTGCACAATGGTTTGAAACTTTTCCTCAAGGAAGTATCACTAGTTGGGATGATTTGGTTACCGAATTTTTGGCCAAATTCACCTCATCTAGACAGATCATCCAGCTGAAAAAGGAGGAACATCTATTCACACAAGGGGACGAAGAACCACTCTTTAAGGCCTGGGAAAGATACAAGAATGCGACTGATAAAGTGGGCTTCCGAGCTTTCTATGAAGGATTGACCCCAGAAACAAGAAAAGCAGTGGATTACTTCTCAGATGGCCTACTCAAAGCAACAACAACTGCCCAAGGAATTGCAGACCTCAATGACAAAGGAGTCAACAACCAACAGTCATTTGAGAAACCTCAAGATGCAATCTCAGAAAGAGAAGTGATGAATGGTGAAGGGGTGAATGCGCTCAAAGACTTCAACAGACAAATGCATCCTCAACCACAGCAAAACATGGAAACATCTGCTGCAGTGAATGCCAAATTTCCACCATGGAGACCCCATTC
>NC_029781.3:45466336-45475329 GCF_000817695.3 Arachis duranensis
GAAGGCAAATAGAGATCTAGGCTCTGCTACCTAGTCTCTTGAGACCTGAGGCCACAATTTACTTTTGGTTCTTCTGTGACCCTTGCTGCATTTTATTTTCTTTCTGTTTGAATGTTATTTGCTTCTGATTTACTTTCTGCTCAAGCATTTGCTGCAATTTACTTCTTCTTTGTTTAGATCCTGCAATCCCATTCCTCAATTCCCTTTTACTTTCTAGCAATTTAACTTTCTTGCCATTTAAGTTACTGCAATTTATGTTTCTTGCACTTTAAGTTTCAGTCATTTACTTTCTTGCTCTTTAAGATTCTGCCAATTTACTTTCCTGTTCTTTAATTTACTGCATTTTTCCCTTCCCCCTTTACATTTACTGTCATTTACTTCTTGTTAAACACAAATCACTCAACCAATACTTGATTCGCTTGACTAAATCACCCACTAAACTAAAATTGCTCAATCCTTCAATCCCTGTGGGATCGACCTCACTCATGTGAGTTATTATTACTTGATGCGACCCGGTACACTTGCCGGTGAGTTTTGTGTTGGATCGTTTTCCACACATCATTGGTGCCTAACCTTATTACTTACTCTTTTTCTTTTGTTTTTCACTTTAAGTGTTCTTTCCTTTTCTCTTATTAGGATCTTGTTATTTACTTAGTCTCATGGGTATATTAAAAGTATAGTATTCAGGCCAGATAGTTGTCATCCCCACCTTATGGTTGAACCAACTTAGCTAACTTATGATCACACCAAAGACTAATGAATGCACTTCCATATTATGAACTCCACTCTGGTCTTTTATAGCATAAACATTCTCTTTTCATTTGATTTAAAAGACAAGCATACAATAAGTAATGGTATGATGCAGTGACAGTTAAACCAGAAATCATAGACCTAAGCAATAGAAACTTAAAATGCAGAGTTGAACTAGGTTCCAATCAACACATGACTATTAATTAACAGTCTATTCGGACTTCCAATTTTTAACACGATGAGTAGATGGAATTAAGTAGCAATACAACCTTTGGGAGGTGGTTTGCTACACCAATCCAGTTGTCCTCTTGTTGTCATTGTCATAGTTCTTGATGCCTCACTTTCTTAGTTGAAGGTGCACCATCTCCTCATAAGCTTCCTGCAAGTGTATTGGAAGTTGCTTGTTTCCCAAGCACTTGAGGAATAGTCAGTTTGCATGTATGCTTATGATTTCTAAACTTATTTTGGTGTGTGAACACCAAACTTAGTTCCTTGCCTACTACAAAACCTTGCATGCATGCGTAGAACCAATTAACTAAAGACTACTCTATATCCAAGTGGTTACCTTGATTGATCAGAGCTAGCAATGTGTTTTTGAGAGTGTAGTGTGATTCGACTAGCATCCTTTGGTGGGACACCAAACTTAGAATCGCACTTTCACTCTTGAATTGTTTTGGTGTGGAACACCAAACTTAGCTCCTTGCAATGCAGGGGAAACAACTTGTGATCTTTATTGAAATGCAGCTGAAAAAGTAGTTACTTAAGGTTGGGTTGCCTCCCAACAAAGCGCTCTTTTATCATCGCTAGCTCGACGGGTCCTTACTTCACTTGAGATGATATTTTACTCTGGGGTTTTCCCCCATGTTGCCCAGATAATGCTTGAGTCTTTGTCCATTCACTGTAAAAGTCCTCTCCGACCTTTCATCCATGATTTGGATGTGTCCATATGGTGAGACTTTTGTGACAATGAAGGGCCCGGAACACCTCGATTTGAGTTTTCCTGGGAACAATCTCAATTTGGAATTGTAGAGGAGTACTTGCTGCCCCTTTTCGAAATCCCTGGGTGCAAGATGCAGGTCATGTCTCCTCTTTGCCTTCTCTTTATATATCTTAGTATTTTCATAGGCTTGTGACCTGAATTCCTCCATCTCTTGCAGCTGCAAGATCCTCTTTGCACCAGCAATGCTATCAAAGTTTAGTATCTTAATGGCCCAAAGAGCTTTGTGTTCCAATTCTAATGGTAAATGGCAAGCTTTCCCATAAACCAGTTGATATGGGGACATTCCCAGTGGTGTTTTGAATGCTGTACTGTATGCCCAAAGAGCATCATCCAGCTTCTTCGCCCAATCCTTTCTTGATGCACCTACAGTCTTTTCCAGAATCCTCTTTAGCTCTCTGTTGGATATCTCCGTTTGTCCACTTGTTTGAGAATGGTAAGGTGTGGCTACCTTGTGTTTTACCCCATATTGTAGGAGAAGAGCCTCTAGTGGTTTGTTACAAAAATGGCTTCCTCCATCACTGATGAGGGCTCTTGGGACTCCGAACCGGCTGAAGATGAGGAAGTTCATGACCACTTTGTTGTCATTTGTTGGGGTTGCAATGGCCTCTACCCATTTGGACACATAATCCACTGCTACCAAGATGTACTTGCTTGCATATGAGGTTGGGAATGGTCCCATGAAATCTATTCCCCACACATCAAATACTTCCAATTCCAAAATGAAATTCTGTGGCATGGCATTTCTTTTGGGCAAGTTCCCAGATCTTTGGCATTCATTGCAGCTCCTTACCAGTTCTTTGGCATCCTTGAAAAGGGTGGGCCAAAAGAATCCACTTTGTAACACCTTTGCTGCAGTCCTGTCCCCTCCAAAGTGGCCTCCGTAGCATGAGCCGTGGCAATTCCATAGTACTTCTCGTCCTTCCTCTTCTGAAACACATCTTCTAAGGATTCCATCTGAACACTTCTTGAAGAGATAAGGCTCGTCCCAGACAAAATATTTTGCATCATTCACGAGCTTCCTCTTTTGATGTTTATTGATTCCTAGAGGTAGAGCCCCAGTTGCCTTAAAGTTGGTGTCTGCAAACCATGGGGCTTTGTGCATTGTCATTAACTGCTCATCAGGGAAGAGCTCGTTCACACTCATATCATGTGTTCCTCCTTCCTCATGAGGAATCCTGGATAGGTGATCTGTCACCTTGTTCTCCACTTCCTTCTTGTCTCTGATTTCAATATCAAACTCCTGCAATAATAAGATCCATCTTATTAGTCTTGGTTTTGATTCTTGCTTGGCAAATAAATATTTAAGTGCTGTGTGATCTGTAAAAACAATTACTTTAGCACCAATGAGGTACGATCTAAACTTGTCAAATGCAAATACTATGGCTAGCAATTCCTTTTCAATAGTGGTATAATTTCTTTGAGCATCATTGAGGACCTTGCTAGCATAGTATATTACATGGACTAAGTTATTTTTCCTCTGCCCTAACACTGCCCCTACTGCAAAGTCAGATGCATCACACATCAATTCAAAGGGTAAGTCCCAATCAGGTGGGGAGATGATAGGGGCAGAGGACAATCTTTCTTTCAAATGCTCGAATGCCAACATGCAGGTTTCATCGAAGATGAATGGTGTATCTGATACAAGGAGATTACTCAAGGGCTTAGCTATTTTTGAAAAATCTTTAATAAATCGTCTGTAAAAGCCAGCATGCCCTAAAAAGCTTCTAATTGCCTTGACATCACTAGGTGGAGGAAGCCTTTCAATAAGTTCCACTTTAGCCCTGTCCACTTTGATTCCTTGGTTAGAAATCTTATGGCCAAGAACTATTCCTCCTGTCACCATAAAGTGACATTTCTCCCAGTTCAAGACCAAATTGGTCTCTTGGCATCTTTTAGATTCAAGCAACTAGTAAAAGAATCTCCGAATACCGAGAAATCATCCATAAAAACTTCAATGAATTTCTGTATCATGTCTGAGAAGATAGAAAGCATGTAGCGTTGGAAAGTCGCAGGTGCATTACATAGCCCAAATGCATGCGCCTGTAGGCAAACACTCCATATGGATAGGTAAATGAAGTTTTCTCTTGGTCTCTAGGATCAACCACTATTTGGTTATATCCTGAATAACCATCAAGAAAACAATAATAAGCATGTCCTGTGAGTCTTTCCAACATCTGATCCATGAATGGGAGAGGGAAATGATTCTTTCGTGTAACTTCATTGAGTTTCCGATAGTCAATGCACATCCGCCATCCTGTGACGGTCCTTGTAGGTATCAGTTCATTCCTCTCATTGGGAACCACAGTGATTCCTCCCTTCTTGGGCACAACATGCACGGGGCTGACCCAAGGGCTATCTGAGATCGGGTATATTACTCCTCCTTGCCAAAGCTTCATAACCTCTTTCTGTACCACTTCCTTCATGATTGGGTTCAGCCTTCTTTGGGATTGAATGGATGGTTTTGCATCATCTTCCAACAGTATTTTATGCATGCATATAGCTGAACTGATTCCTTTCAGGTCAGCAAGGGTTCATCCGATGGCGTCCTTATGCTCCCGCAACACCTTGAGCAGTTCATCCTCTTGATCTTGGCTGAGGCATGAGCTTATGATCACTGGGTAGTTTTCATTTTCTCCTAGGTATGCATATTTGAGAGTGGGTGGCAATGCTTTGAGTTCAACCTTGGGTGCCTCTGACATTTCAGTCTCTTCCTTTGGTGCATCTTGAACATAACTCTCTGCTGTTGCAACATCCTCACTTGATATATACTCCTCTTCCATTGATCTCTCAGGCTCTTCATGCTCTTCTTCTTCAAAACACTCCTACACTTCTTCTTCAAGTGCGTCTAGCCTCATGCATTTCCCCAATTGTTCTGGTGGGTAACTCATGGCCTTGAACATATTGAATGTCATATTTTCATTGTGTAATCTCAAGGTAAGATCACCTTTTTGGATATCAATGGTAGCTCCAACAGTAGCCAAGAACGGCCTTCCCAGAATAATGGAAGTCTTGGCTTCCTCCTGCATGTCCAACACTACAAAATCTACCGGGAATATGAAGTCTCCTACTTTCACCAACAAATCCTCTACTATGCCATGAGGGAATTTGAACGATTGGTCTGCCAGTTGTATGGCCATTTTTGTTGGTTTAGCCTCCTCGATCTTCATCTTCCTCATCATTGCTACTGACATCAAATTGATGCTGGCTCATAAGTCACAAAGGGCCTTCTCTACTGTGATTTCCCCTATAATACAAGGGATCTGAAAACTCTCAAGATCCTTCAACTTCTGGGGTAGTTTGTACTGGATGATAGCACTACATTCTTCGGTTAGTATCACAGTCTCATTGTTCTTCCAGCTTCTCTTCTTAGTCATCAGCTCCTTCAGGAACTTGGCATAGACTGGCATTTGTTCGATTGCTTCAGCAAAGGGTATGTTGATTTGTAGTTTCTTGAAGATCTCCAAGAATCTCACGAACTGGTTGTCATCTTCCTTTTTCTTCAACTGCTGAGGATATGGAGCTCTTGAGATGTTCAGTTTTGGCATCCCTTTTTCTTTTTGTGGACTTGAAGTGGGAGTTTGAACTCCATCTTGCTCTTCTCCCTTTTCATCTGAGCCTTCTTCTTGTGGTTTTTGGGAGAGTTCCTTAAGTTCCTTCCCACTCCTAAGTGTTATAGCTTGACACTCTTCCTCTTTGCTTGAATTGTTATCATTGCAAAGGTGGTGGTTAGAAAGCTGCTTGAATAGATAACCAATTTGTGTCTCCGGTTTCTTGATGGCAGCATTTTGATTCTGCAGGTTTGACTGCACTTCCTCTCGAAATACTTTACTGTTTCAGATGTCTTTGCATACTCCCTCAAGTAAGGTTTCAAGCTTAGAGAGTCTGTCATCAATTAATGGTGGATTGGGAGTAGAGGTGTTGTTTTGGTTTTGATATGGGTGTGGAGAAGTGTTGTTGTGGGGGTGTTGATATGTCCTCTGTGTGAATTGTTGATGAGCTACATTGTTGTTGGAGTTGTAACGTCTCTGGTCTTGGCCATGATTTTGCTGATTCCCCCACCCAAAGTTTGGGTGGTTCCTCCATCCAGAGTTGTAAGTTTTGTAGTATGGATCATGGTTCTATCTAGGTGAATTCCCAATGTAGTTTGCTTGCTCAAGATTACCCTCTGCCTCTTCATCCATTCCTTCTTGGGTTGTTGGTGAAGTGGTAATGGCTGCCATTTGGTTCCTCTCCATCTTCTTGTTGAGGTCAGCTAGCTGCTTGGTGATCATCTTGTTTTGAGCTAACACTGCATCCATGTGGTTCAGCTCCATTACTCCTCTATTGTTACTTCTTTCAGAGGCATAGAAGTAGTCATTCTCAACAACTGTTTCGATGACATCTATGGCTTCTTCAATGGTCTTCTTCTTGTTCAAAGAGCCTCCTGATGAATGATCCACAACCTTCTTTGACTCATAGGAAAGACCTTCATAGAAGATGTGAAGTTGGACCCACTCATTGAACATCTCTGGTGGGCATCTCCTTGTTAGGTCTTTGAACCTTTCCCAAGCTTCATAAAATGTCTCCCCATCTTGCTGTCTGAACATCTGCACTTCAGTTCTCAGCCTATTGATGTTTTGAGGGGGTAAAACCTTGCCAAAAACTTATTCACTACCTCCTCCCAATTTGTCAGGCTTTCTTTTGGGAAGGATTCAAGCCATTTGGATGCCTTGTCCCTGAGCGAAAAAGGGAACAAAAGCAGCCTATAAACATCCTGGTAGACTTTATTGGACTTCACTGTGTCACAAATCCTCAAGAAGGTGGTCAAGTGTTGATTCGGATCTTCTTGAGCACCTCCTCCAAATGAGCAATTATTCTGCACAAGAGTGATGAGCTGAGGTTTTAGCTCGAAATTGTTGGCATGGATTATCGGCTTTTGGATGCTACTTCCACAGTTGCCTGGGTTTGGATTGATGTAAGAGCCTAACACTCTTCTATCCTCCCCAGCATGATTTGCTCTACCTCCTCCCCCATGGTCATGAGACTCTTCTTCATATTGGTTTTCTATGTTGCCTTCCATGTTTAGTTCAAAGTGTTCCTCCTCCTCTTCAGCACCGATTGCACGTTTTGCTCTTGCTTCCCTCCTTAATCTAAGGAAGGTCCTCTCTGGTTCAGAATTGAAGGAAGTTGAAGCCCCGCTTCTTCTCCCTGTCATACAACCAACAAGTACAAGCAAGTAACAATATGTGCAGAACGTATTACTATCAGAATTACTGTTAGTTGTGAGTGATGCAATATATCAAACAGTTAGTGGGTTAGCAAAATGAATGGTAAATAACAAAGAACACGAAAGAGTAGAGGGGGGAAGGGAAGAAGTTAACTAAGACAGAAATTAAATTACTCAAACAGAAAATTAAATCAACAAACAAAAAATGCTCAATCTAGTGATCTCCTAATTTAATCATTGTTGATGCACAATCAATCCCCGGCAACGGCGCCATAAACTTGATGCAGGTGGAAACTGTCTCTTAACAAATTTTCTTCAGCAAGTGTACCAAATTTGTCGTCAAGTAAAAACTCACAATAGAGTGAGGTCGAATTCCACAGGGATTGATTGATCAAGCAACTTTAATTAGAAGAATGTTCTAGTTGAGCGAATTCAGAAATTGGGTTGAGATTTGCAGGAAATAAAATGGCGGGAATGTAAATGACAGAAAAAGTAAATGCTAGAATTAAAGGGCTGAAAGTAAATGACTGAAAGTAAATTGCTGAATTGTAAATAGGAATGGGGTGTTTGCTCATGAAAGTAAACGCAGAAATTAAAGAGAATGGGTGAGATCAGAATTGGGGAGTTCATTGGGTGCAGGAGATGTTGCAATTCTCCGGATCAAGTTCATTTTCATCTCTTCCTCAATCAATGCACTCATTGATCTCCTTGGCAATCTTAATTGATTGAATTACAATTTCTTGCAATTCAATCTCTCAAATCTTGATCAATATCCAATTCCTTGGTCAATTGCTCATGAGAAGAGATGAAGTGTGGTCACTGATTATACCACATGCATTTCCCAAATCAAGTATTGAGAGGATTATAGTCACATAACCATCCAAACCCAATTTGGTCCAGCATGAGAAAGCATTTCTAGCTTGATCTCTTTATTCCTCTTTCAAGGTTCAAAAGAGATCCAAGTTTGAATAGTTTCTTTTCCAAGATAACTACCCAATTGGATAAAGATCGAAAGCTTTCAAGTAAAATCAAGAGAAAAGATAGAAGAAGAATAATGAAAACTAGTATTGATCCATCAATTTACAACAGAGCTCCCTAACCCAATGAAAGGGGTTTAGTTGTTCATAGCTCTAGAAAATGAAAACAAAGATGGAGAATAAATCATGGAACTAGAAGAGCAGAGAAAGTAAAATACAGAGAGTAGTGTTATTTTCCCAGCTTCCAGAACTCCCAAATAATTCAAAGCTACTCCTATATATACTACTCTTCTCAGCTTCTAGTTGGCTCTTCAAGTCTTGGGCCTTTGGATCTTGAGTTTGAAGCAGTTCTCTTCTTCATTTGGGCTTGGCTTTACTTGCAGAGAGAAAGTGTGAAGTGGGCAGAGACTTTACCTCAGGACGTTAGGGGTGTTAACGTTTAGTGAAATTATGAGTTCGAGAACATTAGTGACACTCAACATTGTCGCTAACGTTCCAATGTACCCCTTTGCCTCACGTTAGAGTCCACGTTAACCAGGTTAACATGGCTTCTAACGTGGCCATTCTTAGCCATCTCCAACGTTAGTGACAATGTTGAGTGT
Organism: Arachis duranensis; assembly: GCF_000817695.3. Lineage (NCBI taxonomy): Eukaryota > Viridiplantae > Streptophyta > Magnoliopsida > Fabales > Fabaceae > Arachis > Arachis duranensis. The sequence goes on from NC_029781.3 coordinate 45,474,872, forward strand.
CACTAACGTTGGCTCATCTTTCACTCATCAATGTTAGCTTCCACGTTAACTAAGTTAACGTGGCTCCTTGGGGGTTTTGTGGGTGTTTCCAACATTAGTGACAATGTTGGGTGTCACTAACGTTGTCGTCCTCCCTTGCCTCTTACGTTAGCTCCCACGTTAACCAAGTTAACGTGGTACATTGCACCTTAGGCCAACGTTAGTGACAATGTTGAATGTCACTAATGTTGGCTTCCTTCCCCCTTTTAACGTTAGAGGCCACGTTAACTAAGTTAACGTGTACTCTAACGTGGCCACTTATGATCATTGGCTAACGTTAGTGATAATGTTAAGTGTCACTAACGTTGGCTCAAAGTCCCTTCTTCACGTTAGAGTTCACATTAACTTAGTTAACGTGACTCTTAACGTGGGCAATGATGGCTTCGAGAGCGTTATTGGCAGTCACTTTTCTCATCAAA
>NC_029781.3:45475639-45491376 GCF_000817695.3 Arachis duranensis
ACAATGACTTTGCTTACATCCCATGAGACTTTTATTGATCCTTTTATTGTCATTCCAGGGCTTATTTGTGTTCTTCAAGCTGAGTGCTCTGTAAGGGGGCAACTCTTTAAGATAAGTTTTCAGCCAACACTCTCGAACTAGTTGGTTCAAGGTGCTAGGTGTTGAGACACCCCTAAGAACTTACTCCATCAAGTCTCTCCCCCATACATACACACCACAGGCATCTGGTTCATTTATTTTCCTTCTTGAGACCTTGGTGTCCAGCACCTCTTTGGTTTATTAAATACTCTGTAGTGAGGGTTACTCTTGATAGTGGACTTTTAGCTGATAATCCCGAGTTAGTTAACCCAAGTTACCAAGTGATAAGGCACCCCTAAGAGCTTATTCATCCAAGTAAATCCCTCACACAGGAACACCACAGACACATGCCTCAAGATTAAAACCGTTGGTGCCTAGCCTTATTGCTTACTCTTTTCTTTTGTTTTTCACTTTCATTGTTCTTTCCCTTTCTCTTATTAGGATCTTGTTATATACTTAGTCTCATGGGTATATTCAAAGCAAAGTACTCAGGACAGATAGTTGTCTTCCCACCTTATGGTTGAACCAACTTAGCTAACTTATGATCACACCAAAGACTCAGAAAATTACTTCATATCATGAACTCCACTATGGTCTTTTTAAAATACAATCATTCTCTTTTTCATTTGATTTAAAAGGACAAGCATACAAGTAAATAAGGGAAAGATGCAGTGACACTTAAACCAGAAATCATAGACCTAAGCAATGAAAACTTAAAGTGCAGAATTGAAAAGGTTCAAATTAACATGGAAGCATGTTCTATTCCATACAAGATCTTCCTTATTTAAAGCATAGAAAAAAAATGGAGTAAAGAAGGAACTCCACCACCTTTTACTCATGTGGCCGTCCATGCTCTTTTCCTTGCTTGTCCTCCTTGTGTCCTCTTGCATTTCCTCGCATCCGCGCCAATCTTGCTTGCTTCCAATCCTCAAGTGCCTTCCTCACTAATTCATGACTCTCTTCCACCCTTTGTCTCTCTTCTCGTGCTAATTCATCCTTCATTTCTTCATACCTTGCGATTCCTAGGTGCAATATAGGCAGCTGTCCTACTAGGTATCCGAGCCTGGCTTGAGTGTTTATGTGATGCCCTGTCTTGCTCATGTAAACTCCTTCTGCGAATGCCCTTTGCTCGTCCAGTAGTTCTATCTGTTCTATTTGTCTTCGATGCATCTCATGTATGTGTGCCCCTTGATGTGCTTGGATGTTGATTAGCCTCTGGATGGACTCTTGTTGCTCATTTTGCCTTTGTTCCATCCTGTTGAATGTTTCTCCCCATTGTTGCCCTTGACTTAGTTGCTGTTCCATCATTTGCCTTTGCCACTCACCTTGCTGAGTCATCTATCTTGAGAGTGCTTCCTCTTGCTGCCCCATCATCTGTAGTTGAAGCTCTTTCTGTTCTCCTTGGCTTTCCAAATACTGTCTAGACAAGCCATCAATGGCTTCTTGCAATTGGTGCATGTCCAAGGTCTGTGGTGCTTGCCCCTCTACGACTTGTCCTTCCACTAATTGAGGGGTTGTCCTCTTCCTTTGCTTCCGTTGAGGCGAGGGGATGCGGCAGCATTCATCCTTCGGACCGTTATTGGAATGCCTTCCTTTATCCACACGGGATTCTCATCTTCAAAATCCACCCCCGCTTTCTTGCATATCCGGTAAATAGTGCTGGGGTAACCTAACGTTCCTCTTGAGTTACTTTTTTCTGCCATCTTTCTAATGCCTTCAGCTATGAGTTCATGAACCTTGATTTCTCCTCCCTTCAGTATACAGTGCACCATTGTTGCTCTCTTGAGATTCACCTCCGAGTTTTTTGCAGCTGGGAGGATAGACCTCCTCACTAGCTCAAACCACCCCTTGGCTTCAAGAGTGAGATCTGTTCTCTTGATGAACTTTGGTCTCTTTCCTCCGCACCCCTTTCCCAGTCAACTCCGGGTACACAAATGTCCCGCAAAATCTTGTCATAATTGGGGTTGTCCAATCTTGAGTGATAACTCTCTTCTTCAAACTGTATGGACCGTAGCTTCAGTGCCCTCATGACACTCATGGGACCAAAATCCACTATCTTTCCTCTCACAAAGCTTGTATATCACTCATCTTTCTTATCATATCGGACCGCATTTGCATAAAATTCTCTTATGAGGTTTGCATTCACCTTAGTGACAGGATCGGTGAGGAGCTCCCATCTTCTCTTTTCTACTTTCTCTGTGATTTCTGGACACTCAATTTTCTTCACTTGAAATCCCAGCTCATAAATGATTTCCTTGTCAACCATCCACCCGTATTGCAATGCATGATACAGGCTTCTAAATCTCTTTTCATCATACGGGTGTTGCTCCATGGGTTCCTTTCCCTTCCTTCTTTTAGAACTTGAAGACGCCATGAACGAGAGTTAACATGTGAAGGTGGTAAGGTTTTGGAGACTTTTGGTTGTTTAGGGTTTTATTGCAATGAAGAGAGTGAGGGGGAAATGTTTGTACTGTGAGAGGGAGTGTCTTGTGCCGAAATGAAGAGTTGTGAAGAGTGGGTTATGACAATGAATGTGGGCACGAAACAAGGATTATTTATATATGGAAGTTGTGAGAGAATGGAGGGTGTGGATTGATGGAGTGGTTACTTGATGGACGGTTGGGGTTATGCATGGATAAAAGACAAGGATCATCACTTTATGATGGAGATTGCTCGGTCTTTTAGGTGTCCCATTTTTCCAATGTTGCGTGGCAACATTTTCCAATGTATTCCCTTTTTAGAACAAGTGTGTAGTCCCTCCTTTTGTGGTGTCTGAACTTTCTTTGTTTGGTTGTCCTATCTATCCCCATCAATGCTCCTTTTCTTTTCCCTAAAGATAAAATAAGAAAAGTAAGACATACTATTTAAAAAGACAATTTAGCCTTTACGGCTATAACTAATAAAGAAAAGAAAAGATTAGATTGTTTATTTATAAATTCCAACTAACTAACTAACTATTGGTGGGTCCTTATATGAATTTTGGTGGCACCATGGGGTGACACCAAACTTAGTTTGGAGCACTGTGATGAAAAGTTTTTGTTCAAAGCTCCCAAGACTAGCATGCATCTTGGTTTGCTTTGAACACCAAACTTGTTCCTCACTATATACTGCACAATAAGGTTTTCACCAAGTGTTTGTCAAGTTTGGGTTGAAATTCATAAATGTTGACTTATTCACTATCTTCTAAAAGCATATAAAACATGGGTTGCCTCCCATGAAGTGCTTCTTTAGCGTCACTAGCTTGACGTTTCTCCCTCATCAGGGTGGTTGGTAATGCTTGAAGTCCTCCCCTCTCGCTATGGACTTGTATCCATTGGTTGTATCAATGATCTCTACATGTTCCAGGGAGAGAACTCTGTTGACTGTGAAAACTTTCGGTAACTGAGATGGTACAGTGGGGAGATTAGGGGGAATATCCGGGAAGTAAGCTGAGATCACTCTATCTCCTGGAGAGAAGTCTTCCGTAGGGATCTTTTTGTTCCTCCACTTTCTTGGTACCTTCTTCCTTGTGTCCTTTGATATTGCCTTGCTCTTGATGACTTCTTTTTCTAAGGGAGTTGTGATGTTATCTTCATATGCCTCTAGAGGTTTAGGTTCCTCCAAATTTTCCTTGAGCTGTGGTAGTTGCTGTTTCCCTTGTTTATCAACCAAAAGGGTCTCCAGATAGGTTGGGTGTGCTTCAGTGCTTGCTTCCTCCTTCAGCATCTCATTATGATCTTTGCTTGGTTCCTTGTGCTCTTGGTCTGCTTCTTGTGAGAGTTTGAAGACATTAAAGCTGAGCCGTTCATCATGGATCCTTAATATTAGCTCCCCTTTCTCCACATCTATGAGTGCTCTGGCCATAGCTAGGAAGGGTCTTCCCAATATGATTGGGTGAGTGTGACTCTCTTCCATGTCCAGGATGACAAATTCTGTTGGGAGAAAGTATTTCCCAACCTTTAGCAACACATTTTCCACCACTCGTATTGCTTGCTTTTGAGTCTTGTCAGCCAGTCTCATGACTACATCTGTGGACATTGTCTCATTAATCTGCAGCCTCTTCGCCAGGGATAGGGGCAGTAAGTTGATGCTTGCCCCCAAATCACAGAGTGCTCTATCAAACATTATTTCCCCTATGGCACAGGGGATATGAAAACTCCCTGGGTCTCTTCTTTTTGTAGGCAACTCAGGTTGAATAAGGGCACTGCATTCTTTATTCATCACTATAGTCTGGCCTCCTTTGATTGAGCTTTTCCTGGGAAGAAGTTCCTCCATATACTTATGAATGCAGGCATTTGTTGGATGGCCTTGATGAATGGTATGTTCACATGCAGAGATGCAAACAAGTCTAGGAACCTTGAGTATATTCTCTTCCCCACAGTACCATTGAGCAGATGGGGAAATGGTGCATAGAGCTTCAACAGCTCTTGTTGTGAGATTTCTGGTTCTTGGTGATCTCTATCCTCCTCCTCTGTTGAGTTGTCTTCAGGCTATTTGGAGAGTTTGCTTTGCTTGTCTTCAGTCTCTTGACCACTTGTAGTGACCATTTTGCAATCTTCCCATCTTACTTTCTTTGCTTCTCCTCTTGGGTTTTTCTCCGTGTCACTTGGGAAGCCATCAGTAGGTTTGGAAATCTTCTTAGCTAAGCATCCCACTTCGAATTCCAGCTTCTTGATGGTCTCTCCCTGGTTCTTAATATTGGCTTGCACCTCCTCTTTGAACACCTTGTTTTCTTGAATCTCTTAGCATATTCCTTCAAGTAAGGTTTCAAGCTTAGAGAGTCTGTCATCAATTGATGGTAGATTGGGATTAGAGGTGGAAGGATGAGAGGTGTTGTTTTGGTTTTGATATGGGTGTGGAGAAGTGTTGTTGTGGGGTGTTGATATGTCCTCTGTGTGAATTGTTGATGAGCTGCATTGTTGTTGGAGTTGTAACGTCTCTGGTCTTGGCTTTGATCTTACTGATTCCCTCACCCAAAGTTTGGGTGGTTCCTCCATCCAGGGTTGTAGGTTTTGGAGTATGGATCATGGTTCTGTCTAGGTGAATTCCCAATGTAGTTGGCTTGCTCAAGATTACCCTCTGCCTCTTCATCCATTCCTTCTTGGGTTGTTGATGAAGTGGTGATGGCTGCTACGTGATTCCTCTCCATCTCCTTGGTGAGGTTAGCTAGCTGCTTGGTAATGAGCTTGTTCTGAGCCAGCAGAGCATCTACTTTGTTTAGCTCATTCACTCCTCTAGTGTTCCCTCTTTCGAAAGCAAAGAAGTAGTCATTCTCAGTTACAGTCTCAATGACATCTATGGCTTCTTCAATGGTCTTCTTCTTGTTCAAAGATCCTCCAGAGGAATGGTCTACTGCCTTCTTTGATTCATATGACAATCCTTCATAGAATATGTGCAATTGCACCCATTCATTGAACATATCTGGTAGACATCTCCTTGTTAGGTCTTTGAACCTTTCCCAAGCTTCATAAAGTGTCTCCCTATCTTGCTGTCTGAACGTCTGCACTTCAGTTCTCAGCCTATTGATCCTTTGAGGGGGGTAAAACCTTGCCAAAAACTTATTCACTACCTCCTCCCAATTTGTCAGGCTTTCTTTTGGGAAGGATTCAAGCCATTTGGATGCCTTGTCCCTGAGTGAAAAAGGGAACAAGAGCAGCCTATAAACATCCTGGTGGACTTCATTGGACTTCACTGTGTTACAAATCCTCAAGAAGATGGTCAAGTTTTGATTCGGATCTTCTTGAGCACCTCCTCCAAAGGAGCAATTATTCTGCACAAGAGTGATGAGCTGAGGTTTTAGCTCGAAATTGTTGGCATGGATTATTGGCTTTTGGATGCTACTTCCACAGTTGCCTGGGTTTGGATTGATGTAAGAGCCTAACATTCTTCTATCCTCCCCAGCATGATTTGCTCTACCTCCTCCCCCATGGTTATGAGCCTCTTCTTCATGTTAGTTTTCCATGTTGCCTTCCATGTTTAGTTCAAAGTGTTCCTCCTCCTCTTCAGCACCGATTGCACGTTTTGCTCTTGCTTCCCTCCTAAATCTAAGGAGGGTCCTCTCTGGTTCAAAATCGAAGGAAGTTGAAGCCCCGCTTCTTCTCCCTGTCATAAAACCAACAAGTACAAGCAAGTAACAATATGTGCAGATAGTATTGCTGTTAGAATTACTGTTAGTTATGAGTGATGCAATATATCAAACAGTTAGTGGGTTAGCAAAATGAATGGTAAATAACAAAGAACACGAAAGAGTAGAGGGGAAAGGGAAGAAGTTAACTAAGACAGAAAGTAAATTACTCAAACAGAAAATTAAATCAAACAAAACAAAAATGCTCAATCTAGTGATCTCCTAATTTAATCATTGTTGATGCACAATCAATCCCCAGCAATGGCGCCATAAACTTGATGCAGGTGGAAACTGTCTCTCAAAAAATTTCCTTCGGCAAGTGTACCGAATTTGTCGTCAAGTAAATACTCACAATAGAATGAGGTCGAATCCCACAGGGATTGATTAATCAAGCAACTTTAATTAGAAGAATGTTTTAGTTGAGCAAATTCAGAATTTGGGTTGAGATTTGTAGAAAATAAAATGGCAGGAATGTAAATGACAGAAAAAGTAAATGCTAGAATTAAAGGGCTGAAAGTAAATGACTGAAAGTAAATTGCAGAATTGTAAATGGGAATGGGGTGTTTAATCATAAAAGTAAATGCAGAAATTAAAGAGAATGGGTGAGATCAGAATTTGGGAGTTCATTGGGCGCAGGAGATGTTGCAATTCTCCGGATCAAGTTCATTTTCATCTCTTCCTCAATCAATGCACTCATTGATCTCCTTGGCAATATTAATTGATTGAATTACAATTTCTTGCAATTCAATCTCTCAAATCTTGATCAATAGCCAATTCCTTGGTCAATTGCTCATGAGAAGAGATGAAGTGTGGTCACCGATTATACCACATGCATTTCCCAAATCAGGTGTTGAGAGGATTATAGTCACATATCCATCCAAACCCAATTTGGTCCAGCATGAGAAAGCATTTCTAGCTTAATCTCTTCATTCCTCTTTCAAGGTTCAGAAGAGATCCAAGTTTGAATAGCTTCTTTTCCAAGATAACTACCCAATTGGATGAAGATCGAAAGCTTTCAAGTAAAATCAAGAGGAAAGATAGAAGAGGAATAATGAAAACTAGTATTGATCAATCAATTTACAACAGAGCTCCCTAACCCAATGAAATGGGTTTAGTTGTTCATAGCTCTAGAAAATGAAAACAAAGATGGAGAATACATCATGGAACTAGAAGAGCAGAGAAAGTAAAATACAGAGAGCAGTTTTCCAACTTGCCGAACTCCTTAAATAATTCAAAGCTACTCCTATATGTACTACTCTTCTCAGCTTCTAGTTGGCTCTTCAAGTCTTGGTCCTTTGGATCTTGGGTTTGAAGCAGTTCTCTTCTTCATTTGGGCTTGGTTTTACTTGCAGAGAGATAGTGTGAAGTGGGCAGAGACTTTAGCTCAGGACGTTAGGGGTGTTAACGTTTAGTGAAAGTATGAGTTCGAGAACGTTAGTGACATTCAACATTGTCACTAACGTTCCAATGTACCCCTTTGCCTCACGTTAGAGCCCATGTTAACTAGGCTAACATGGCTTCTAACGTGGCCTTGCCAACCTTCGAGAACGTTAGTGACACTTAACATTGTCACTAACATTCCAGTGTGCCCCTATGTCTCACCTTAGAGTCCCACGTTAACTAGGTTAATATGGCTTCTAACGTGGCCTTGCCAACCTTCGAGAACGTTAGTGACACTTAACATTGTCACTAACGTTCTAGTGTGCCCCTATGTCTCACGTTAGAGTCCCACGTTAACAAAGTTAACGTGGCTTCTAACGTGGCCATTCTTAGCCATCCCCAACGTTAGTGACAATGTTGAGTGTCACTAACATTGGCTCATCTTTTACTCATCAACGTTAGCTTCCACGTTAACTAAGTTAACGTGAAAGTTAACGTGGCTCCTTGGGGGTTTTGTGGGAGCTTCCAACGTTAGTGAAAATGTTGGGTGTCACTAACGTTGTCGTCCTCCCTTGCCTCTTACGTTAGCTCCCACGTTAACTAAGTTAACGTGGAAGTTAACGTGGTACATTACACCTTAGGCCAACGTTAGTGACAATGTTGAATGTCACTAACGTTGGCTTCCTTCCCCCTTTTAACGTTAGAGGCCACGTTAACTAAGTTAACGTGGACTCTAACGTGGCCACTTATGATCATTGGCCAACGTTAGTGATAATGTTAAGTGTCACTAACGTTGGCTCAAAGTCCCTTCTTCACGTTAGAGTTCACGTTAACTTAGTTAACGTGACTCTTAACGTGGGCAATGATGGCTTCGAGAGCGTTATTGGCAGTCACTTTTCTCATCAACTTTGCAAGTTACCTCCCATTCCACGTTAGTGGCCACGTTAATTAGATTAACGTGACTGCTAAGTGGTTCTTCCTTGCTTCCTTTGGTCCTGAAATCAAGCAATAGAGTGCATCAAAGTTCTAGTCCAAGTCATGGATAATGCAACATATAATTTGTCACCAAACTCATGCAAAATCCTCATGAAATTATGTAAAATGCACAATGTATGCTTGAATTAAGGTATAAGTGAATATCCACCCAAAACTAGCTTATTTCCTAAGGAAATGCATGAAACTACCTTAAAATCAGTAAAGAAAAGGTTAGTGAAACTGGCCAAGATGCCCTGGCATCAGAGTTCAATTGTAATTGGGTTTATTGTTGGCTGGCTCTCTAGTCATTGACACTAATCCTTCCCAAGGGATAGGATTAGAACTTCTGAATAGAAGTAGACTTCCAACTTACTTGACCTTCCTCTACCTAGTAAAGGATAACTAAGTAGAAACCACCTTCAATTATATATTTTTCTTGGGGGAACTCCAACAAGGATAGAACTTCCAATTAATCTCTCTTAATCAAGACTTTTTATTGCTATTATTCATTCTTTTGCCATTTACTATTGTTGCTTTTTATCTTATACATTAAAAACCCAAAATTTTACCTTTTTTATAGCCAATAATAAGTCATACCTCCCTGCAATTCCTTGAGAAGACGACCCGAGGTTTAAATACTCGGTTATCAATTTTATTGGGTTTGCTTAAGTGACAAACAAAACTTTTGTATGAAGGGATTTCTGTTGGTTTAGAAACTATATCTACAACGCGACTATTTTTATAAAATTCTTTACTAGCAAAAATCCTAACGTCAGTCTGTTGAGATGCTTGAGGCTGCCTTAGATGAGGTGCTCTGTAGGTCTGATTCTGATTCTGCTGCCTAAAGTTGTTATTGTTATTCCACCTCTAGTTTCCATTATTATCTCTGCCTCCTCTGTTATGATTGTCCCTCCAACCCTGGTTAGAATTATCTCTCCAACCTTGGTTGGAATTGTCTTGCCATCCATGGTTGTATATGCCACCTTGATTGTATCCTTGATTGGGGCGGTCATAGAAGTTATGAGTGGCTGCCACAGTGTTGTCTTCCTGTTGGAGCTGCAGACATTCATCAGTATAATGACTATAATCAGCACAGATCCCGCATACTCTTTGTGGAACCAACTGTTGGCTTTGTTGTGGTGGAGAAGGCTGAGCTTGCTGAGCTTGTTGTTGACTCGACTGCATCTACTTCAGTAAGTTGGTCATTTCACATATACTCTGAGTTAGAGCAGTAGTCTATTTGCTACAAGATACCTATGCAATAGCTTTTGAGTGGCTTTGCCTCTGCCTATGATTCCTAGTGGATTCAGCTAAGTCGTTGATCAATTGCCATGCTTCATCAGTGGTCTTGTACTTTTTCATAGACCCATTGCTAGCACCTTCCAATGTGGTCTTATCTTGAGGTTTCATGCCCTGTTTGAAGTAGCCGAGCAACACTAACTTTTCAATCATGTGGTGGGGACATGCTTCCAGAAGATTATTGAAGCGCTCCCAATATTCGTGGAGAGTCTCGGATTCGCCTTGAACAATCATGGACATTTTCTTCCTCAATCTATCAGTAACTTCAGCTGGAAAGAATTTTTCCGAAAATTCCCTTCTAAGTGTATCCCAGTTAGCAACAGTCACTCTAGGTTGGGTGTAGTACCAATCTCTCGCCTTTCCCTCAAGAGAAAACGGGAAGGCTTTTAACAGAATAGAAGTTTCATCTACACCATCATGCCTGACAGTAGAACAGGCTGCCTGAAAATCCCTAAGGTGCTTGATAGGCTCTTGAGCAGGTAAGCTATGAAACTTAGGCATCAAGTTGAGTAGTGCAGTCTTTAGTTCAAAATCTGCAGCCACCACTGGGTGATGCGCTTGCTATAGTTGCAGTGTAAAATTAGGGGCTCCAGCTTCCTGGATAGTAACTCTCCTAGGTGCTGCTATGTCACCTGCACGTAAATCAACCGAATCAGTAGAAAGGAAGCTTGTTTCTTCCTTAAGGGACGTTTCAGATTCGTCCTCGGAGAGGACTAACCGACGTTGAGCTTGCCTTATACATGAAATAGTTCTTTCAATCTTAGAATCAAATACTGGCAAGCTTGGATCAGGAAGTGAACGCGTCATTCAATGAAAGAAACATGCAGCTCATAGTAGCAAAATAAAAAGAAAAATGCAAATAAATAAATTCCAATCAATAAATTAGCACTCTATTGTAACTCCCCGGCAACGGCGCCAAAAATTGACGTGGCGAAAATTGGCAAATTAAGAATTATTAAGAAAAATGGCGTTGCAAGTACAGCTCTTAACCAGAAAAAATCCACTTGTCAATTTAGAAAAAAGTTGTCACAAAATTAGAATTAAAATACTGGGAGTATGAGTCCCAGATTGTCTCCCAATGAATTACAGAAAGATGTGTTATTTTATTAATTAGAGGTTTTCCAAAATGGTTTTGAGTTCGATAAACAGGAAATTAAATCAGAGAATTCATGTAATTTAAATAAAAATCTTGACCGGGAGAAGATTAATCAGAAGTTCTATCATTGTTGGAATTTTTCTCAAGATCTATTAATAATTAGTAGTTATTTCTACTTAGTTAACCCTCAACGAATGAAGGAAAGTCAAGTTAAAAGTTAACTTCTATTCACAAGTCCTAATCCTCTTTCTTGGGAAGGATTAGAGTTAGTGACTAACAAGCCAACCAACAACAAACCAATTACAATTGAACTCTTGGGTATTCCAACTCAAGGTTCTCCTTTTAATCAACTCCCAATCAAGTTGGAAAACTACTCCATTATCATAAATGTAGACTTCACAAAATTAAAAGTGGAAATAAAAAGAGACATGATGAACAATAATCAAATAAATCAATTAAAAATAAAAATAGTCTTGTATTAATGAACTCTAAGAATAATCCAATTGTAACTTTGGACAGATTAAAGATATGAATGAGTAAGTAAAAAGTAAGTAAATAAACTAGAATGACCAGTTCTGGAGGTAGACTCTTCTCAATAACCAAAGTAAAATCTTCAAATCCTAAAACTATGAATGTAGAGAAAAACCTAGAGGAAGAGGTAGAATTCTCTCTCAAGATCCAAAGACAACTAAAACTAGAAATTATGCGGAATGAGATTTGTTTCATCTCTGCACGTTCCCAGGCTCTAATCTGCGTTTCTGGGCCAAAAGCTGGGTTAAAACACGGCCTAGAATCTACGCCAGCGATTTCTGTAACGTGCACGTCACGCGACCGCGTCGTCCACGCGTTCGCGTCATCCAGTGTTTTCCCGTGCCACGCATGGTGTCGTCCACACATTCACGTCACTTGTGCAGCTTCCAATCCACGCGTTCGCGTCAGGCACGTGAGCGCGTCACTGCGATTTCCTCTATTTTGCGCGGTCGCGTCAGCCATACGCCCGCGTCACTTCTCGCTGATCATCTCCTCAATTTCTTGTGTTCATTCCATTTTTGCAAGCTTCCTCTCCATTCTCTAAGCCATTCCTGCCCTATGAAGGCTGAAACACTTAACACACATATTACGACATTGAATGGTATAAAGGAGAATAAAAATATACAATTAAAAGATCTTTAGGAAGCAAGTTTTCAATCATAGAACAATTTTAGGAAGGAATTGTAAATACATGCAAATCATATGAATAAGTGGGTGAAAACTTGATAAAACCACCCAATTAAACACAATATAAATCATAAAATAATGGTTTATCAATGGCACAACACAAAAAGGCCTTAAGCATGTACACTGGTGTAGTTGCTCCTGTACAATAAAAAAGGATGGAAGCCATTATGAAGGACACCAAGCACTAGACTACTCAATGGACTGTCGACGATGCCAGACAGATATTTGAGGTGCAAATGCACATGAAGAAGTTGGGGGTGCACTTGGGTAACAGTACATGTACATGTAACATGTGGCAACTTACAGGTATAACACTCTAATTTATGCATTTTTAGTTGTTATGCTTACAAACTGTATATCTAATTGCTGTTTATAATCACTTATAGGAATTTCATGTGTGCATGTCATGGCTGCTATTGCTAAGAGGGGAGATAGAGCAGACACATATGTGCGCAAGTGGCTGAAGATGGATGCCTTCAGAGCAACATATGGTCATTCCATTAGACCTGTCAACAGTGAATAGTATTGGGAGAAGTCTGGAGAAATAAGCTCAACCCATCCCAAGATTAAGAGGCGAATAAGGCATCCAGTAAAGAGAAGGAGACCAGATCCAGCAGAAGATGGACCAGAGGGTACTAAGGCAAAAAAGACCTTCTGAGTCACATGTGGAAAATGTGGAGAAACTGGCCACAATGCTAAGACCTGCAAGGAAGCTCCTAAGGCTGGAATTAATCCTAAAGGAGAGGTCAAGGGAAAATCCAAGAAAAAGTCAACTACAACACAAGAAGAGGTTCAGGTTTCTCAATCGGCACCCGTTACCCAGGTATACATGAATGGCACTTACTGTCTTATGCAAATGTGTTACATTGTCCAACTTGATATCTGTGATAACATGCTTAGGATTCAGGGTTTTGACATGAATTAGTTGCTGTGTTATAGAGACTAATTTGACATATAATATTATTAATTAGGAACCTATTTGACTTATAAAATATATTGTGAGGGATTGAATTATCCAAATAAATTTGCTTACATATGAGGTTACTCAGCCTGAGGCACCAAAAATGCTACTGTACCAGATGTTGGAGTGAATGTGAATGCTGCAACTGTATATATGCTTGATAATGTGTTTCACTATTAATTCCTAAATATTAGTTACTAATATCTTAAGTTAGAATACTCATAATTGTTTACAATTCAATTAGGAAAGACAAACCTAACCTCAGCAGCCTTTTAGACATCCAAAGTAGACAATAATTAGGCCCAAGAGATAGGAAAGTGTGAGTGTTGAGACAATGGCAGTAACAAGTAGTGGCACAACCTCCAGAACATTTGATAAACCACTATTTTATGGTTTATCTTGTACTCAATTGAGTGGTTTTTATCTACTCTTTACCCACTTATTCATACTATTTGCATGGTTTTATATTTCCTTCCTGATTATGTGCTTTGCTTGAAAACATGCTTCTTTGGACTTATATTTGCTTATTATTAATCCTCTCTTATCACCATTAGATGCCTTGATATGTGTGTTAAGTGTTTTCAGATATTATAAGGTAGGAATGGCTCAGAGGATGGAAAGGAAGCATGCAAAAGTGAAAGGAATGCAAGAAGTTGGAGAAACTGCTAAGTTGTCCAACCTGACCTCTTTGCACTCAAATGGCTATAACTTTAGCTACAGAGGTCCAAACGACGTGGTTCTAGTTGCGTTGGAAAGCTAACGTCTGGGGCTTCGATTTGATATATAATTTATCATAGTTGCCCCGATGCCAGGCAACGCGAACGCGTGGGTCACGAATACCATAGACAAGGTTTAGACTTTCCGGATTCTCATGAATGATGCCATCTATCTAGCTTATACCACGAAGATTCTGTTGGGGAATCTAAGAGATATGTGTCCGGCCTAGAGTAGAACGGAAGTGGTTGTCAATCACGCGCGTTCATAGGTGAGAATGATGATGAGTGTCACGGATCATCACATTCATCAAGTTGAAGTGCAACGTATATCTTGGAATAAGAATAAAAGAGAATTGAATAGAAAGTAATAATAATTGTATTGAAACTTGAGGTACAGCAGAGCTCCACACCCTTAATCTATGGTGTGCAAAAACTCCACTGTTGAAAATACATAAGTGAAAGGTTCAGGCATGGCCGAATGGCCAGCCCCCTGAATGATCAAGAGACCGAATGATCAAAGACTACAAAGTCAAAAGATTAAACTGTCAAAAGATGTCTAATACAATAGTAACTTATCCTATTTATACTAGACTAGCTACTAGGGTTTACATGAGTAAGTAATTGATGCATAAATCCACTTCCGGGGCCCACTTGGTGTATGTTTGGGCTGAGCTTGATCTATCCACGAGCTGAGGTGATTATTGGAGTTGAACTCCGAGTTATAACATGTTTTGGGCGTTCAACTCCGGATCATGACGTGTTTTTGGCGTTTAACTCCAGACAGCAGCATATACTTGGCGTTCAACGCCAATTTACGTCGTCAATTTCCGAATAAAGTATGGACTATTATATATTGCTGGAAAGCTCTAGATGTCTACTTTCCAACGCCGTTGAGAACGCGCCATTTGGAGTTCTGTAGCTCTAGAACGTCCATTTCGAGTGCAGGAAGGTCAGATTCCAACAGCATCAGCGGTCCTTTTGTCAGCCTCCTATCAGAGTTTTGCTCAAGTCCCTCAATTTTAGCCAGAAATTACCTGAAATCACAGAAAAACACACAAACTCATAGTAAAGTCCAGAAATGTAAATTTAACATAAAAACTAATGAAAACATCCCTAAAAGTAGCTTGAACTTATTAAAAACTACCTAAAAACAATGCCAAAAAGCGTATAAATTATCCGCTCATGACAACACCAAACTTAAATTGTTGCTTGTCCCCAAGCAACTGAAAATCAATTAGGATAAAAAGAAGAGAATATACTATAAATTCCAGAATATCAATGAATATTAATTATAATTAGATGAGCGGGACTTGTAGCTTTTTGCTTCTGAACAGTTTTGGCAACTCATTTTTTTCCTTTGAAGTTTAGAATGATTGGCTTCTCTAGGAACTTAGAATTTCGGATAGTGTTATTGATTCTCCTAGTTAAGTATGTTGATTCTTGAACACAGCTACTTATGAGTCTTGGCTGTGGCCCTAAGCATTTTATTTTCCAGTATTACCACCGGATACATAAATGTCACATACACATGACTGGGTGAACCTTTTCAGATTGTGACTCAGCTTTGCTCTAGAGTCCCCAGTTAGAGGTGTCCAGAGCTCTTAAGCACACTCTTTTTTGCTTTGGATCATGACTTTAACCACTCAGTCTCAAGCTTTTCACTTGGACCTTCATGACACAAGCACGTGGTTAGGGACAGCTTGATTTAGCCGCTTAGGACTGGATTTGATTTCCTTGGGCCCTCCTATCCATTGATGCTCAAAGCCTTGGATCCTTTTTACCCTTGCCTTTTGGTTTTAAGGGCTATTGGCTTTTTTTGCTTGTTTTTTCTTTTTTCTTTTCTATTTTTTTTCGCCATTTTTTTCACTGCTTTTTCTTACTTCAAGAATCAATTTTATGATTTTTCAGATT
>NC_029781.3:45491556-45493234 GCF_000817695.3 Arachis duranensis
TGTACTTCTTGTTCTTTTGAATTAAAACATTTTTCATTTAAGAGAGGTGAAGGATTAATGGATTTTATTCATAGCTTTAGGACATGGTCACTACATACTAATGATCATGAAGTAAAGGCACAAAACATAGACAAACAGAACATTAAAAACCGAAAAACAGAAAGAAATAAGAACAAGGAATGAATCCACCTTAGTGGCGTCTTCTTCTTGAAGGACCAACAATGTCCTTAAGCTCTTTTATGTCCCTTCCTTGCCTTTGTTGCTCCTCCCTCATTGCTCTTTGGTCTTCTCTTATTTCATGGAGAATGATGGAGTGCTCATGATGTTCCACCCTTAATTGTTCAACATTGTGGCTCAAATCTTCTAAGGAAGTGTTGAGTTGTTCCCAATAGTTGTTGGGAGGAAGTGCATCCCTTGAGGCATCTCAGGGATTTCTTGATGATGAGCTTCCTCATGCATCTCTTGAGAACCGTGGAGGGTCTCTCTTGCTTACTCCATCCTCTTCTTGGTGATGGGCTTATCCTCTTCAATGGAGATGTCTCCTACTACGATAACTCCAGCTGAGTAACATAGATGGCAAATAAGGTGAGGAAAAGCTAGCCTTGCCATGGTGGAAGGCTTGTCGGCTATTTTGTAGAATTCATTGGAGATGACTTCATGAACTTCTACTTCCTCTCCAATCATGATGCTATGAATCATGATGGCCCGATCCACAGTAACTTTAGATCGGTTGCTAGTGGGAATGATGGAGCGTTGAATGAACTCCAACCATCCTCTAGCCACAGGCTTGAGGTCCAGGCTTCTTAATTGAACTGGCTTGCCTTTGGAGTCTCTCTTCCATTGAGCTCCTTCCACACATATGTCCATTAGGACTTGGTCCAACCTTTGATTAAAGTTGACCCTTCTAGTGTAGGGGCGTTCATCTCCTTGCATCATGGGCAAGTAAAACGCCAACCTCACATTTTTCGGACTAAAATCTAAGTATTTCCCCCGAACCATTGTGAGATAATTCTTTGGATTTGGGTTCATACTTTGATCATGGTTCCTAGTGATCCATGCATTGGCATAGAACTCTTGAACCATTAAGATTCCGACTTGTTGCATGGGGTTGGTTAAGACTTCCCAACCTCTTCTTCAGATTTCATGTCGGATCTCCAGATACTCATTTTTCTTGAGCTTGAAAGGGACCTCAGGGATCACCTTCTTCTTTGCCACAACATCATAGAAGTGGTCTTGATGGCTCTTGGAGATGAATCTTTCCATCTCCCATGACTCGGAGGTGGAAGCTTTTGTCTTCCCTTTTTCTTTTCTAGAGGATTCTCCGACCTTAGGTGCCATTGATGGTAGTGGAAACAAAAAAGATTGTGCTTTGACCACACCAAACTTAAAATATTACTCGTCCTCGAGCAATAGAAGAAAGAAGAGAAGAAGAAGAAGAAGAGAATACGGTAGAGAGGGAGAGATGTAGGTTCGGCCAATGTGAAGAAGAGGGGGTTGTGTTGTGTGAAAATGAAGTAGAATGGAAGGGTATATATAGGGAGAGGGGGAGTGTATGTTCGGCCATTTAGGGTGGGAATGGGTGGGAAAATGGTTTTGAATTTTTTAAGGTGGGTGGGGTTTATGGGGAAGAGTGGATGGATGTGAGTGGTGAAGGGGGTGATTGGGAAGAGGGATTGAA
>NC_029781.3:45493472-45494391 GCF_000817695.3 Arachis duranensis
TTTAAACGCCGTGTGGTGCACATTCTGGGCGTTCAATGCCCATGTAAAGCATGTTTCTGGCGTTGAACGCCAGTTTCATGCTTGTTACTCGCGTTCAGCGCCAACTTTTCTTCTAGGCACATTCTGGGCGTTCAGTGCCAGAATGTTGCTTGTTTCTGGTGTTCAGCGCCAGATTCATGCTCTGTTCTGGCATTGAACGGCAGCCAGATGCATCTTACTAGCGTTGAACGCCAGCCTGTGCTTCCTCCAGGGTGCAAATTTTTTTCTGCTATTTTTGCTTCTGTTTTTAATTTTTATGATTTTTTTCGTGACTCCACATGATCATGTACCTAATAAAACACAAAATAACAATAAAATAAAATAAAAATTAGATAAAATTGGGTTGCCTCCCAACAAGCGCTTCTTTAATGTCAATAGCTTGACAGTGGCTCTCATGGAGCCACAAGGTGATCAGGTCAATGTTGTATAGTCCCAACACCAAACTTAGAGTTTGGATATGGGAGCTTAACACCAAACTTAGAGTTTGGTTGTGGCCTCACAACACCAAACTTAGAGTTTGACTGTGGGGGCTCTTCTTGACTCTGAACTGAGAGAAGCTCTTCATGCTTACTCTCTTTTGTCACAGAGGGATGGCCATGTGCCTTAAACACAAGGTAGTCCCCATTCAATTGAAGGACTAATTCACCTCTGTTGACATCTATCACAGCTCCTGCTGTGGCTAGGAAAGGTCTTCCAAGGATGATGCAATCATCCTCTTCCTTCTTAGTGTCTAAGATTATGAAATCAACAGGGATGTAAAGGCCTTCAACCTTCACTAGTACGTCCTCTACTATTCCATAAGCTTGTCTCACTGACTTGTCTGCCATTTGTAATGAGAATATGGCAGGCTGTACCTCAATGATCCCTAGTTTCTCCATTA
>NC_029781.3:45495309-45497762 GCF_000817695.3 Arachis duranensis
TTCACCATCTTTTTGTTTGAAGGTTTGAACATCCACTCTCAGCTTGCTCAGCTTTTGAGGAGGAAAGAATTTATCAAAGAAGGCAGTGACCAGCTTATCCCAGGAGTCCAGGCTATCTTTGGGTTGTGAATCCAACCATATTCTAGCTCTGTCTCTTACAGCAAAAGGGAAAAGCATGGGTCTGTAGACTTCAGGATCAACTCCATTCG
Organism: Arachis duranensis; assembly: GCF_000817695.3. Taxonomy (NCBI): domain Eukaryota; kingdom Viridiplantae; phylum Streptophyta; class Magnoliopsida; order Fabales; family Fabaceae; genus Arachis; species Arachis duranensis. The sequence goes on from NC_029781.3 coordinate 45,495,519, forward strand.
TCTTTACAGTCTCACAGATCTGCAAGAACTCAGTTAAAAACTGATAAGGATCTTCAGATGGAAGTCCATAAAAGTTGCAATTTTGTTGCATTAAGGCAACTAGATGAGGTTTCAGCTCAAAGTTGTTGGCTCCAATGGCAGGAATGGAGATGCTTCTTCCATCAAATTTGGACGTTGGCTTCGTGAAGTCACCAAGCGTTCTCCTTGCATTATTATTATTTTCGGCTGCCATCTCCTTCTCTTGTTCAAAAATTTCTGAAAGGTTGTTTCTGGATTGATGTAATTTAGTTTCTCTTAGTTTCCTTTTCAGAGTCCTTTCAGGTTCAGGATCAATTTCCACAAGAGTGCCTTTTTCCCTGTTCCTGCTCATATGAAAGAGAAGAAAACAAGAAAAGAAGAGGAATCCTCTATGTCACAGTATAGAGATTCCTTTATGTTAGTAGAAGAAGAAAGGGGAGAAGAATGAAGAAGAGTGGGTTCGGATATTTAGATGGAGAGAGGTGAAGAGAAGTGTTAGTAATTAAATAATTAAATAGAATAAGAGAGATGAGATAGAAAATTCGAAAATAATTTTTTAAAAAAAAGTTTAGTAATTTTCAAAAATTAGGAATAAGATAAGATTAAAATTAAAATTTAAAACAAAAAGAATTTTGAAAGAGAGGTGAGAGATTTTCGAAAATTAGAGAGGGAAAAGTAGTTAGTTGGAAAAGATATTAAAATCAAATTTGAAAAGATAAGAAGATAAGAGGTTAGATAAGATATTTTGAAATCAAATTTTGAAAAAGATAAAATTTTTGAAAGAGATAAGATAAAAGATAAAAAGATTTAATTTTTAAATTTGAAATTACTTACTTCACTAACAAGAAACTACAAGATAAGATTCTAGAACTTAAAGATTGAACCTTTCTTAACAAGAAAGTAACAAACTTCAAATTTTTTATTCAATCGCATTAATTGTTAGCTAATTTTTGAAAATATGATATAAAGATAAGAAAAAGATTTTGAAAATATTTTGAAAAAGAATTTTGAATTTTTTCGAAAAATAGAAAAAAATGAAAAAGATATAATTTTTGAAAAAGATTTTGGAAAGATAAGATTTTTAAAATTGAAAATTTGATTTGACTTGTAAGAAACAACTAATTTAAAAAAATTTTTGACCAAGTCAACCCAAAATTTTGAAAATTTGGAGGGAAATAAGGAAAAGATATTTTTTTATTTTTGAAATTTTAAAGATGAGAGAGAAAAACATAAAAATGACCCAAAATATGAAAATTTTGGATCAAACACATAATGCATGCAGGAACACTATGAATGTCAAGATGAACACCAAGAACACATTGAAGATCATGATGAACATCAAGAACATAATTTTGAAAAATTTTTGATGCAAAGAAAACATGCAAGACACCGAACTTAGAAATCTTTAATGCTTGGAAAATATGAATGCAAAAATGCACATGAAAAACAACAAAAGACACAAAACAAGAAGTCATCAAGATCAAACAAGAAGACTTGTCAAGAACAACTTGAAGATCATAAAGAACACTATGAATGCATGGAATTTTCGAAAAAATGCAAGAAAAATTTTTAAATCATGCAATTGACACCAAATTTAAAAATTGACTCAAGACTCAGACAAGAACACAAAATATTTTTGATTTTTATGATTTTCTAAATTTTTTTGGATTTCTAAAATTTTTTCGAAAATAAAGTTTGGAAAAACGAGAAAGAAAAGAAAAATTTTGAAAAAGATTTTTGAAAAAATTTTTGAAAAGAAAATTACCTAATCTGAGCAACAAGATGAACTGTCAGTTGTCTATACTCGAACAATCCACGACAACGGCGCCAAAAACTTGGTGGACGAAATTGTGATACAAGAGTTCCAGGCACTGTTAGAGAAGCTTTTTCTTTCCACAACTCCGTTCAACTTAACCAGCAAGTGTACTGGGTCATCCAAGTAATACCTTACGCGAGTAAGGGTCGATCCCACAGAGATTGTTGGTATGAAGCAAGCTATGGTCACCTTGTAAATCTCAGTTAGGCAGATTAAATTGGTTTATGATGAGTTCGAAAATTAATAATAAATAGACAATAAAACGGATAGAAATACTTATGTAAATCAATAGTGGGAATTTCAGATAGGCGTATGGAGATGCTGTGCTCCTCTTGAATCTCTACTTTCTTATTACATTCATCCAATCCTTCTTACTCCTTTCCATGGCAAGCTGTATGTAGGGCATCACC
>NC_029781.3:45498949-45502512 GCF_000817695.3 Arachis duranensis
AGATTGTGACTCAGCTTTGCTAGAGTCCCCAGTTAGAGGTGTCCAGAGCTCTTAAGCACACTCTTTTTGCTTTGGATCACGACTTTAACCACTCAGTCTCAAGCTTTTCACTTGGACCTTCATGACACAAGCACATGGTTAGGGACAGCTTGATTTAGCCGCTTAAGCCTGGATTTTATTTCCTTGGGCCCTCCTATCCATTGATGCTCAAAGCCTTGGATCCTTTTTACCCTTGCCTTTTGGTTTTAAGGGCTATTGGCTTTTTCTGCTTGCTTTTTCTTTTTCTTTCTATTTTTTTCCGCCAGTTTTTTTTCGCAAGCCTTTGCTTTTTCACTGCTTTTTCTTGCTTCAAGAATCAATTTTATGATTTTTCAGATCATCGATAACATTTCTCTTTGTTCATCATTCTTTCAAGAGCCAACAATTTTAAGATTCATAAACAACAAGATAAAAAATATGCACTGTTTAAGCATTCATTCAAGGACAATTTTCCAAATTTATGTACTTCTTGTTCTTTTGAATTAAAAATATTTTTTTTATTTAAGAGAGGTGAAGGATTTATAGAAATTATTCATAGCTTTAAGACATAGTTACTACATACTAATGATCATGAAGTAGAGACACAAAATATAGATAGACATGAAGGATAAAAACCGAAAAAGCAGAGAAATAAGAACAAGGAATGAGTCCACCTTATTGAGGGTGGCACACTCTTGAAGAACCAATGGTGCTTTTTGAGCTCCTTTATGTCTTTTCCTTGCTTTTGTTGCATGATCCCTAGTGATTTTGGTGTTCCTACCCTTAGTTGCTTCCAATAATTATGTGGAGAAACATGTATCCCCTGAGGTATCTCAGGGATTTCTTGATGAGGGAATTTCTCATGCTCTCTTAATGTGCAGTCAAATGCTCTTCTACTAAGTTATGGACCCTTGAGATGAATATCTCCATCTCCCATGACTTGAAGGTGGAAGCTTTTGTCTTCCCTTTTCCTTTTCTAGAGGATTCTCCGGCCTTAGGTGCCATTGATGGTGATGGAAAAACAAAAAGCTTATGCTTTTACCACACCAAACTTAAAATATTGCTCGCCCTCGAGCAAGAGAAGAAAGAAGAGAAGAAGAAGAAGAAGAAAATGGAGGAGAGTAATGGGAGATGGATTCGGCCAAGGTATAGTAGAGGGGTAGTGTTATGTGAAAATGGGGTGGAATGGAGGGGTTTATATAGGGAGAGGGGAGAGGGTAGGTTCGGCCATTTAGGGTGGGATTGGGTGGGAAAATGTTTTTGAATTTGGAAGGTAGGTGGGGTTTATGGGGAAGAGTGGATGGATGTGAGTGGTAAATAGGTGATTGGGGAGAGAGATTGAGGTGATTGGTGAAGGGTTTTTGGGAAGTGTGACATGGGGAGGAGTAAAATAGGATTAGGAGGTAAAGTGGGAATATAGTAGGTGGGGATCCTGTGGGGTCCACAGATCCTGAGGTGATCCTGTGGGGGGTCCACAGATCCTGAGGTGTCAAGGAATTCCATCCTTGCACCAAATAAGCATGTAAAATGCCTTTGCACACCATTTTGGCGTTTAAACGCCGAGTGGTGCACATTCTGGGCGTTCAAAGCCCACATGTAACATGTTTCTGGCGTTGAACGCCAGTTTCATGCTTGTTGCTGGCGTTCAGCGCCAGCTTTTCCTCTAGGCACATTTCTGGCGTTCAAACGCCAGAATGTTGCTTGTTTTTGGCGTTCAGCACCAGATTCATGCTCTGTTCTGGCGTTGAACGCCTGCTAGATGCACCTTACTGGCGTTGAACGCCAGCATGTGCTTCCTCCAGGGTGTGATTTTTCTTCTGCTGTTTTTGATTCTGTTTTTAATTTTTATATTTTTTTCGTGACTCCATATGATCATGTACTGACTCCTCATGATCATGTACCTAATTAAACACAAAAATAACAAAGAAACAAAATAAAATAAAATTAGATAAATAAAATTGGGTTGCCTCCCAACAAGCGCTTCTTTAATGTCAATAGCTTGACAGTGGCTCTCATGGAGTCACAAGGTGATCAGGTCAATGTTGTATAGTCCCAACACCAAACTTAGAGTTTGGATATGGGATCTTGACACCAAACTTAGAGTTTGGTTGTGGCCTCCCAACACCAAACTTAAAGTTTGACTGTGGGGGCTCTTCTTAACTCCGAACTGAGAGAAGCTCTTCATGCTTACTCTCTTTTGTCACAGAGGGATGGCCATGTGCCTTAAACACAAGGTAGTCCCCATTCAATTGAAGGACTAATTCACCTCTGTTGACATCTATCACAGCTTCTGCTGTGGCTAGGAAAGGTCTTCCAAGAATGATGCATTCATCATCTTCCTTCCTAGTGTCTAGGATTATGAAATCAGCAGGGATGTAAAGGCCTTCAACCTTTACTAGCACGTCCTCTACTAACCCATAAGCTTGTCTCAAAGACTTGAGTTTGCTGAATCCAGGTATCTAGTTCATTAATGAGCAAGGGAGGTTCACTTTTCCAAGTCTCATTACCAAACAACTTGGCATTCAGCTTCATGATAGCTCCTAAATATTGAGCAACTTGCTCTCCAGTCACATCTTCATCCTCTTCAGAGGAAGAATAGTCTTCAGAGCTCATGAATGGCAGAAGGAGATTTACTGGAATCTCTATGGTCTCTATATGAGCCTCAGATTCCTTTGGATCCTTAATAGGAAACTCCTTCTTGCTTAAGAGACGTCCCAGGAGGTCCTCCTCACTAGGATTTTCGTCCTCCTCCTCCCTTGTGCATTCGGCCATATTGATTACATTAATGGCCTTGCACTCTCCTTTTGGATTCTCTTCTGTATTGCTTGGGAGAATACTGGGAGGAGTTTCAATGACTTTCTTACTCAGCCGGCCCACTTGTGCCTCTAGATTTATGATGGAGGATCTTGTTTCACTCATGAAACTGAAAGTGGCCTTTGACAGATAAGAGACTGATTGGCTAAATTAGAAGTGTTTTGCTCAGAATTCTCTGTCTGTTGCTGAGAAGATGATCGAAAAGGCTTGCTATTGCTTAGCCTATTACGTCCACCATTGTTAGAGCCTTGTTGAGGCTTTTGTTGATCCTTCCATGAGAAATTTGGATTATTTCTCCATGATGAATTATAGGTGTTTCCATAAGGTTCATCCATGTAATTAACCTCTGCCATGGCAGGGTTCTCAGGATCATAAGGTTCTTCAGAAGCTGCCTCTTTAGTACTATTGGATGCATGTTGCCATCCATTCAGATTTTGAGAGATCATGTTGACCTGTTGAGTTAACACTTTGTTCTGAGCCAATATGGCATTCAGAGCATCAATTTCAAGAACTCCTTTCTTCTGAGGTATCCCATTACTCACGGAATTCCTCTCAGAAGTGTACATGAATTGGTTGTTTGCAACCATATCAATGAGTTCTTGAGCCTCTTCAGGCATTTTCTTTAGGTGAATGGATCCACCTGCAGAATGGTCCAATGACATTTTCAAAAATTCAGATAGACCATAATAGAATATATCTAATATGGTCCATTCTGAAAACATGTCAGATGG
>NC_029781.3:45502655-45504476 GCF_000817695.3 Arachis duranensis
CAGCTCAAAGTTGTTGGCTCCAATGGCAGGAATGGAGATGCTTCTTCCATCAAATTTGGATGTTGGCTTTGTGAAGTCACCCAGCATTCTCCTTGCATTATTATTATTTTCGGCTGCCATCTCTTTCTCTTGTTCTAATGTTTCTGAAAGGTTACCTTTAGATTGTTGTAACTTAGCTTCTCTTAATTTTCTCTTCAGAGTCCTTTCAGGTTCTGGATCAACTTCAACTATAGTGCTTTTGTTCTTGTTCCTGCTCATATGAAAGAGAAGAAAACAAGAAAAGAAGAGGAATCCTCTATGTCACAGTATAGAGATTCCTTTACGTTAGTAGAAGAAGAAAGGGGTAGAAGAAAGAAAAGTGAAGAATCCAAACACAAGGGATAGATTGGGTTCGGATTTTTAGATGAAGAGAGGTGAAGAGAAGTGTTAGTAAATAAATAATTAAATAGAATAAGAAAAGAGAGGGAAAATTTCGAAAATAATTTTGAAAAAGGGATTAGTAATTTTCGAAAATTAAAGATAAGATAAGATTAAAATTAAAATTTAGAACAAAAAGAATTTTTTGAAAGAGAGGTGAGATATTTTCGAAAATTAGAGAGGGAAAAGTAGTTAGGTGGTTTTGAAAAAGATAAGAAACAAACAAAAAGTCAAAGAGTTAGTTGAAAAAGAAATTAAAATCAAAATTTTAAAAAGATAAGAAGATAAGAAGTTAGATAAGATATTTTGAAATCAAATTTTGAAAAAGATAAAATTTTTGAAAAAGATAAGATAAAAGATAAAAAGATTTAATTCAAAAATTTGAAATTACTTACTTCACTAACAAGAAACTACAAGATAAGATTCTAGAACTTAAAGATTGAACCTTTCTTAACAAGAAAGTAACAAACTTCAAATTTTTGAATCAATCACATTAATTGTTAGCTAATTTTCGAAAATATGATATAAAGATAAGAAAAAGATTTTGAAAAATATTTTGAAAAAGATTTTTGAAATTTTCGAAAAAATGGAAAAAAATGAAAAAGATATAATTTTTGAAAAAAGATTTTGAAAAGATAAGATTTTTAAAATTGAAAATTTTGACTTGACTTGTAAGAAACAACTAATTTTCAAAATTTTTGACTAAGTCAACTCAAATTTTCGAAAATTTGGAGAGAAAAAAGGAAAAGATATATTTTTTTATTTTTGAATTTTTAATGAGAAGAGAGAAAAACACAAACATGACCCAAAACTTGAAAATTTTTTATCAAAACACAAGATGCATGCAAGAACACTATGAATGTCAAGATGAACACCAAGAACACATTGAAGATCATGATGAACATCAAGAACATAATTTTGAAAATTTTTTTTTGATGCAAAGAAAACATGCAAGACACCAAACTTAGAAATCTTTAATGCACGGATTCTAACAAACGAAAAATGCATATGAAAAACAACAAACAACACAAAACAAGAAAACATCAAGATCAAACAAGAGGACTTATCAAGAACAACTTGAAGATCATGAAGAACACTATGAATGCATGGAATTTTCGAAAAATATGCTAGAAAAAATTTTAAAAGCATTCAATTGACACCAAACTTAAAAGTTGACTCAAGACTCAAACAAGAAACACAAAATATTTTTTATTTTTATGATTTTATTAATTTTTTTGGATTTTTATTAATTTTTTCGAAAATAAAGTTTAGAGAAACGAAAAAGAAATGAAAATTTTAAAAAAGATTTTTGAAAAGAAAATTACCTAATCTGAGCAACAAGATGAACCGTCAGTTGTCCATACTCGAACAATCCCCCGCAACGGCGCCAAAAACTTGGTGGAC
>NC_029781.3:45504594-45505048 GCF_000817695.3 Arachis duranensis
CGTTCAACTAACCAGCAAGTGTACTGGGTCGTCCAAGTAATACCTTACGTGAGTAAGGGTCGATCCCACAGAGATTGTTGGTATGAAGCAAGCTATGGTCACCTTGTAAATCTCAGTTATGCAGATTAAATGGTTATGGGTTTTGAAAATTAATAATAAATAGAAAATAAAAAGGGATAGAAATACTTATGTAAATCAATAGTGGGAATTTCAGATAGGCGTGTGGAGATACTAGAATCCTTTCGAATCTCTACTTTCTTATTGCTTTCATCCAATCCTTCTTACTCCTTTCTATGGCAAGCTGTATATAGGGCATCACCATCATCAATGGCTACTTTTAATCCTCTCGGGAAAATGGTCCTATGCGCTGTCACTGCACGGCTAATCGTTTGGAGGCATCACCCTTGTTGATAGCTACATCCCATCCTCTCAGTGAAAATGGTCCAAATGCTCT
>NC_029781.3:45505266-45506569 GCF_000817695.3 Arachis duranensis
TGGTGTGTAGAAACTCCACCGTTGAAAATACATAAGTGAAAGGTTCAGGCATGGCCGAATGGCCAGCCCCCATGGTCTAAGGACTATGCACCCCCAGATGTTCCTCAGATCTAAAGTGATTAAAAGATGTCTAATAGAATAGTTAAATGTCCTATATATACTAGACTAGCTACTAGGGTTTACATGAGTAAGTAATTGATGCATAAATTCACTTCTGGGGCCCACTTGGTATATGTTTGGGCTGAGCTTGATCTATCCATGAGCTGAGGCTTCTCTTGGAGTTGAACGCCAAGTTATAGCGTGTTTTGGGCGTTCAACTCCGGGTTGTGACGTGTTTCTGGCGTTTAACTCCAGACAGCAGCATGTACTTGGCATTGAGCGCCACTTTACGTCATCAATTCTCGAATAAAGTATGGACTATTATATATTTCTGGAAAGCTCTGGATGTCTACTTTCCAACACCGTTGAGAGCGCGCCATTTGGAGTTCTGTAGCTCTAGAAAATCCATTTTGAGTGCACGGAGGTCAGATTCCAACAGCATCAGCAGTCCTTTTGTCAGCCTTTTTCAGAGTTTTGCTCAAGTCCCTCAATTTCAGCCAGAAATTACCTGAAATCACAGAAAAACACACAAACTCATAGTAAAGTCCAGAAATGTAAATTTAACGTAAAAACTAATGAAAACATCCCTAAAAGTAGCTTGAACTTACTAAAAACTACCTAAAAACAATGCCAAAAAGCGTATAAATTATCCGCTCATCAGCCGCACAGCTCACCCTAAAATTGCCACATATCTTATCTTTGTCTCCTCCAAATCATAATTTTTCTTCTCCTTTCTTATTTACTTCCTCTTCCCTTCTTTCCCTTCTCATTCTTCTTATTTTTCTTTTTATTTTATTTTAATTTATTTGCATATCTCATTCATTGCATTTTAAATTTGTGCATATTTTTATTTTCTTTTCTGAATTTTTTTCTTTTATTTTTCCATTGGTGTTAAATATCCCTTCTCACGTACATGTTGAAGCTTCCATGTAAATGAGACCATTATCATTTGGCATTACTCAACCCATATTTCATTTACTTTCCATCTTTATTTTTGTGTTACTTTTCTTTCCTTTTTCTTTTAGGATGGCCACTCGGAAGGGAAGCGGAAGACGTTTACATGGGGAGACAGACAAGTCCATCTGCAAAATCTTGAAGAAAAGCTTCAGTTGGAACAACCCGTCCACCTGCACATCTCAGCATGCACCGAGGACGGTGCAATCTTTAAGTGTGGGGAGGTCGATACCAATCTCCATGGGTTAGT
>NC_029781.3:45506806-45514157 GCF_000817695.3 Arachis duranensis
TTTGTTTGAAGTTGTAATTGGAACATAGTTTTTGAGCCAAAGAACACACAACCTGTGAGATTTGAGCTTATTTACATGGTTACATTATTTAACTATAAACATTTTATTCTTGTGTGTTTACTTCTCTATAATTGCAATCTTTGCTTTGTTTCATTCTATATATCCAATATTTAGTGTATTTAAATGCTTGCATATGATTGAGGCCATTGTTAATTCTAGCTCACTTATCCCAAAATTAGCCTACCTTTTACATCACCCTTGTTAGCCCCCTTGAGCTTTTAACCCCCTCTTGTTCTATAAACCATAATACTAGCCTTAAGCAGAAAAACAAAATAAAAATCCCAAGTTGAATCATTGGTTAGCTTAAGATAGAAAATCATGAATAGAATTAAATGTGGGAAACCTTGTGGGAACATGAGTGATAGAAACAAAGGGTTAGGAAGATTAAAAAGAAATAAAAATAAATTTGGAAAGCATGCTCATAAGAAAATCAAAGTGATTCAATTACCATGTGCATCAAAAAAAAAATTTTCAACATCTGAATAAAAGGGGATACAAAAAGAAAATTCCCAATGAAAACAATGCACATGGGATAAAAATAAAAAGTGAAACATGAGCATGTAATACAAAAGTGGGAAAAATTATGGGTAGCTAGGTATGATTTTAAAGTTATATAGAGTGTATGTATGCTAGGTGAGATCTTAGACTAATCAAGGATTCACTTTATAAAGCTCACTTAGCCATATATATACCCTTACCCTTACCTTAGCCCCATTACAACCTTGAAAAGACCTCATGATGTTTGCATTGATGCATTAAATATTGTTGATTGGTTAGATGAAGAACAAAGTGTTAGAAAGCATGACTAGGGAAGAGTAGAGTGATTGACCCTAGACACTTGAGAGATTAGAAGTGCATATACATTTCCTGTGAGGGTTCAATACTTGATTCTATGTTCCCTGTTTTCATGAGCTATCTTCTTACAAGTTTACTTATCTTTTATTGTGTAATTTGAATTAGTGGAATTTGGTTTATATTTATTCTAGGAGAATTTATTTACTTTTAAACAAGTAGGTAGAAACATTTTGCATGTAGTTGCATTCATATACATAGGTTGCATTTCATAACATTTCACCTTTCCTCTTCATCTTTATAGCTTCTTTTGAGCTTAGCATGAGGACATGCTAATGTTTAAGTGTGGGGAGGTTGATAAACCACTATTTTATGGTTTATCTTGTGCTCAATTGAGTGGTTTTTATCTACTCTTTACCCACTTATTCATACTATTTGCATGGTTTTATATTTCCTTCCTGATTATGTGCTTTGATTGAAAACATGCTTCTTTGGACTTATATTTGCTTATTATTAATCCTCTCTTATCACCATTAGATGCCTTGATATGTGTGTTAAGTGTTTTCAGATATTATAAGGTAGGAATGGCTCAGAGGATGGAGAGGAAGCATGCAAAAGTGAAAGGAATGCAAGAAGTTGGAGAAACTGCTAAGCTGTCCAGCCTGACCTCTTCACACTCAAACGGCTATAACTTTAGCTACAGAGGTCCAAACGATACGGTTTCAGTTGCGTTGGAAAGCTAACGTCCGGGGCTTCGATTTGATATATAATTTGCCATAGTTGCCCTGACGCCAGGCGACGCAAACGCGTGGGTCACGCGGACGCGTGACGTGGCCAACACCCAATCCGCGCGATCGCGTGGACGACGTGGCCGCGTCACTTTTCTGTGACCTGTACGGACCAGAAAGTGCTGGAAGTGATTTCTGGGCTGTTTCTGACCCAATTTTCGGCTCAGAGAACACAGATTAGAGGCTATAAAGTGGGGGAATGCATCCATTCATAAAGGGAGGCCTCTCATAATTTACTTTTCATGTTTTAGATGTAGTTTTGGAGAGAGAGGTTCTCTCCTCTCTCTCTCTCTTAGGATTTAGGACTTCTCTTTCTAGAGTGACTCTCGATCCAGGTTTAATATTCCTTTTTACTATTTAATTTCTCTTTTATATTTTGATTACTCCGAAGCCTTTATTATGTTTGATTGATGTTGCCCAATTGGCTGTTGATGACATTTTTATTTAATGATAATTGAGGTATTTTCAGTTTATAATTATTCTCTTTGAATTAAGTTGCCATTGCTTCCCATCTAAGGACATTTTTATTATTCCAGCAATTTTACTTTTTCCCATTTTTGTTCTGATTAAGAATTTAGTAACTCAACAGTTATTGAACTCAACGTAATTAATAATCGTTATCTTGCTAATTGAGCTGTACCTAAATAATCCCAACCTTTTATTAGGAAATAATTGGGATTCATAGGTCAATTTAATTAGTCCCTTGACTTTCCTTGCTCTGGTAAAGGTTGACCAAGTGGAGTTTAGATTCAACTTTTATTATAGTTGAGAGAGATAACTAAGTTAGATCTCTAAATTCCCTTATCTTGCCAAAAGTTGTTTTACAGTTATTTATTTATTTTTAATTGCCATTTACTTTACTTGTCATTTAAATCACTTGCTTCTCACCTTCTAAACCCCGAATTCACAACCTTTATAGCCAATAATAAGAACATACTTCCTCGCAGTTCCTTGAGAAGACGACCCGAGGTTTGAATACTCGGTTAACAATTTTTAAAGGGGTTTGTTACTTGTGACACCCAAAACGTTTGTACGAAGGGATTTCTGTCGGTTTAGAGACTATATCTACAACGCGACTGTTTTTATGACATTCTTTACTGGCAAAAATCCTAACGTTAACATTCAAATTCATTTCAACACCTGGACTGAACCTTTCTAAAAGGAAATGATGCTTTGGAAGAAATTTATTGTGAAAGGGACAAGACCTTGTTTGTTATTTTGAAGAAAATAGACCTCCACTTTTAATACTTTTTGTGCACCACTTTACATCAATTTGTGTAGAAGGAAATAGACTTTCTTTATTTTGCTAAAATTTTGATACAACTTATGTACATACTCTATGTTGATGCTACTTTATGTTAACATTTTGATGCATGTTACTTGAATATTCTGGTTTGGATTATCTACTAATCCACTTTGCCAAATTACTTTGCATACTCTAAATTAGATATAGACTAGCTTCAATTTAGCATCATTATCAACTTCTAATATTCATTTAACTAAAATGATCCATTCAAATACAATATTTTTCCAAGAAAGATACAATGCCAATTGCTTAAATAACCACCACATAGATACAAAACAAAATCACAACTACAAGTGCACCTATTATTTCACTACTAAACAACCTGAGAACACTGTCATTCTTGAGTTTCAAACTATCTTCATTCCTCTTTATTAACATCTCCTCCAATTGTTTCACTCTCTCTTCCAAGCAATAATCCAAACCTGCACCAACTTCTTCACCCACGCATGTCTCCATAGAGGCCAATCTACGGCTTTCAACTACATCATCCACCAAATACCCAAAAATCTCATCAAACCATACAAAAAAAAATCACAATAGCCTTGCTTTTCCTGCAATCAGAATAACAGAACATAAATCATCACATTAGTCTTAGTTCCCAATTATCAAAACTACAAAACCACAAAAATCCACCGCTCTAAAGTACCTTGAAGTGAGGAGAGCAAAAGAACAGCCTATTCGGGTTTTTTGCTGTGCGACACTTGGATATTACGGCATATGTCCTGCACTTGCACTAAGGATGTTCTCCTCTTTTAAGTCACCCCCTTCGGATGCTAGTCGAACCACTGCCTGTAACACCCTACCACGCGGAGTTTTCTGCTTAAGTCATAAAACAGAGGTGGTGAGATATTACGACCTCTAAAAATAAAATTTAGTACATATAGTAGTGTGAAAAAAATGTTTATAACTAGGAACCTTAGAAGAAAAAGGGTAAATCAAAACCGTTTAAACCGAAAAGCGCAACACTCCGATCGATAACGTGAACGAAACAAATAAGAGATAAGCTACCACGAAGAGATATACAAGAGAGTGCCAAAATACAGATATCAAGACTCAGGACTCGGTTTGCGAAGATAACCCGTCCGAGCATATAAGTATACATACATATATAAAGGAACTACCCAAAATAAAGCCTAAAACACAAGATGCAAAACCTATTCCTCCAAAATAACCTCCAAGAGGAGTCAATGCAAAAATATATATACAATAGAGAATATAAGTATCTAATCGAAATACATAAATCAAAATAAAATCCCGAGAGCTAAGGATCTTCGCCAAAACAGAAATCTCCAGCATGCCTCAGTGAGGAGCCTCACGTCTTGCATCTGAAAATCACAAAATCCACATGGGTGAGAACCGGAAGTTCTTAGCATGGTAACAGTACCCAAATATCTAACATGTAATGTCCTAGGAAAGCTAAAGGCAATCTTAGAACTCCCAATTTATAACCGAAGCATATAAATATACTAAACCATGAAAAAGGAAAACAAGCAACTAACTAATGATCTTCCTACTAACTAAATATTCCCTTTCCAAATCCTTCGAACCTCCCAACCGCCAACAGTAACTTAATATGCAAACACAATTATTACAGAAAAGAAAATGCACAAGTAGAAAACAGATATGGTAGTTAAACAATTAGCAAGTAAATATGCAAAAAATTAGGCATTCCAAACAAATAACATATAATGCAGATGATGCATGCTTGTCCTAGTGGCTTATGAGTCTCATCTGTCGATTATAATGCCAATCCGACAAGTCCTGGTAGCTAACCATTGGACTGTCCCTCTGTCGTGCATCCCCAACTCGAGTTATCCACAATATAAACACAAATTATATCCAACACCCTCACTGGTGTATATTCATGGGGGCGAGCTCATCCAGAACTTTCACAGTGTCTGGCCACACTTACAACACAGGGTCAGCAGAGTATTGAGTCTCAACCTGGAGCACGTGGTGGCTAGTCATTGCTTTCACCCAGGAAAACTCGTATCTCAGATAGGTGGAGTGCAATAATCACAATATCAATAATTCAACTCAGCATATATGCATTCATTCTCAGCCATACATTTACATTTATCTCAGCCATCCGGCTTAAAAAGAATCATAATTCATATCATACTCAGCACTCCACCACCCTCCTCCATAACTCATATCATCATTATTAATCATAACTCATAATAACATCCCCTTTCTTCATCCACAAGTTACCACCTTCCCTAGCTTCCTCTCTATCACTAAGCGTTTTACATTGATTTAAGATTTAAAGGATGAAATTGGGGGTTTATAAGCATGAAACAATATCTTGGAAGGTTACAAGCTTGTTGGGAATGTGAAAGACCTGAAAACAAAAGCTTTAGAAAAGAACAAGGTCGCGTGCATACGCACAGGGGTGTGCGTGCGCACGCCCAGAAGTATTTTTAGAAAGTGTGCCTGTGCACAGGCTTGTGCGTATGCACAGAAAGGGAAATTTCCGTTGTTGAGTGCGCACACAAGGTGTGCTAACGCCATCAATAGAATGTAATTCCCAATGTGTGCGTGCGCACAAGGTTGTGCGTATGCACAACTTGCAAACTTCAAACGATCATATCTCCTTCTACAAAATTTAGATTTCTATCAAATTTAAACTATTTTAAAGCTTATAAAATTATCTTTCATTGATATAAAAAGCATCAAATTCCAAAAACAATGGCTCGATATATGATCCGTTGAAGTTCACCAAAATTTTGTTTTTACCAAGTTTGTAAACATCCAATTTTTAAGACTTACATATCCCAATTTCATTCAAAATCAACCAAAACTCAACCATCCCAACATCAATCATTTCCAAACCTTCATTCAATCCTTAACCTACCAATTTTCCCACATTTAACTAAATCTTAATTTAATAATTCCATTTAGGATCACATTTTCTTAGCTCAATGTCTTCCAAACATTCATTCAATTTCATCAATCACCATGAGCACACACATCAATATCACACACCAAATCATGTTTACCAACTAGAGCCTGAATCTTACCAACATTTGGGCATATCAATCCATACTACTCACAACCTTACATGCTCATTAACAATTAACAACATTCACAACCAATCAATCATTATTCACATATTTTTAACCTAATCCACATCAACATTTCACAATCCACTAAATAAATATACAACAACACAATTCACCTCAACCAATCAACAACATCAATAGTTCAAATCCTATCTTAAGGTCTCTAGCCTAGGTTTTCACAACCACATTACATTTTAGATACAAGAAACCGAAACCATACCTTGGCCGATTTCCGTTCCACCCGAAACACTCCAAATTTCACTTTTTCTTCAACTTCCAATGTCTCAAGGCTTCCAAAATAAGATTTCCAAGCACAAAAGCTCCTTTCCAAGATTTTCAAGATATCAATCAAGATCCAATAAGCACATACACACTTCCTAAACCACAATTATCCTACCCAAAATAATAACACAAAACCCAATAGCTTAAATTCAGAATTTAACTTGGGTTTGATATCTCTTACCTTACCCAAGGATCAAGGAGGCAAGAACAAGCCTTCCCTTCAAGTTATTTGAATCCTATAACACAAGAGCGCTCACAATTTCAACATTTTTGCCAAAGAAATTTGAAATCAAGGGCTCTGAATTGAGGAAGAAGCTATGACTTACCTCAAGAATAATTGTGTGGGTTTCGTAGATCTCAACACCGCGGTCGCATGGGAATAAACGGTGTGTCAATCGGAGCTCCAGATCAAAAGTTATAATCAAAGGAAGATTGAATTGATTTGGAGCAAGGGTTTGAGTTTCCCCTTCCCTTTCTCAGTGTGTTGGAGTGTAGTTTGAGGAGAGAGAGTGCTGAGCTCTTGATGAGCGGATAATTTATACGCTTTTTGGCATTGTTTTTATATAGTTTTTTAGTAAGTTTAAGCTACTTTTAGGGATGTTTTCACTAGTTTTTATGTTAAATTCACATTTCTGGACTTTACTATGAGTTTGTGTGTTTTTCTGTGATTTCAGGTAAATTCTGACTGAAATTGAGGGATTTGAGCAAAACTCTGAAGAAGGCTGACAAAAGGACTGCTGATGCTGTTGGAATCTGACCTCCCTGCACTCGAAATGGATTTTCTGGAGCTACAAAACTCCAATTGGCGCGCTCTCAACGGCGTTGGAAAGTCGACATCCAGGGCTTTCCAGCAATATATAATAGTCCATACTTTATTCGAAGAATGACGACGTAACTTGGCGTTGAACGCCAAGTACACGCTACTTTCTGGAGTTAAACGCCAGAAAAACGTCATGATCCGGAGTTAAACGCCCAAAACACGTCATAACTCAAAGTTTAACGCCAAGATATGCCTTAGCTCGTGAATTCATCAAGCTCAGCCCAAGCATACACCAAGTGGG
>NC_029781.3:45515015-45522953 GCF_000817695.3 Arachis duranensis
TTCTATCCTTTTATTTAATCTATTCTTTTATCTTTATTTTCGAAACCCATAAACCATTTTAATCTGCCTGACTGAGATTTACAAGGTGACCATAGCTTGCTTCATACCAACAATCTCTGTGGGATCGACCCTTACTCACGTAAGGTTTATTACTTGGACGACCCAGTACACTTGCTGGTTAGTTGAACGGAGTTGTGAATTTGACCAAGAGACACAATAGTTTTTGTGCATATGCCAAAGAGCCAATATTGATGATCACAATTTCGTCCACCAAGTTTTTGGCGCCGTTGCCGGGGATTGTTCGAGTATGGACAACTGACGGTTCATCTTGTTGCTCAGATTAGGTAATTTTCTCTTCAAAAATCTTTTTCAAAAATTTTTCTTTTATTTTTTGTTTTTGCAACTTTATTTTCGAAAAAATTAATAAAAATACAAAAAAATTAGAAAATCATAAAGGGGAGCAGAAAACCGGAAGGAATATTGTGAATACCATCGAGTCTGAGGACACTCCACAAATGAATGCTTCGACTTAAAAAATATCAAAGAAAAATTGGTGAGAGAAGGAAAATTAGATCGATTTCTGGCCACCTGAGATGATGATCAAAGAAAGAGACGAAGGGATGAAGATACCAAACGAACCGAACGATCACCTCGGACACCAGAGAGACATGTCCGCATGATACATGGCAAATTCGTAGGAGGTGGGATCTTCAAATCATCTCGCAAAAGATATCTCAAAGAAGTATATCATGTCGAGGAAAAGGAGGAAGCACTCAACATCCCGGCAATAACATTCGCTATAGAGGACGCCTCCGGTATCATCTCAGGACACGACGATCCCATGGTCATCACCATCATATTGGCAAACGCCAATCTACACCGCACCTTAATAGACCAAGGGAGTTTCGCCGACATCTTATTCAAAACAGCCTTCGATAAACTCAGCTTAGAAGAAAAAGAACTTAAGGCATATCCAAACAGTTTGTTCGGACTAGGAGATACCCCGGTTCAACCACAGGGATACATACCACTACATACAACCTTCAGAAAAGGGAACCAATCCAGGACCCTCAAAATAGACTACATCGTGGTCGATGTAAGTTCAACTTACAATGCTCTCATCGGTCGGACAACACTCAACTAACTTGGCACAATAGTCTCAATCCCACATCTATGTATAAAATTCCCCACTACGAAAGGAATAGCCACGATAAAAGCAGATCAAAAGATGGCACGTCGCTGTTATAACGAAAGCCTAAACCTCAGAGGCGGAGGAGAAGAGTTCCACACAATCGAGCTGGGCAGAGTCCAACGACGAGAAGAGCTTCATCCACAGCCAGAAGGTGAGATAGAGAAGATTCAGATCGGGGATACTTCGGAAAAAATAACTAATATCGGCACAATCCTAAGAGAAGATTCAAAAGAATTACTAATACAATTCTTACGAGATAATGTTGATCTCTTCGCGTGGAAAGCCGCAGACATGCCAGGAATATACCCTAAGCTAATGAGTCATAAGTTGGCGGTCTACCCAAGATCTCGGCCGATACAGCATAGACGAAGAAAACTTGGGCCAGAGCGATCCCATGCTGTGAAAGAACAAGTACAAGCACTACTGGAAGCAGGATTCATAAGAGAAGTCAAATACCCACTATGGCTAGCCAACATTGTCTTGGTGAAAAAATCAAATGGGAAGTGGCGAATGTGCACCGATTACACCGATCTCAACAAAGCTTATCCAAAAGATCCATACCCACTCCCAAGTATTGACGCTCTGCTAGATGCTTCCTCTGGATATAGATATCTCTCATTTATAGACGCATACTCAGGGTTCAACCAAATCCCCATGTATCCACCAGATCAAGAAAAGACCTCGTTCTTAACACCGAAAGCAAACTACTGCTACATTGTGATGCCTTTTGGTCTCAAGAACGCAGGAGCTACTTATCAAAGGCTAATGAATAAAGTCTTCTCGGATCACATCAGAAAGGTCCTGAAAGTCTACGTGGACGACATGCTAATAAAAACACAGAGCGAAGAGACATTATTGTCCGACCTGGCCCAAGTGTTCGACACCATAGGAAAGCATGACATGCGACTCAATCCTGCGAAATGCACCTTTGCAGTAGAAGCAGGCAAGAATTGAAGCAAATCCAGACAAATGTCAGGCCATACTCAACATGAAGAGCCCAACCTGTGTCAAAGAAGTACAGCAACTCAACGAGAGATTGGCCGCTCTATCCCGATTCTTAGCAGGAGTTGTGATAAGATCTCTCCCCTTCTATGCTACTTTAAGAAAGGGAAAACAGTTCGAATGGACAACAGAATGTGAGCAAGCCTTCCAAGACTTTAAGAATTTCTTAGGACGGCCACCTATCCTATCTCGACCACGAGAAAGAGAACCACTCATATTATATCTCGCAGTAGGAAGCCGGGCAATATCCTCAGCACTAGTCAGAGAAGACGAGAATGGACAACAACCCGTCTACTTCATTAGCAAAGCACTACAGGGATCTGAGCTGAACTACCAGAAAATAGAAAAATTCGCCTATACTCTCATTTTGACATCCCGACGACTCCGCCCTTACTTCTAGGCTCACACCATTAAGGGTCGAACTAACCAGCCCTTAAAAGGAATATTGCAAAAAACAGATTTAACAGGCAGAATTCTACAATGGGCAGTCGAGCTGTCAGAGTTCGACCTCCAATATGAAGCTCGGACGGCCATCAAATCATAGTATCTGGCCGACTTTATCGCAGAATTCACGGATGCCCTGGAAACCCTCACAGAATTGGAATCTCTATCTGGATGGTTCTTCAAATAAAACTGGAAGCGGCGCAGGTGTAATAATAGAAAGCAACCAAGGAACCCAAGTTGAGCTCTCCCTCAAGTTCGGGTTCCCGACCTTAAATAACCAGGCAGAATATGAAGCATTGTTAGCTGGTTTGAAGCTGGCTGAAGATGTGGGAGCTCAAAAACTTAACATTTACAGCGATTCACAAGTGGTCACATCACAAATAACAGGGAGCTACCAAGCCAAAGACACCACCATGAAAAAGTATTTGGATAAGACCAAGGAACAGCTCGGACAAATCGGGGAATATAAGATCTGCCACATACCCCGTGAACAAAATGCCCGAGCTGACGCACTCTCGAAACTAGCCAGCACCAAACCAGGGGGCATCAATAAAAGCCTCATCCAGGAAATGTTACAGAACCCATCAATCTCGGAAGAGGAAAAAGTCCTAGCCATAGTAAACCAGAACCAAGGATGGATGACCCTCATAATCAACTACCTCAAAACAGGAACACTCCCCACAGAAGAAAAGGAGGCAAATAGGCTAAAAAGGGAGGCACAGTACTACACCATCATAAACAACACCCTGTATAAAAGAGGGATCTCAGTACTATTATTAAAATGCGTGCCGACCTCCCACACAAAGGAAGTGTTAGAAGAAGTACACGGCAGCATTTGTGGCAATCATCTCGGAGCACGGGCCCTCGCCAAAAAAGTACTCTGGGCAGGGTTCTATTGGCCAACATTACAGAAAAAAGCCACAGAATTTGTAAAGACATGTCCACCATGTCAGAAACATGCCAACTTTCACATCGCCCCGCCAGAAGAGCTCATCAACGTGACTTCGCCTTGGCCGTTTGCAAAATGGGGAGTCGATCTTCTCGACCCCTTTCCCCAGGGATCAGGACAAGTTAAATTTCTCATAGTAGGGGTAGATTACTTTACAAAGTGGATCGAGGTAGAACCCCTAGCCAACGCCACCATCCAAAGAAGCCGGAAATTCCTATATAGAAACATTGTCACAAGGTTCGGAGTTCCATATTCAATAACCACAGACAATGGCACTCAATTCACAGATGCAGGCTTCAGAAAACTAGTAGCCGACTTGAATATAAAGCACCAGTACACTTCCGTCGAACATCCACAGGCCAATGGACAGGCCGAAGCCGCCAACAAAGTCATATTGGCCGGTTTAAAATGGAAATTACAAGATGCAAAGGGAACCTGGGCAGAAGAGCTTCCACAGGTCTTTTGGGCATATCGAACGACGCCACATTCCACCAAAAAGGAATCCCCCTTCCGGTTAGCATACGGAATAGAGGTAATGATTCCAGTAGAGATTGAGGAAAGATTGCCTAGAGTAGTTCATTACAATGACGGAGCAAACTCCCAACCTCAGAGGGAAGAGCTCAACCTACTACCTGAAATCCAAGAAAGAGCTCGGATCAGGGAGGAAGCTCTAAAGCACCGAATGGCTTCCAGATATAATCAAACGGTAGTATCGATAAGTTTTGCAGAGAATGATCTTATCCTAATCTGAAATGATATTGGAACAACTCGACTAGGAGAAGGAAAGTTGGCAGCAAACTAGAAAGGACCCTACCGAGTTATAGAAGTACTTGGGAAGGGCTACTATAGACTATCCGAACTCGATAGATGAGAGCTTTCCAGATCATGGCATGCCTGCAACCTAAGAAGGTACTACAGTTAGAAAAGGTAAAGGATCTCATTATTGGATGCACTCTTTTTCCTGAAAAGGTTTTTTAATGAGGCACCAGATTGAGACCGATACACTATCCAACCTAAAAGGATGAAAAAATTCCCACATGTATATATTCACACTTTTCTTTGAATAAAATTTATTTAGATATTCTACAAGATTTCAAGACGCATTAATCTGAAGTATTCATCGTCCGATTATAAAGCAACAGATCGGCAGAAAGTGAAAAACAATTTCACTGCATGATCACGATAAAGATAACCGTCTGATAAAGGTGAAAACGCGATTCACCCAAAAGACGATCTAAAGATGCCAACCACTTTCTACAAATCAGAAAAGATGAACACAGAATAATGTAAGAAGTTATCGAAAGCAATCCAAAAAAGAACCTGACGAGGTCTTACAGATAGCTAAAATAATAACTTAAAGACTGGTCGACGTTCAGAAGTCGGACCAAGTCAACCCAAGTTATAAGTAAACCCTGAAAAGAGGTCTGGCCAGCCCTATTAAAGAGGATTACTTTAACTTAGAAAGAGATCGACCTAACAAAGTCAGTTTCCTACAAAACAAAGTTATAAAAGTAATCCCTGAAAGAGACCTGACAAAGGTCCAAGAAAAAGGATTACAAAAATAACTTAGAAAGAGATCGACCTAACGAATTCGGTTTCCTACAAAACAAAGTTATAAAAGTAATCCCTGAAAGAGACCTGACAAAGGTCCAAGAAAGAGGATTACAAAAGTAACTTAGAAAGAGATTGACCTAATGAAGTCGGTTTCCTATAAAACAAAGTATAAAAGTAATCCCTGAAAGAGACCTGACAAAGGTTCAAGAAAGAGGATTACAAAAATAACTTAGAAAGAGATTGACCTAACGAAGTCGGTTTCCTACAAAACAAATTTATAAAGGTAATCCCTAAAAGAGACTTGACAAAAGTCCAAGAAAGAGGATTACAAAAATAACTTAGAAAGAGATCGACCTAACGAAGTCGATTTCCTACAAAACAAAGTTATAAAAGTAATCCCTGAAAGAGACCTGACAGAGGTTCAAGAAAGAGGATTACAAAAATAACTTAGAAAGAGATCGACCTAACGAAGTCGGTTTCCTACAAAACAAAGTTATAAAGGTAATCCCTGAAAGAGACCTGACAAAGGTCCAAAAAAGAGGATTACAAAAATAACTTAGAAAGAGATCGACCTAACGAAGTCGATCTCCTACAAAACAAGTTATAAAAGTAATCCCCGAAAGAAACCTGATAAAGGTCCAAGAAAGGGGATTACAGAAATCACTTAGAAGGGGACCAACGCAAAGGAATCGGTTACGGAGCACCAAAAATGCGTACGAAAGCGAGAAAACCGAGAAACAAGTCGGACCCACACAGACACAACCTCAAAGGATCCAAGCTGTAAACAATACGTACAAAGCAATCCATAGAGGTCGAGCTGTAAGGTTCCAACATTCTCAGAAAACAGAAGAGATAACAAGTCAAAAACCTTGATATAATCTACAAAGTATAAAGCCTCGGAGGCCATCAAAACCTACCTTAAAAGGATAGCGAGCTACTCTTTGTTTTTCAAAATAAAAGTTGTTAAAACAAGCAACTAGAAAACGTCAGCAAATAAACAAAAAAGTTTTAAGAGCCCACAAGCCGGGCCAACTACATAAATATCCAGAAAGAGATTAGCAAGCATCAGGAGCCTTCTTGGTAGCATCAGGACAAGGAGAAGGAGGACGAGTCTGAATAGGAATAGCGTCTATAGTTCCATCCTCCCGGTTCAGAACCTGGCAATCCGAATCAGGTGCAACCGGAGGAGCAGAATAGGTCGACACTTTGGCAGAGGACACAGGGGGAGGATCAACATCATCAACACCCTTGTCATCAGGGATAATCTTGCCATCCCTGACAACGTTGTCCATGCTGAAAGGGGTGAGATCGGCTTCGGGAGCAATGAACCGAACTTGCTCCTTCAAGTTCTCGTAAGCAGCAGTCACGCTGCCAACGAGATGACCTTGGAGCTCAGAATAATCTTCCCAGACATTGTCCAACTCCCCCCTCAGGCGCATCACCTCTCGATAAGACGTAACGTAACTCTCCTTATTGATGAGCGGATAATTTATACACTTTTTGGCATTGTTTTTAGTGTATTTTTAATATGTTTTAGTTAGTTTTTATTAAATTTTTATTAGTTTTTAGTTAAAATTAACTTTTCTGGACTTTACTATGAGTTTGTGTGTTTTTCTGTGATTTCAGGTATTTTTCGGCTGAAATTGAGGGACCTGAGCAAAAATCTGATTCAGAGGCTGAAAAGGACTGCAGATGCTGTTGGATTCTGACCTCCCTGCACTCGAAGTGGATTTTCTGGAGCTACAAAAGCCCAATTGGCGCGCTCTTAATGGCGTTGGAAGCTAGACATCCTGGGCTTTCCAGCAATGTATAATAGTCTATACTTTGCTCGAGATTTGATGGTCCAAACTGGCGTTCCAAATCAGCTCAAAACTGCCCGGCATTAAACGCCGGAACTGGCACAAGAATGGGAGTTAAACGCCCAAATTGGCACAAAAGCTGGCGTTTAACTCCAAGAAAAGTCTCTACACATGAAAGATTCAATGCTCAGCCCAAGCACACACCAAGTGGGCCCGGAAGTGGATTTTTATGTCATTTACTCATTTCTGTAAACCATAGGCTACTAGTTCTCTAGAAATAGGACCTTTTGCTATTGTATTTTTATCTTTGGACGTCTAGTTCTTAGATCAGATCTTTAGATCTTTGAATCTTTTGATCACGTTTTGGAGGCTGGCCTCACGGCCATGCCTGGACCTTGTTCTTATGTATTTTCAACGGTGGAGTTTCTACACACCATAGATTAAGGTGTGGAGCTCTGCTGTACCTCGAGTATTAATGCAATTACTATTGTTCTTCTATTCAATTCAGCTCATTCTTGTTCTAAGATATCACTTATTTCTCAACTTGATGAATGTGATGATCCGTGACACTCATCATCATTCTCACCTATGAACGTGTGCTTGACAACCACCTTCGTTCTACAAGCAAACAAGACTTGAATGTTTATCTCTTGGATCCCTTGATCAGAATCTTCGTGGTATAAGCTAGAATTGATGGCGGCATTCAAGAGAATCCGGAAGGTCTAAACCTTGTCTGTGGTATTCTGTGTAGGATTCAAGGATTGAATGACTGTGACGAGCTTCAAACTCCTGAAGGCTGGGCGTTAGTGACAGACGCAAAAGAATCAATGGATTCTATTCCAACCTGATGAGAACCGACAGATGATTAGTCATGCCATGACAGGGTGCGTTGAACATTTTCACTGAGAGGACGGGATTGTAGCCACTGACAATGGTGATGCCCAACATACAGCTTGCCATGGAAAGGAGTAAGAAGGATTGGATGAAGACAGTAGGAA
>NC_029781.3:45526393-45526833 GCF_000817695.3 Arachis duranensis
GCATTAGCATAGAACTCTTGAACCATCAATAATCCGACTTGTTGCATGGGGTTGGTTATGACTTCCCACCCTCTTCTTTGGATCTTATGTCGGATTTCCGGATACTCATTCTTTTTGAGCTTGAAGGGGACCTCATGGATCACCCTCTTCTTTGCCACAACATCATAGAAGTGGTCTTGGTGGCTCTTGGAGATGAATCTCTCCTTTTCCCATGATTCGGAAGTGGAAGCTTTTGCCTTCCCTTTTCCTTTTCTTGAGGAAACTCCGGTCTTGGGTGCCATTGATGGTGAATGAAAAATAAAAAGGTAGGCTTTTTACCACACCAAACTTAAAATTTGCTCGTCCTCGAGCAAAAAGACAAGAAGAGTAGAAGAAGAAGAAGAAGAAAATGTGAGTAGAGAGGGAGAAGGGGGGTTCGGCTATGTAGAGAAGAAGGGGTT
>NC_029781.3:45526933-45527171 GCF_000817695.3 Arachis duranensis
AAATAAAACAGTCCTAATCTAAGCAACAAGATAAGCTGTCAGTTGTCCAAACTCGAACAATCCCCGGCAACGGCGCCAAAATCTTGGTGCACGAAATTGCAATCACACTTTTGCAACCCCGCACAACTAACCAGCAAATGCACTGGGTCGTCCAAGTAGTACCTTACGTGAGTAAGGGTCGATCCCACGGAGATTGTCGGCTTGAAGCAAGCTATGGTTATCTTGTAAATCTTAGTCA
>NC_029781.3:45527850-45534852 GCF_000817695.3 Arachis duranensis
TAGGGTATACAGAAATGAGTAAATGACGTAAAAATCCACTTCTGGGTCCACTTAGTGTGTGCTTGGGCTGGGCAATGAAGCATTTTCGTGTAGAGACCTTTTCTGGAGTTAAACGCCAGCTTTCATGCCAGTTTGGGCGTTTAACTCCAATTTTTATGCCAGTTCCAGCGTTAAACGCTGGAATTCCTGAGGCTGATTTGCCACGCCGGTTTGGGCCATCAAATCTCGGGCAAAGTATGGACTATTATACATTGCTTGAAAGCCCAGGATGTCTACTTTCCAATGCCGTTGAGAGCGCGCCAATTGGGCTTCTGTAGCTCCAGAAAATCTACTTCGAGTGCAGGGAGGTCAGAATCCAACAGCATCTGCAGTCCTTCTCAATCTCTAAATCAGATTTTTGCTCAGGACCCTCAATTTCAGTCAGAAAATACCTGAAATCACAGAAAAACACACAAACTCATAGTAAAGTCCAGAAAAGTGAATTTTAACTAAAAACTACTAAAAATATACTAAAAACTAACTAGATTATACTAAAAACATATTAAAAACAATACCAAAAAGCGTATAAATTATCCGCTCATCACCACTCCATATCAAAAAAGCATCCAACATATCTGAACGAGGTACAAGAACAGGCAGAAAAGTATATTAACATGGAGGAGAACTCTCGACTAGGAGAAAATTCAAAATCTAGATTCTTCTACCCCCCTCGGGACAAGGATAAAGAGTCCAGGAAAAAAGAATACCAGCCTACTGAAAAACCTAGAAAATACCACAACTACACTCCACTCATAGTGTCTCTTGTGGATGTTTACCGAGAAATATGCAACACTGAGAAGATCCACCACCTCACCCAATAAAACACAAAAGATGAGGTAGAAGTCGGACAAAGTATTGTGAGTACCATCGAATCTACGGACATTCTACCAACGAGTGCTTCGACCTGAAGAATGTCATAGAGAAGGGCGACTAGATCGGTACTTAGCCAATAAAGCGGATGAACTGAGAAAAAGAAGAAGGGATAAAGAGGTCAGACGAGTTGAACGCCCACCTCACACCCATGAAAGACATGTTCATATGATAAATGGAGGGTTCGCTGGAGGAGGAATCTCTAAATCATCTCACAAAAGACACCTTAAAGAGGTATATCATGTCGGAGAAGGGGACAGGTCACCCGACCTTCCCACTATTACCTTTACCCAAGAAGACGGAGCAGGCGTCATCCTGGGGCATGATGATCCCATGGTCATTACCGTCATACTCGCCAAAGCTAATCTCCATCGAACGTTGGTAGACCAAGGGAGTTCCGCAGATATCTTGTTTAAATCCGCCTTCAACAAGCTCGGTCTACAAGAGAAAGAGCTCAGAGCGTACCCGAATAACTTGTTCGGACATGGAGACACCCCAATTCAACCACTAGGATACATCTCACTGCATAAAACTTTAAAAAAGGAACTCGGTCAAGAACACTAAGCATAGACTATCGTAGTCAACGTGAGCTCAGCATATAACGCCCTAATAGGTCGGATAACCTTGAATCAGCTCGCCGCAGTAGTCTCCACTCCACATCTGTGCATGAAGTTCCCAACTCCAGAAGGGATCGCCACGATAAAAGGAGACCAAAAGCTTGTATGACGCTATAACAACGAAAGTCTGAACCTTAAAGGCAACCCCAGAGGAGAGGAAATCAACACTATTGAACTTGGGGGAGTTCAAGTTCGCAAAGAACTTCATCCGCAACCTGAAGGAGAGACCGAAGAAGTCCAGATCGGGGATGCTAAGGATAAAACAACAAATATAGGGGCAATCTTAAAGGGAGACTTAAAGGAGCAATTGATATAGTTCCTAATGGATAATGCCGATCTCTTTGCATGGAAGGACGCAGACATGCCCGATATAGATCCCAAATTAATGTGCCATAAGCTGGTGGTATATCCTGGATCTTGGCCCGTACAATAGAAGCACAGGAAGCTTGGCCTAGAAGGGTCCCAAGCTGTGGAAGAACAAGTGCAAGCCTTACTAGAGGCAGGGTTCATAAGAGAGGTCAAGTACCCATTATGGCTAGCCAACGTTGTCTTGGTGAAGAAGTCAAATGGCAAGTGGAGAATGTGTACCGACTACACCGACCTTAATAAGGCCTACCAAAAAGATCCCTACCCACTCTCGAACATAGACACTTTAGTGGACACTTCTTCCGGATACAAGTACCTCTCCTTCATGGATGCTTATTCGGGATACAACTAAATCCTAATGTACCCACCCGACCAAGAGAAGTCCTCATTTTTAACCCCAAAGGCAAACTATTGCTATATAGTTGTGCCTTTCGGACTCAAGAATGCAGGGGCTACCTACCAAAGACTGATGAACAAAGTCTTCGCCGACCACATTGGGAAGCTAATGGAGGTCTATATACACGACATGCTGGTAAAAACACAAAGCAAAGAATCGCTATTATCCAAGCTCGCCAAAGTGTTCGACGCCATAAGAAAGCATGGTATGCGACTGAACCCCACAAAGTGCACCTTTGCAGTAGAAGCTGGCAAATTCCTAGGCTTCAAGCTCACCCAAAGAGGAATCGAAGCAAACCCAGATAAGTTTCAGGCCATACTTCGCATGAAAAGTTCACCCATTCTCACCCGATCATGGGAAAGTGAAGAACTCATATTATACCTCGCAGTGGAAAATCAGGCAATAGCCTCAGCACTAGTCAGAGAAGATGAAAGCGAGCAACAACCCATCTACTTCATCAATAAGGCTTTACAAGGGGCTGAATTAAACTATCAAAAGATAGAAAATTTGCCTACGCCCTCACACTCACTTTCTGATTACTCCGACCATACTTTCAAGCTCACACTATCAGAGTTCGGACCAACCAACCCATAAAAGGCATCCTACAGAAAACTGACCTAGCTAGAAGAATATTACAATAGGCAATCAAGTTATCAGAATTCGACCTCAAATATGAATCTCAGACAGCTATCAAATCACAGTATCTGGCCGACTTCATCACCGAATGCACTGATACCTCGGGAACTCCCACAAAGTGAAATATATACGTGGACGGCTCTTCAAATAAAACTGGGAGTGGCGCAGGTGTAATTATCAAAAGTCACCAGGAAACCCAAATTGAGCTATCAGTAAAGTTTAAATTCCTTGCCTCAAACAATCAGGCCAAATTTGAGGCACTACTGGCTGGTTTGAGGCTGGTTAGGGAGGTAGGAGTGATGACTTGCATCATCTACCCTTCTTTGTTGCATAAAGAGGACCATAAAAGAGCATAAATCTCATTTGACCATTGCAATTCATGCATTATTTGATGAATATTAAGGTACATTGCTTTGAGATGAGTGGTGCTAAATTTTAGGTGAAAAAAGACATCAAAAAGGAGAAGAAAACAAAAAAAAATGAGCTAGGCATGTGAAGCGGGCGTGCCACTTAGAGCAAGCGCCACAAAAATGAACTAGCGTGCCACGCCAGGAGCTGGGCGTGGAACGCTAGTACTAAATTCCAGAGGAAGATTCTCAAGCATTCACATGGGCGTGGCACGCTAGTTCAAAGTTCCAGAGAGCAACAATGGAGGACACTAATGGGGGCGTGGCACACCAGGTTGGGCGTGGCACGCCTGAGCCGTCACCTTCTATGGGCGTGCCACTTGGTATCGAAGGCGTGGCACGCCAGCGTTAAAAAGTCATTTGGGCGTGCCACTTGAGGAACCAGGCGTGGCATGCCAAGCTTGAGAAATCCACAAATGTTTGGGCGTGCCACTTGAGCAGCATGGCATGGCACGCTGGTACAAAATCCCAGAGAAGGAGCTGAAGGCCAATGAAGTGTGGGCATGCCACTTGAGGTCGAAGACGTGGCACGCCAGGCTCTCAATCCCACTTAGGCATGCCACTTGAGCGACCAGGCGCGGCACGCCAATGCACAAAGAGGCCAAAGCAAGGGCTGGGCGTGCCACTTGGTATCGAAGGCGTGGCACGCCAGTTCAACAATCTCACTATGGCGTGCCACTTGAGTGCTGGGTGTGGCACGCCAGCTACTGGAACCAAGGCAAGATTATGGGCGTGGCACGCTGGCACAAGTTTCCAGAGAAGATGAAGGAGGCCAAACACATGGGCATGCCACTTGGTGCCGAGGGCGTGGCACGCCATCCACTATTCCTCACTTGGACGTGCCACTTGAACCCCAGGCGTGGCACGCCAGTGTCTTTTAGGAAGGAAAAGCCATTGGGGCGTGCCACTTGAGTTCGTGGCGTGGCACGCCAAACAGAAGAATCACTTGCTTACAAAGGGCGTGGCACGCTAGACCCTGGGCGTGCCACGCTAGTTCAACTTTCCAGAGAGCTTGATCAAGCGTGCAGCAAGGGCGTGGCACGCCAGACCCTGGGCATGCCACGTTAGTTCATGTCTCCGGAGGCAAGAAGAAGAGGAAAAAAAAGCTAGGGCGTGCCACTTAAGCTCGAAGGCGTTGCACGCCAGGCTATATTGCGTATTAAAAGACCCTGGGCGTGCCACTTGAGCTCAAAGGCGTGGCATGCCAGGGATGTTATTAAAGAGGAGCGTGCCATTTGATGGACCGGGCGTGGCACACTGATGAGCGGATAATTTATACGCTTTTTGGCATTGTTTTTAGTATGTTTTTAGTATATTTTAATTAGTTTTTATTATATTTTTATTAGTTTTTAGTTAAAATTCACTTTTCTGGACTTTACTATGAGTTTGTGTGTTTTTCTGTGATTTCAGGTATTTTCTGGCTGAAATTGAGGGTCCTGAGCAAAACTTTGATTCAGAGGCTGAAAAGGACTGCAGATGCTGTTGGATTCTGGCCTCCCTGTACTCGAAGTGGATTTTCTAGAGCTATAGAAGCCCAATTGGCACTCTCTCAACGGCGTTGGAAAGTAGACATCCTGGGCTTTCCAGCAATGTATAATAGTCCATACTTTGCTCGAGATTTGTTGGCCCAAACCGGTGTTGCAAATCAGCTTCAGAATTCCCAGCGTTTAACGCTGGAACTGGCATAAGAATTGGAGTTAAACGCCCAAACTGGCATAAAAGCTGGCGTTTAACTCCAGAAAAAGTCTCTACACATAAAAGCTTCAATGCTCAGCCCAAGCACACACTAAGTGGACCCATAAGTGGATTTTTACGTCATTTACTCATTTCTGTATACCCTAGGTTACTAGTTCACTATTAATAGGATCTTTTGACATTGTATCTGGACCTTATGACACTTTACACGTTTCACATTGTATTTTCTAACAGTATGAGTCTCTAAACTCCCAGGTTAAGGGAAGGAGCTCTGCTGAGTTTTATGGATTATTAAAAGTATTATTGTTCGATCTCAATTCGTGTTTGATTCTCTATTCTAAGATGTATCTTGATTCTTTAACCTTATGAATGAGTTAAACCGGCACAAGGTTATCTCTATTCTACATGGGTTCAGCGAGCATCTTTCATCAGATATCAATGAACTACTAGTTTACTATTTAAACAACTTTTAGAGACTTATCTTGTACCTCATGACATTTTCAGATCTGAAAATTGTACCTTTTGGCAGCATGAGTCTCTAAACTTCAATTTTCACTGAGAGGATGGGAGGTAGCCATTGACAACGGTGAAACCCTACATACAGCTTGCCATGGAAGGAATCTTGCGTGCTTGAAGAAGAAGACAGTAGGAAAGCAGAGATTCAGAAGATAGAGCATCTCCAAAACCTCAACCTGTTCTCCATTACTGCAAAACAAGTACTTATTTCATGTTCTTTTGCTTTTTACAATCAATCCTGATAATTATTGATATCCTGACTAAGAGTTACAAGATAACCATAGCTTGCTTCAAGCCGACAATCTCCGTGGGATCGACCCTTACTCACGTAAGGTATTACTTGGACGACCCAGTGCACTTGCTGGTTAGTTGTGCGGAATTGCAAAAGTGTGATTGCAATTTCGTGCACCAAGTTTTTGGCGCCGTTGTCGGGGATTTTTCGAGTTTGGACAACTGACGGCCTATCTTGTTGCTTAGATTAGGACTGTTTTATTTTTGTTGGTTTAGAGTCTTTTAGTTAAGTATAGTTTCATATTTTAAGTTTGGTGTCAATTGCATGCTTTTATTTTTCTCTTAATTTTCGAATTTGCATGTCCTTAGTCCCTTTTTTATCCTTAAAAATTCTAAGCTTGGTGTCCTCTTTGTGTTTGATTTTCTAAAAATTTTAAATTTGGTGTCATTTTGTTGTTTTTCTCTTTCCTCTTTTCAAAAAAAAAATATATATCAAATCTCTTTCAAAATAATTTTCAATCATATATTTTCTATTGCTAATTCCAAAATCTTTTTAACTAATTAATTAATTTAGTTTTCAATTTGCTTTGATCTTATTTTCTTTTAGTTTTCGAAAATTTATTTTGTTTTCCTTTTGTTTTATTTTATTTTTTTCGGTCAAAAAAAAATTTATTTTACTTTACTTGTAAATTCATATCATATTCCCTTTCTCCATCATGGACCTAAGTGGAATTGAATAGTCCAGAAGGACTCTGGGGTCATATGCTAATCCCATTACAGCTGCATATAGGAGTAGCATCTGTACACCTCCCATCAAAGCAAGCAGCTTTGAGCTAAATCCTCAACTCATTATCATAGTGCAGCAAAATTGCCAGTATTCCGGTCTTCCACAGGAAGAACCTACTGAGTTTCTGGCACAGTTCTTACAAATTGCTGACACAGTACGTGATAAAGAGGTGGATCAGGATGTCTACAGACTATTACTGTTTCCATTTACTGTAAAAGATCAAGCTAAGAGGTGGTTGAATAACCAACTTACAACAAGCATAAAGACATGGAAACAGTTATCAGACAAATTCCTGAATCAATTTTACCCTCCAAAAAGGATGACACAGCTAAGGCTGGACATCCAAGGCTTTAAACAAGAGGATAATGAATCCCTTTACAATGCCTGGGAGAGGTATAGAGGTATGCAAAGAAAATGCCCCTCTGAAATGTTTTCAGAGTG
>NC_029781.3:45535524-45536283 GCF_000817695.3 Arachis duranensis
TTCGCGCAAAGTATGGACTATTATATATTGCTGGAAAGCCCTGGATGTCTACTTTCCAACGCCGTTGAGAGCGCGCCAATTGGACTCCTGTAGCTCCAGAAAATCCATTTCGAGTGCAGGGAGGTCAGGATCCAACAGCATCAGCAGTCCTTTTTCAGCCTAACTCCGATTTTTGCTCAGCTCCCTCAATTTCAGCCAGAAAATACCTGAAATCACAGAAAAACACACACACTCATAGTAAAGTCCAGAAATATGATTTTTGCCTAAAAACTAATATTATTCTACTAAAAACCAATTAAAACATGCTAAAATCTACATGAAATTACCCCCAAAAAGCGTATAAAATATCCGCTCATCAATACCTCCCATCAAAGCAAGCAGCTTTGAGCTAAACCCTCAACTCATTATCATGGTGCAGCAAAATTGCCAGTATTCCAGTCTTCCACAGGAAGAACCTACTGAGTTTCTGGCACAATTTTTACAACTTGCTGACACAGTACGTGATAAAGAGGTGGATCAGAATGTCTACAGATTATTACTGTTTCCATTTGCTGTAAAAGATCAAGCTAAGAGGTGGTTAAATAACCAACCTACAGCAAGTATAAAGACATGGAAACAGTTATCAGACAAATTCCTGAATCAATTTTACCCTCCAAAAAGGATGACACAGCTAAGGCTGGACATCCAAGGCTTTAAACAAGAGGATAATGAATCCCTTTACAATGCCTGGGAGAGGTATAGAGGTATGCTAAGAAAATG
>NC_029781.3:45536452-45537343 GCF_000817695.3 Arachis duranensis
CAACAATTGCTCCTGATGACAAAACAGTTAGCAGAATTTAAAGAGATGCTCCAAGAAACCAAAATTGCTAACAAGAATATAGAATCACAGTTGAATCAGACAAAACAGCAGCTATCTAAACAGATAATAGAAGAATGTCAAGCAGCTCAACTAAGGAGTGGGAAGACATTGAATAACACTGCTCAAAGTAGCAAAAAGCCAAATACGGAACAATTGACAGAGGATAACCAAACCACTGTCCAAAATTCCTCTGAGGACAGCAAGAGCCCAGAGAGGAGTACTTTTGGCGTTCAAATGCCAGAAAAGGGGGGAAAGCTGGCGTTACACGCCCATTCCCTGCCCAGTTCTGGCGTTCAAACGCCAGAAAAGGGAGAGAAGTTGGCGTTAAACGCCCAATCTTCACCCAATCCTGGCGTTCAGATGTCAAGGGAGGATCAGACACCTGAGAGTGCTGACAGTAATCCCTGTAAAAAGGCTTCTTCAACCACTTCTATAAGGAATAAACCTGCAACAACTAAGGTTGAAGAATATAAAGCCAAGATGCCTTATCCTCAGAAACTCCGCCAAGCAGAACAGGATAAGCAATTTGCCCGCTTTGCAGACTATCTAAGGACTATTGAAATAAAGATTCCGTTTGCAGAGGCACTTGAGCAAATACCTTCTTATGCTAAGTTCATGAAAGAGATCTTAAGTCATAAGAAGGATTGGAGAGAAACTGAAAAAGTATTTCTCACTGAAGAATGCAGTGCAGTCATTCTAAAAAGCTTACCAGAAAAGCTTCAAGATCCAGGAAGCTTTATGATACCATGCACATTAGAAGGTGCTTGCACCAAGACAGCCCTATGTGATCTTGGAGCAAGCATCAATCTAATACCTGCATCCACTATCAGA
>NC_029781.3:45537439-45538165 GCF_000817695.3 Arachis duranensis
CTCCATTAAATATCCATCAGGTATAATAGAGGACATGATTGTCAAGGTTGGGCCATTCGCCTTTCCAACTGACTTTGTGGTGCTGGAAATGGAGGAGCACAAGAGTGCAACTCTCATTCTAGGAAGACATTTCCTAGCAACTGGACGAACTCTCATTGATGTACAAAAAGGGGAAGTAACCCTGAGAGTCAATGAGGATGAGTTCAAGTTGAATGCTGTAAAAGCTATGCAGCATCCAGACACACCAAATGACTGTATGGACGCTGACATTATTGACTCTTTGGTGGAAGAGATCAATATGACAGAAAGTCTAGAATCAGAGCTTGAGGACATCTTCAAGGATGCTCAGCCTGATCAAGAAGAACCAGAGGAAACAAAGGAATTTTTGAAAATTCCTCAGGAGGAGGATAAGCCTCCCAAACCTGAACTCAAACCACTACCACCATCCCTGAAGTATGCATTTCTAGGAGAGGGGGACACTTTTCCAGTGATTATAAGCTCTGCTTTAAATCCACAGGAAGAGGAAGCACTGATTCAAGTGCTAAGGACGCACAAGACAACTCTTGGGTGGTCCATAAGTGATCTTAAGGGCATTAGCCCAGCTAGATACATGCACAAGATCCTGTTGGAGGATAATGCCAAACTAGTGGTCCAACCACAAAGGAGGCTAAATCCAGCCATGAAGGAGGTGGTGCAGAAAGAGGTCACTAAATTACTAGAGGCTAG
>NC_029781.3:45538766-45541494 GCF_000817695.3 Arachis duranensis
ACATAGTGTCTGTAGGCATTTGAGACCCTGAAAGCCAAGCTGGTCACAGCACCAGTCATTTCTGCACCAGACTGGACATTGCCATTTGAACTAATGTATGATGCCAGTGACCATGCCATTGGTGCAGTGTTGGGACAGAGGCATAACAAGCTTCTGCACGTCATTTATTATGCCAGCCGTGTTCTAAATGATGCACAGAAGAATTACACAACCACAGAAAAAGAGTTACTTGCAGTGGTCTATGCAATTGACAAGTTTAGATCCTATCTAGTGGGATCCAAAGTGATTGTGTACACTGACCATGCTGCTCTTAAATACTTACTCACAAAGCAAGATTCAAAACCCAGGCTTATAAGATGGGTGTTGCTTCTACAAGAGTTTGATATAGAAATAAGAGATAGAAAAGGGACAGAGAACTAGGTAGCTGATCATCTATCCCGAATAGAACCAGTAGCTGGGGCGTCCCTCCCTTCTACTGAGATTTCTGAGACCTTCCCAGATGAGCAACTCTTTGCCATTCAAGAAGCTCCATGGTTTACAGATATTGCAAATTACAAAGCTGTGAGCATAGTTTGCAGACATTGCAAACTATAAAGCTATGAGGTTCATACCCCAGGAGTACAGCTGAGTGCAAAGAAAAAAATTAATTTCAGATGCCAAGTACTACCTATGGGATGAGCCATATCTCTTTAAGAGATGTGCAGACGGAATAATCCGTAGATGTGTACCTAGAGAGGAAGCACAGAGGATTCTGTGGCATTGCCATGGATCACAGTATGGGGGACATTTTGGAAGTGAGCGAACAGCCACTAAGGTCCTCCAATGTGGCTTCTACTGGCCTACTCTCTATAGAGATGCCCGAGAGTTTGTGCGTAACTGTGACAGCTGCCAAAGAGCTGGTAACTTACCTCATAGATACGCCATGCCTCAACAAGGGATCTTAGAGATTGAGTTGTTTGATGTATGGGGAATTAACTTTATGGGTCCATTCCCACCATCATACTCAAACACTTACATTCTGGTGGCAGTGGACTATGTATCTAAATGGGTAGAAGCAATTGCTACACCCACTAATGATACTAAAACCGTGCTGAAATTCCTCCAAAAACACATCTTCAGCAGATTTGGTGTTCCAGAGTCATAATCAGTGATGGGGGTACTCATTTCTGCAATAAACAGCTGTACTCTACTATGGTCCGATATGGAATTAGCCACAAAGTGGCGACCCCGTATCATCCACAGACAAATGGGCAAGCTGAAGTCTCTAACAGAGAGTTAAAAAGAATCTTTGAACGGACTGTAATTGCCCATAGAAAGGACTGGGCAAAGAGCTTGGATGATGCTCTGTGGGCATACAGAACAGCATTCAAGACTCTAATAGGAACCTCTCCATACCAACTTGTGTATGGCAAAGCCTGTCATTTGCCCGTGGAACTGGAACATAAAGCCTACTGGGCAACCAGATTCCTAAACCTGGATGCTAAGTTAGCTGGTGAAAAAAGATTGCTCCAGCTAAATGAGCTAGATGAATTTAAACTCAGTGCCTTTGAAAATGCTAAGATTTATAAGGAAAAGACAAAGAAGTGGCATGACAAGAAGTTGTCATCCAGAGTCTTTGAGCCAGGACAAAAAGTTCTGCTCTTCAACTCTAGGCTCAGATTGTTCCCAGGAAAACTTAAATCCCGCTGGAGGGGTCCGTATGTGATTATAGGAGTATCACCATATGGATATGTTAAGCTTCAGGATACTGATTCTGACAAGAAGTTCATTGTTAATGGACAGAGGATCAAGCATTATCTTGAAAGCAACTTTGAGCAGAGGATCAAACATTATCTTGAAAGAAATTTTGAGCAAGAATGCTCAAAACTGAGGCTTGAATGAATCTCGGTGAAGGTCCAGCTAAAGACAATAAAGAAGCGCTTGCTGGGAGGCAACCCAATCATTAGCAGGTTATATGTTTTGTTTCTACAAGGGCAAGTATCAAACATGAAGGAATTCACAGAGTTACAGAAGGATTCAGTGCAAAAAGCAGAGAAAAAGAGCTTACTGGCGAAAAAATGCCAGTAAGGGGTACTTTGGGCGTTAAACGCCAGAATGGGCACCATTTTGGGCGTTTAACGCCAGTAAAGGTGCTATTTTGGGCGTTAAACGCTAGAATGGGCACCATTCTGGGCGTTTAACGCCAGGTGTGCAGCATCCTGAGCGTTTAGCAAAACGCCCAGTGACAAAGGGAATTCTGGCGTTTAACGCCAGCCAGGGCACCTGGCTGGGCGTTAAACGCCCACAATGGCCAACAAATGGGCGTTAAACGCCAGAATGGATACCATTCTGGGCGTTTAACGCCAGAAAGGTGGGGGACGGAGATTTTGCTTTCTGATTAAAATTTTTTCAAACTTTCCTTTTTTGATCCATACTTTTCTACATAAACACATTTCAAACTTTCATCATTCACCTTCAAATTTTCAAAAATTAAAATCAATCTTCAAATCTCTCTCAAATCCATCCCAAATCTTCTTCAACAACTCAAATTTTTCTCAAATTCTCTCCATATCTTCTCAAATCTCCTTTAAAATTTTCGAAATCTCTCCCCGCCTCCCTTATAAATACACGTTCAGCCACCCTATTCCCCCACACCATTCGAATTTGCTCTCCTCTTCTCTCTCCTCTTTCCTTTCTTTTGCTTGAGGACAAGCAAACCTCTAAGTTTGGTGTGCTTTTCCGTGATCAC
>NC_029781.3:45541946-45542368 GCF_000817695.3 Arachis duranensis
GAGGGCGCAGGAGTTCCTCCCTGAATTTCCTGAAATTGGCTACTGGGCCAGCCTAGAAGCATCTATCACCAATTTGCAAGAAACTATGGAGCAACTTAAGGAAGAACAGCAGAATCAGAACTGCATGCTCTGCAAATTGCTGAAGGAACAAGAGAAGCATGGGCGTGAACTTCAAGAACTGAAACGCCAAAAGCTCTCCTCTCAAGTTGAGGGAGCATCCACTTCTCAAAATCAAGGTTGTTGAGTCCTAACTCTGTGATAACCTCTATCATTAGGAGCCTATTTAAATTTTTGTTTTCTATTCTTACTAGTCTCATCTTATATCTACTTTTTGAGTATTATTCTTAATTCATGATTAATAAAAATTAAAGTTCATGTCTTAAAGCTATGAATGTCCTATGAATCCATCACCTCTCTTAAAT
>NC_029781.3:45542507-45543362 GCF_000817695.3 Arachis duranensis
AATGTATGCTTAAACAGTGCATATGTCTTTTGAATTTGTTGTTTTAAGAGTGTTAAAATTGTTGGCTCTTGAAAGAATGAGGAAAAAGAGAACTGTTATTGAGGATCTGAAAAATCATCAAATTGATTCTTGAAGCAAGAAAAAACAGTGATTCAAAAAAAACAAAAAAGAACAAAAAAAAGATAGAAGAAAAAAAAGAAAGAAATAAAGTTGTGATCCAAGGCAAAAAGAGTGTGCTTAAGAACCCTGGACACCTCTAATTGGGGACTCTAGCAAAGCTGAGTCACAATCTGAAAAGGTTCACCCAAGTATGTGTCTGTGGCATGTATGTATCCGATGGTAATACTGGAAGACAAAGTGCTTTGGGCCACAGCCAAGACTCATAAAATAGCTATTCTCAAGAATCATTATACTTAAATAGGAGAATCAATAACACTATCTGAGTTCTTAGTTCCTATAGATGCCAATCATTCTGAACCTCAAAGGATAAAGTGAGATGCCAAAACTGTGCGGAAGCAAAAAGCTACTAGTCCCGCTCATCTAATTGGAGCTAAGTTTCCTTGATATTTTGGAGTCTATAGTATATTCTCTTCTTTTTATCCTATTTTGATTTTCAGTTGCTTGGGGACAAGCAACAATTTAAGTTTGGTGTTGTGATGAGCGGATAATTTAGACGCTTTTTGGCATTGTTTTCAGTATGTTTTTAGTATATTTTAATTAGTTTTTATTATATTTTTATTAGTTTTTAGTTAAAATTCACTTTTCTGAACTTTACTATGAGTTTGTGTGTTTTTCTATGATTTCAGGTATTTTCTGGCTGAAATTGAGGGTCCTGAGCAAAAATCTGATTCAGAG
>NC_029781.3:45556001-45556858 GCF_000817695.3 Arachis duranensis
GTAAATGACATAAAAATCCACTTCCGGGCCCACTTGGTGTGTGCTTGGGCTGAGCAATGAAGCATTTTCGTGTAGAGACTCCTCTTGGAGTTAAACGCCAGCTTTTATGCCAGTTTGGGCGTTTAACTCCCATTCTTGTGCCAGTTCCGGCGTTTAACGCTGGGAATTCTGAAGCTGATTTGCAACGCCGGTTTGGGCCATCAAATCTTAGGCAAAGTATGGACTATCATATATTGTTGGAAAGCCCAGGATGTCTACTTTCCAATGCCGTTGAGAGCGCGCCAATCAAACTTCTGTAGCTCCAGAAAATCTGCTTCGAGTGCAGGGAGGTCAGAATCCAACAGCATCTGCAGTCCTTTTTAGTCTCTAAATCAGATTTTTGCTCAGGTCCCACAATTTCAGCCAGAAAATACCTGAAATCACAGAAAAACACACAAACTCATAGTAAAATCCAGAAAAGTGAATTTTAACTAAAAACTAATAAAAATATACTAAAAACTAACTAGATCATACTAAAAACATACTAAAAACAATGCCAAAAAGCGTACAAATTATCCGCTCATCACAACACCAAACTTAAATTGTTGCTTGTCCTCAAGCAACTGAAAATCAAACAAGATAAAAAGAAGAGAATATACAATGAATTCCAAAAACATATTTGAAGATCAGTATTAATTAGATGAGCGGGGCTTTTAGCTTTTTGCCTCTGAACAGTTTTGGCATCTCACTCTATCCTTTGAAATTCAGAATGATTGGCTTCTTTAGGAACTTAGAATCCAGATAGTGTTATTGATTCTCCTAGTAGAGTATGATGATTCTTGAACAAAGCTACTTATTGAGTCTTGGCCGTGGCCCAA
>NC_029781.3:45557000-45557260 GCF_000817695.3 Arachis duranensis
TTGCCTTGGATCACAACTTTATTTCTTTCTTTTTCTTTCTTTTTCTTTTTCTTTTTCTTTCTTTTTTTTTCGAATTTTTTTCTTTTTCTTCTTTTTTTTTTTGTATTCACTACTTTTTCTTGCTTCAAGAATCATTTTTATGATTTTTCAGATCCTCAGTAACA
Organism: Arachis duranensis; assembly: GCF_000817695.3. Taxonomy (NCBI): domain Eukaryota; kingdom Viridiplantae; phylum Streptophyta; class Magnoliopsida; order Fabales; family Fabaceae; genus Arachis; species Arachis duranensis. Next base: position 45,557,165 of record NC_029781.3, read on the forward strand.
TGTCTCCTTTTTCATCATTCTTTCAAGAGCCAACATTCATGAACCACAAATTCAAGATACATATGCAATTCAAGCATACATTCAGAAAACAAAAAG
>NC_029781.3:45557419-45557853 GCF_000817695.3 Arachis duranensis
AACTTTAAGGCATAGACACTAAGACACTAATGATCACAAGACACAAACATAGATAAACATAAGCATGATTTTTCGAAAAAACAGGAAAATAAAGAACAAGGAAATTAAAGAACGGGTCCACCTTAGTGATGGCGGCTTGTTCTTCCTCTTGAAGATCCTATGGAGTGCTTGAGCTCCTCAATGTCTCTTCCTTGTCTTTGTTGCTCCCAATAGTTTTGTGGAGGAAAGTGCATCCCTTGAGGCATCTCAGGGATTTCATGATGAGTGGGGTCTCTTGTTTGCTCCATCCTTTTCTTAGTAATGGGCTTGTCCTCATCAATGGGGATGTCTCCCTCTATGTCAACTCCAACTGAATAACACAGGTGACAAATGAGATGAGGAAAGGCTAACCTTGCCAAGGTAGAGGACTTGTCCGCCACCTTATAAAGTTCTTG
>NC_029781.3:45558345-45559187 GCF_000817695.3 Arachis duranensis
TGCTTTTACCATACCAAACTTAAAAGGTTTGCTCGTCCTCGAGCAAAAGAAGAAAGAAGAGAGGAGAAGAAGAAGAAATGAAGAAGAAGGGAATGGCTTTGTGTTTGGCCAAAAAGGGGGAGAAGTGGTGGTTTGGTTGTGTGAAAATGAAGGAGTGAAGATGGGTTTATATAGGAGAGTGGGGGCTCATGGTTCGGTCATGTATGGGTGGGTTTGGGAGGGAAAGTGGTTTGAATTTGAAGGGTGAGGTAGGTTGGGTTTTATGAAGGATGGATGTGAGTGGTGAAGAGAAAGATGGGATTTGATAGGTGAAGGGTTTTTGGGGAAGAGGTGTCGAGGTGATTGGTGAATGGGTGAAGAAGAGAGAGAGTGGTAGGGTAGGTGGGGATCCTGTGGGGTCCACAGATCCTGAGGTGTCAAGGAAAAGTCATCCCTGCACCAAGTGGCAAGCAATAATGCGTTTTGAGCCAATTCTGGCGTTAAACGCCGGGCTGGTGCCCATTTCTGGCGTTTAACGCCCAGAATGGTGCCAGACTGGGCGTTAAACGCCCAACAGCTAGCCTCACTGGCGTTTAAACGCCAGCACGCTCTCCTCCAGGGTGTGCCGTTTTTCTTTCTGTTTTTCATTCTGTTTTTGCTTTTTCAATTTATTTTGTGACTTCTCATGATCATCAACCTACAAAAGAACATAAAATAACAAAGGAAAATTGATAAAATATAACATTGGGTTGCCTCCCAACAAGCGCTTCTTTAATGTCAGTAGCTTGACAGAGGGCTCTCATGGAGCCTCAGAAATACTCAGAGCAATGTTGGAACCTCCCAACACCAAACTTAGAGTTTGA
>NC_029781.3:45560482-45561094 GCF_000817695.3 Arachis duranensis
GTATTCTGCTTAGGACTCTCTGTCTGTTGCTGAGAAGATGATGGGAAAGGCTTGCTATTGCTAAACCTGTTTCTTCCACCATTATTGTTGTTGAAACCTTGTTGAGGTCTCTGTTGGTCCTTCCATAAGAGATTTGGATGATTTCTCCATGAAGGATTATAGGTGTTTCCATAGGGTTCTCCCATGTAATTCACCTCTTCTATTGAAGGGTTCTCAGAATCATAAGCTTTTTCTTCAGATGAAGCTTCCTTAGTACTGCTTGGTGCATTTTGCATTCCAGACAGACTTTGAGAAATCATATTGACTTGTTGAGTCAATATTTTATTCTGAGCCAGTATGGCATTCAGAGTGTCAATCTCAAGAACTCCTTTCTTCTGATTGGTCCCATTGTTCACATGATTCCTTTCAGAAGTGTACATGAATTGGTTATTTGCAACCATTTCAATCAGCTCTTGAGCTTCTGTAGGAGTCTTCTTCAGATGAAGAGATCCTCCAGCAGAGCTATCCAAAGACATCTTGGACAGTTCAGAGAGACCATCATAGAAAATACCTATGATGCTCCATTCAGAAAGCATATCAGAGGGACACTTTCTGATTAATTGTTTGTATCTT
>NC_029781.3:45564072-45604789 GCF_000817695.3 Arachis duranensis
CGTTGAAAATACATAAGAACAAGGTCTAGGCATGGCCGAATGGCCAGCCTCCCAAAGAGGGTTCAATCATAAAAACATGATCAAAAGCTCTAAATACAATAGTAAAAGGTCCTATATATAGAGAGCAAGTAGCCTATGGTGTACAAAGATGAGTAAATGACATAAAAATCCACTTCCGGGCCCACTTGGTGTGTGCTTGGGCTGAGCATTGAAGCATTTTCGTGTAGAGACTCTTCTTGAAGTTAAACGCCAGCGTCTATGCCAGTTTGGGCGTTTAACTCCCATTCTTGTGCCAGTTCCGGCGTTTAACGCTGGGAATTCTGAGGGTGACTTTGAACGCCGGTTTGGGCCATCAAATCTTAGGCAAAGTGTAGGCTATCATATATTGCTGGAAAGCCCAAGATGTCTACTTTCCAACGCCATTGAGAGCGCGCCAATTGGGCTTCTGTAGCTCCAGAAAATTCGCTTCGAGTGCAGGGAGGTCAGAATCCAACAGCATCTGCAGTCCTTTTTAGTCTCTGAATCAGATTTTTGCTCAGGTCCCTCAATTTCAGCCAGAAAATACCTGAAATCACAGAAAAACACACAAACTCATAGTAAAGTCCAGAAAAGTGAATTTTAACTAAAAACTAATAAAAATATACTAAAAACTAACTAGATCATACTAAAAACATACTAAAAACAATGCCAAAAAGCATACAAATTATCCGCTCATCAATAACCATAGCTTGCTTCAAGCCGACAATCTCCGTGGGATCGACCCTTACTCACGTAAGGTATTACTTGGACGACCCAGTGCACTTGCTGGTTAGTTGTGCGGAATTGCAAAAGTGTGATTGCAATTTCGTGCACCACACACCAAGCCAGAATTGGAGGAGCACGTGGCATGCCGCTGAAGCGTCAGCCACACGCCAGCTGGGAAGTCACGCTTATTGAGTTTCTTTTTCCTCCAAAAAATTAATTTTCCTTTTTCACTTTTGTAATTCTTTTATTTTGAGAGCTAGGAGTAGTATAAATACCACCAAGAAGTACTGAAAAGGGGGTTAATCAGTTAGAGAGCTAAGTTTTAGATCCACTTTTACACTTCATCATCTTCTTTACTTTTGAGTACTTTTCTTTGAGTTATGAGTTGCTAAATTCCCTCTCATTAAGAGAGGGAGCTCTGTTATACTTGATGGATTGATGATAGTGAAATTCTTCTTCTCTTTATCTTCTCTTTGATTTGCTACAAGGAATTTTGTTTTCCATGCTTAGTGTTCAATTATATTGGGAAAGAGATTGAATGCAAAAATGGATTTCATGGGAACCTTAGAAAAGGAAACATGAAACCATGCTTGAAATCCCTTCTCACACTTGAGTAGGACCTGGGTTTTGGTGTTTGGATATGGTGACATATAATCCTCCCTCTACTTGAACCTATGATGATGTGTGGTATAATCAGGGACTAAGCATATCTCTCTTCATGAATAATTAGACCAAGGAATTGGCTATTGATCAAGATCTGAGAGATTGAGTTACCAAGGGATTGGCACTCAATCAATCATGATTGCCAAGAGGTCAATGAGTTGCATGATTGAAGAGGATATAAGATGGAATTGATCCAATGTCTCTTGATCTCAATGAATTTCCCCATTCTTATCTACCACTTTCTTTATAGCTTGCTTTTACATTCTACAATTCCCCATTCCCATTTACAATTAAGTTATTTATGATTCTGCACTTTACAATTCTGCCATTTATAATTCCGCAATTACAATCTATCTGTGCTACTTGACTAATTCATCAGTTAATTAAAACTGCTCAAATTTACCAATCTCTGTGGATACGATCCCACTCCACTGTGGGTTATTACTTGATGATAATTTTGGTGCGCTTGCCAAAAGAGTGGATTCATAATAAAAAATTTTATGAGGGGTGAATCCAAAATCTCATCAAGGAGATCAAAAGCTTACCATCTTCAGCTATTCACAAGTAGTTACCTCACAAATAGAAGGGAGCTACCAAGCTAAGGATCCCACCATGAAGAAATATCTGGACAAGACCAAAGAACAGCTCGGACAGTTCGGGTGATATGAGGTCCAACATATACCTCAGGAATAGAATGCCCGAGCTGATGCACTTTCAAAACCAGCCAGCACCAAAGCAGGCGGCCAATAATAGAAGTCTCATCCAAGAAACATTGCAAAATACATCAATCTCGAAGGAAGAAAAAGTCCTAACCATATCAGGTCAGGATCAAGGATGGATGACCCCTATAATCAACTACCTCAAGTTTAAGATACTTCCCACAGATAAGAAAGAAGTGAAAAGGCTAGTACGAGAAGCACAATACTACACCATAGTGGGCAACATCCTATACAGGAGAGGGGTTTCAACACCACTCCTAAAATGCGTGCCGGACTTCGATACGAGGGAAGTCATGGAAAAAGTACGCAGTGGCATGTGCGGCAACCACCTGGGAGCACGAGCGCTTTCAAAAAAGGTACTCCGAACTGGGTTCTACTGGCCGACCTTACAAAAGGAAGCAACAGAGTTCGTCAAGAAATGCCCACCATGCCAGAAGCATGCCAACTTCCACATAGCTCCATCTGAAGAACTTATCTGTGTTACATCACACTGGCCATTCGCAAAGTGGGGACTTGATCTTCTCGGGCCCTTTCCCTAGGGTTCAGGGCAAGTTAAATTCCTCATTGTAGGAATAGACTACTTCACAAAGTGGATTGAAGCAGAGCCACTGGCTACTGCTACCGCCCAAAGAAGTCGAAAATTCCTATATAGAAACATTTTCACAAGGTTTGTGGTTCCTTAAAAATAAAGCACCAATTCACATCTGTAGAACACCCACAAGCCAACGAACAGAAAGAAGCTGCCAATAAAGTTATATTGGCTGGGTTAAAATGAAGGCTACAGGACACAAAGGGAGCTTGGGCTGAAGTGCTCCCACAAGTCCTATGGGCATATCGGAAAACCCCACACGCAACCACAGGAGAATCACCCTTCCGACTTGCTTATGGAATGGAGGCAATAATTCCAGTGGAAATAGAAGAATGACCTCCCAGAGTAATCCTCTACAATGAAAAGACAAACTCCCAAAATTTAAAGAGAGGAGCTCGACCTACTTCCGGAAGTCCGAGAAAGAGCTTGGATTAGAAAAGAAGCACTAAAGCGTCGAATGGCCTTAAGATATAATCAGAAGGTAGTCCAACGAAGCTTCGCCACCAACGATCTCATCTTAATTCGAAACGACATCGGAGCAGGTCGGTCAGGGGAAGGGAAGCTAGCGGCTAATTGGAAAGGACCCTACCGAGTTGTAGAAGTACTGGAAAAAAGGTTACTACAAGGTGTCCGACCTCGATGGGTGAGAGGTGCCAAGGTCATGGTATGCCTGTAACCTAAGAAGGTACTACAGTTAGAAAGTAAGATCTTAGGTCAAGGTGCACTCTTTTTCCTGCAAATGTTTTTTAATGAGGCGCCAAGCCAAGATCTACCAAATTACCCGACCTAGAAGGGTAAGCACTTGTATGTTCATATTTTCATTTATGTTTTTATTCCATTTACTATTCAAATAAAAGTTATCTATTCCCTAAAAAGTTTCCTACCAAGACGCATTAATCTAAGCTCACAAAATGCAAAAATTCATCGTCTGAGTACAAAGAGGTCAGCAAGGTGAAAACTAAATTCATCGTCCGATTACAAAGAGGTCGGCAAGGTGAAAATCAAATTCATCGTCCGATTACAAAGAGGTCAGCAAGGTGAAAGTGTATAAGTAGATTAATGCAAGAAGTTATAAAAAGTAACCATACAAAGCGACTTGACGATGTCTGGTGCACGAAATTGTGATCTCTTATAATGGCATTCAACTTGGTGTGCATATTTACTAACTCAGCACTTTCTTCACAACCTCGCACAACTAACCAGCAAGTGCACTGGGTCATCCAAGTAATAAACCTTACGTGAGTAAGGGTCAATCCCACGGAGATTATTGGTATGAAGCAAGCTATAGTCATCTTATAAATCTCAGTCAAGCGGATAATAAATGGTTATGGAGTTTTCGAATAATAATAATAAATAAACAGAAAATAAAGATAGAAATACTTATGTAAATCATCGATGGGAATTTCAGATAGGCGTATGAAGATGTTGTGCTCCTTCTGAATTTCTGCTTTCCTACTGCCTTCATCCAATCTTTCTTACTCCTTTCAATGGCAAGCTGTATGTAGGGCATCACCGTTGTCAATGGCTACATCCCATCCTCTCAGTGAAAAAGGTCCAAATGCTTTGTCACGGCACGGCTAATCATCTGTTGGTTCTCGATCATGTCGGAATAGAATCCCTTGATTCTTTTGTGTTTGTCATCACGCCCAACAATCGTGAGTTTGAAGTTCGTCACAGTTATTCAATCCCAGAATCCTACTCGGAATACCCAGGGTCAAACTGTCCGACCCGGGATGTTCGACGGATAAAACGACCGACCTCTTCAGGTCAGGACAACCCGACCTCTTTTGTAAAAGCTCGGCCAAATCTACAGGGAAGCCCAAATAAGGGCCCAAATAGAGGAATACGCCCCAAATCTTAAGGCAGCCCAAGCATACAGAAGGAAGGGCAGTTCTCCTAAAGATAAGATGACCTCACTTAAAGATAAGATAAAGATAAGATAAAATAACTAATTTATCTTATCCACAAAAGGTCACATCTCACCATTATAAATACACTGGAGCACCCAAATATAACTCATACTCTGATTCTACTCAATGCCTATTTAATACCCTTGCTAACTTAAGCATCGGAGTCCCTTGCAGGTACCCCCCACCTTCTGGGGGACGAAGGATCAGCAGTACTTTCAGTCCTACAAGTCGGACACACCAGCTCCGGCAGCTATACACCTGCCAGACACATTGGCTCCGACCAACACAGCAGATCTGAATCGAGATCGACCTACAATTTAAGGTAACCCTTGGAACATTGGCGCCGTTGCCGGGGAACCTGGAAGTCATCTGAACACCATGGCGGACAACCATGACAATGACCACGACTCAGGTTTGGAAGGTAGAACGCCACACAAGAACATGGATGCTCTACTTAAAGATACTCCGGAATCCAATGGAGACAAAAATTCATCAAAACTGGAAATGATAAAAGCACTTCAAAATCGATTAAAGCAGCTTGAGAAAGAAGCCCAACATCAGCGCGAAAAATAAGAGGATCTACATCGGGAGATAAGGCGGCGCCGAAAATTAGAAGATAAGCTTATGAAACTCGAAGCTGATCTTAAAACTAAAACTACTCGACCCTCCACAGAGGATGTCTCTCAGAAAGATCAAGACCCATTCACCAGGGAAATTATGAAGACCAAAATCCCAAAAGATTTTAAACTTCCGGATATGACTCTATATGATGGCACCTCGGACCCCAACCATCATCTCAGCAACTTCAGAAGTAGAATGTACCTCACTAACGCCTCAGATGTAGTTCGCTGCAAAGCCTTTCCAACAACTCTTACCAAGACAGCCATTAGATGGTTCGACAACCTACCTCCAAAATCCATCTCGAGTTTCGACGACCTGGCCAAAAAGTTCCTGGCTCGATTTTCCATACAAAAGGACAAAGCCAAACACGCACCCAGCCTACTAGGGATCAAGTAAGGAGATCGGGAGAGTCTTCATAACTACATGGAAAGATTCAATAAAACATGCATGGACATACAAAGTCTACCAACAGAAGCTGCCATCATGGGCCTCATAAATGGCCTACGAGAAGGACCATTTAGCCAATCTATATCAAAGAGGTACCCGACATCCCTAGATGAAGTACAAGAACGGGCGCAGAAGTACATCAACATGGAGGAAAATTCTCGACTTGGCGAAGCCTCGAGGTTCGATTCTGCCTACCGAGATAAAGAATCCAAGAAAAAAGAAGATCGCTCCGGAAAGAAAATCAAAAAATATCATAACTACACCCCTCTTAGGGTATCCTTGGTAGATATTTACAAAGAAGTCTGCCATACGGAAAAAATACCCCCAGTTCGGCCACTTAAAGGCAAAAGGGGAGGAGGAAATCAGAACGAATACTGTGAGTATCATCGAGTCCGAGGACATTCCACCAACGAATGCTTTGACTTGAAAAATGTCATAGAGAAATTAGTTAGGGAAGGAAAACTAGATCGGTTCCTACCCAATCGGGATGAAGAACCAAGAAAAAGAAGAAGGGATGAAGATGTCGGATGATCTGAACGATCACCCCGCACACTAGAAAGACATGTCCACGTAACACACGGTGGATTTGCTGGAGGAGGAATCTCCAAATCATCCCGCAAGCGACACCTCAAAGAAGTATACCATGTCGAAGGCAAGAAAGAAGTGCCATACATCCCAGCAATCACGTTTACCAAAGAAGATGCATCCGAAATCATCTCAGGACACGACGACCCCATGGTCATCACAATCATATTGGCAAACGCCAACCTCCACCGTACATTAATTGATCAAGGAAGCTCCGCCGACATTCCATTTAAAACTGCCTTCGACAAGCTTGGCTTAGAAGAAAAAAAGCTGAAAGCATACCCAAACAGCCTGTTCGGACTTGGGGACACCCCAGTACAGCCACTAGGATACGTATCATTACACATAACCTTTGGAAAGGGGAACCAATCTAGAACACTTAAGATAGACTATATCGTGGTCGACGTAAGCTCAGCCTACAATGCCTTAATAGGTCAGACGATGTTAAATCAACTCGGAGCAATAGTTTCAACTCCACATCTATGTATGAAATTTCCAACTACAGAAGGGATAGCTACAATAAAAAGCAGATCAAAAGATGGCGCGTCGCTGTTATAACGAAAGTCTAAATCTCCGAGGTGAAGGAGGAGAGTTCCACACAATCGATCTCAGCGGAGGTCAAAAACGAGAAGAACTCCGCCCACGACCCGAAGGAAAAATAGAAAGAGTTCCGATCGGAGATACCTCGGACAAAACAACTAATATTGGCACGATCCTCAAAGGAGACGAAAAAGAATCACTAATATGGTTTCTACGAGATAATGTTGATCTCTTCGCATGGAAAGCCGCCGACATGCCAGGCATAGATCCCGAACTAATGAGCCACAAGCTGGCAGTCTACCCGGGATCCCGGCCGGTACAACAAAGACGAAGAAAACTCGGGGCAGAACGGTCTCAGGCTGTAGAAGAACAAGTACAAGCACTACTAGAGGCAGGATTCATAAGAGAAGTTAAATACCCACTATGGCTAGCAAATGTCGTCTTGGTAAAAAAGTCAAATGGGAAGTGGCGAATGTGCACTGACTACACCGACCTTAACAAAGCCTGCCCAAAAGACCCTTATCCACTCTGAAGCATCGACGCTCTAGTAGATGCCTCATCAGAATATAAGTATCTCTCATTCATGGACGCATACTCGGGGTACAACCAGATCCCAATGTATCCACTGGATCAAGAAAAAACCTCGTTTCTCACACCAAAAGCAAATTATTGCTACATCGTAATGCCTTTCGGCCTTAAAAATGCGGGAGCCACTTATCAAAAGCTAATGAATAAAGTCTTCTTAAACCACATCAGAAAAATAATGGAGGTCTATGTGGACGACATGTTGATAAAGACACAAAGTAAGGGAACATTACTAACCGACTTGGTTCAAGTGTTCGACACCATACGGAAGCACAACATGCGACTCAACCCGGCTAAATGCACCTTCGCAGCGGAAGCATGTAAATTTTTGGGCTTTATGCTCACACAAAGAGGAATAGAGACAAATCCAAATAAATGCCAGGCCATACTCAACATGAAAAGACCAACCTGGGTCAAAGAAGTACAACAACTCAATGGGAGATAAGCAGCCTTGTCCAAATTCCTAGCAGGGTCAGCAATAAGGTCCCTCCCCTTCTACGCTACCTTAAGAAAGGGAAAGAACTTTGAGTGGACAACGGAATGTGAACAAGCCTTCTGAGACTTTAAAGAATTCTTAGGACAGCCCCACATCCTATCTCGACCACGAGAGGAAGAACCATTTATACTGTACCTCGTAGTAGGAAGTCGGACAATAGCCTCAGCATTAATTAGAGAAGACGAAGGGGGACAACAACCCATCTACTTCATTAGTAAAGCACTACAGGGGTCAAAGCTGAACTACCAGAAAATAGAAAAGTTCGCATACGCTCTGATACTCGCATCTCGACGACTTCGCCCGTACTTCCAAGCGCACACCATTAAAGTTCGGACCAACCAGCCCATAAAAGGAATATTGCAGAAAACAGATCTAGCAGGAAGAATCCTACAGTGGGCAATCGAGTTGTCCGAGTTTGACCTCCAATACGAGGCACAGACTGCCATCAAATCACAATACCTAGCCAACTTCATTGCAGAATTCACAGATACCACGGAAATCCCCATAGAGTGGAACATATACATGGACAGTTCCTCAAATAAAGCTGGAAGCGGTGCAGGTGTGATAATCGAAAGCAACCAAGGAACCCAACTTGAGCTTTCCCTGAAATTCGGATTCCCGGCCTCAAATAACCAGGCAGAATATGAAGCATTATTAGCTGGTTTGAAGCTGGCTAAGGAAGTTGGAGCTCAGAAACTCAACATCTACAACGACTCACAAGTCATTACCTCGCAAATAACGGGAAGCTACCAAGCCAAAGATCCTACCATGAAAAAATATTTGGATAAAACCAAAGAACAGCTCGAACAACTCGGGGAATATAGGATTTGCCACATACCCCACGAGCAAAATGCCCGAGCTGACGCGCTCTCAAAGCTAGCCAGCACCAAACCAGGGGGCAACAATAAAAGCCTCATCCAAGAAATACTGCAGAACCCATCAATATCAGAAGAAGAAAAAATTCTAGCCATAACAGGTCGGGATCAAGGATGGATGACCCCCATAATTAACTACCTCAAAACAGAAGCGCTCCCCACAGATGAAAAGGAGGCAAAGAGATTAAAAAGGGAGGCACAGTACTACATTATCATAAATAACATCCTATACAAAAGAGGGATCTCAACACCATTGTTAAAATGCATACCGACCTTCAACACAAAAGAAGTCTTGGAGGAAGTACACAGTGGCATTTGTGGTAATCATCTCGGAGCGCAAGCTCTCACTAAAAAGGTACTCCGGGCAGGATTCTATTGGCCAACTCTACAAAAGGAAACTACCGAATTTGTAAAGACATGTCCACCATGTCAGAAACATGCCAACTTTCATATCGCTCCGCCAGAAAAACTCATCAGTGTAACCTTACCCTGGCCATTTGCAAAGTGAGGACTCGATCTTCTCGGACCCTTTCCCCAGGGATCGGGACAAGTCAAATTCCTCATAGTAGGGGTAGACTACTTCACAAAATGGATCGAGGCGGAACCCCTAGCCAATGCCACTGCTCAAAGAAGTCGAAAATTCCTATATAGGAACATTATTACAAGGTTCGGGGTTCCATACTCCATCACCACGGATAATGGCACCCAATTCACAGATGTAGGCTTCAGAAAACTAGTGGCCGACTTAAACATAAAACACCAGTTCACCTCCATCGAACACCCCCAAGCCAATGGACAAGCCGAAACAGCCAACAAAGTCATATTGGCCAGGCTGAAACGGAGACTACAAGAAGCAAAGGGAGCTTGGGCCGAGGAACTTCCACAAGTCCTATGGGCATATCGAACAACTCCATATTCAACTACAAACGAATCCCCATTTCGACTAGCATACGGTGTGGAGGCAATGATTCCAATAGAAGTTGAGGAAGGGTCTCCTCGAGTAGTCCACTACAATAAACAAACCAACTCTCAACTTCAAAGAGAAGAGCTCGACCTACTTTCGAAAATCCAAGAAATAGCTTGGATCAGAGAAGAAGCACTAAAGCGGCGAATGGCTTCCAGATATAATCAAAGGGTAGTGCCAAGAGGTTTCGCTGAGAATGATCTCATCTTAATCCGAAATGATATTGGAACAACTCGACCCGGGGAAGCAAAGCTGGCAGCCAACTAGAAAGGACCCTACCGAGTCACAGAGGTACTTAGGAAGGGCTACTACAGACTGTCCAAGCTCGAGGGACGAGAATTCCCCAGATCATAGCACGCCTGTAACCTAAGAAGGTACTATAGTTAGATAAAGGTCTCATCACAATATGCACTCTTTTTCCTGAAAAGGTTTTTTAATGAGGCGTCAAGATTGAGATTTAATCTGACTTAAGGGTATGAAAACTCCCACCTGTATATATTTGCACTTTCTTTAAATAAAATACATTCCAAATATTCTACAAGTTCTCAAAACGCATTAATCTGAAGCATTCATCATCCGATTATAAAGCAACGGATCGAACAAAAAGTGAAGAATAGATTCACTGTACGATCTTGATAGGAATAATCGACCGACAAAGGTAAAAACGTGATTCACCTAAAGGTCAATTAAACCAGGACAAAAACCACAATCTACAAATCGGTAAAAGATGAACACAGAATAATGCAAGAAGTTGTAAAAGTAATCCCTGAAAGAGACCTGACAAAGGTCCAAGAAAGAGGATTACAAAAACAACTTAGAAGAGATCGACCTAACGAAATCGATCTCCTACAAAACAAGTTGTAAAAGTAATCCCTGAAAGAGACCTAACAAAGGTCCAAGAAAGAGGATTACAAAAACAACTTAGAAGAGATCGACCTAACGAAATCGGTCTCCTACAAAACAAGTTGTAAAAGTAATCCCTGAAAGAGACCTAACAAAGGTCCAAGAAAGAGGATTACAAAAACAACTTAGAAGAGATCGACCTAACGAAATCGGTCTCCTACAAAACAAGTTGTAAAAGTAATCCCTGAAAGAGACCTGACAAAGGTCCAAGAAAGAGGATTACAAAAACAACTTAGAAGAGATCGACCTAACGAAGCCGGTCTCCTACAAAACAAGTTGCAAAAGTAATCCCTGAAAGAGACCTGACAAAGGTCCAAGAAAGAGAATTACAAAAATAACTTAGAAGAGATCGACCTAACAAAGTCGGTCTCCTACAAAAACAAGTTGTAAAAGTAATCCCTGAAAGAGACCTAACAAAGGTCCAAGAAAGAGGATCACAAAAACAACTTAGAAGAGATCGACCTAACGAAGCCGGTCTCCTACAAAGACAAGTTATAAAAGTAATCTGACAAAGGTCTGGGAATGAAGATTACAAAAATAACTTAGAAGGGGACCAACATAAAGAAATTGGTTATGAGGCACTAAAAACGCGAACAAAAGCGAGGAAACCGAGAAAACAAGTCGGGCCCCCCACAGTCATGGCTCCAAAAGGATCCAAGCTACAAACAATAAGTACGAAAGCAATCTAAAGAGTCCAAGAAGCAAGATTTCAACAGATACCATAATAAAAAGCATAGTATGAAATAGCTTCAAGAGGCCATCAAAAACCAACCTCGGAAGCTACTTTTGTTTTTCAAAAAAGTTGCCAGGCAGACAACTAAAAGAGTTAGCAGTTAAGAGAAATAATAAACAAGTTCAAAAGCCCACAAATCGGGCTATTTACACAAATATTTAGCAAGAAAATCAGCTAAGATCAGGAGCCTTCCCGGCAGCATCAGTACGGGGAGAAGGAGGGCGAGTTTGAAGGGTGACGATTAGATTTTTGATGGTATAGAATTTCACAAATGAATTCTCGTTGCAAGTATAGTTTCTAAACCAACAATAATCCTTTCATACAAAAGATTGTCTCAATTGTGATGAGAATTGTTCATTGCTACCACTTAGTTAACCCTTACTAAATAAAGGAAAGTCAAGTGGATGAATTGACTTGAGCCACAAGTCCTAGCCAACTCCCAAGGAAAGACTAGCTTTAGTGCACTCCAAACCAATTAGCAATCTCCCCAATTATCAATCAACAAAGGAATTAGATAACTCAAGTGTCACTAATTACTCTACCTAGGCCAAGAGGAACAAAATCTATACTAAAACTAGAAGAGACATTTTATCAAACACATAGAGTGCAATAGAAGTAACCATTATTAAAAGCAAGAATTAAAGGAATCTACAACTACAAAAACAAGAGATCAACAATAGAAAAGCAAAGAAGAACAATTATTATGACCTCTTATTGAATTGAAAGGAAATGGAAGGAACAATAGTAGATCTACAACAAAGCATAAGAACAACATAAAGGAAATTACAATAAAAGAGTAGAAGAAGATGAATGAAGAAATTAAAAGGTAGAAGTAAATGAGAGCAAAGATTAAAACCTAGATCTAAGAACTAATCCTAATCCTAATCCTAATTCTAGAGAGAAGTGAGAGCTTCTCTCTCTAGAAACTACTTCTAAAACTCAACTATGCTAAACTAAACTAATGGTAACTAGATTCTAAAGTGTGTAAAGTATGTCCATTCCCCCTTCAATCATTGGCTTAAATAGCATTAGAAATGAGTTGGATTGGGCCCACAAGGCTTGTAAATTCGCTAGCCACGAGTTTGCATGAAGTGATCACGTGCACCAACAGCGCGTGCGCGTACTTTGCGCGTGCGCGCCACCATACGTGTAGCAACTATGGCAAATCTTATATCGTTTCGAAGCCCCGGATGTTAGCTTTCTAACCCAACTAGAACCGCATCATTTGGACCTCTGTAGCTCAAGTTATGGTCGTTTAAGTGCGAAGAGGTCGGCTTGACAGCTTTCCGGTTCTTTCATTTCTTCATGAGTTCTCCAACTTTTCATGCTTCTTTCTTCATTCCCTTGATCCAATCTTTGCCTCCTAAACCTTAAATCACTTAACAAACATATCAAGGCATCTAATGGAATCAAGGAGAATTAGATTTAGCTATTTCGAGTCCTAAAAAGCATGTTTTCACTTTTAAGCACAATTAAGGGAGAAGTTATAAAACCATGCTATTTCATTGAATAAATGTGGGTAAAAGGTTATAAAATCCCCTAAATTAAGCACAAGATAAACCCTCAAAATGGGGTTTGTCAACCTCCCCACACTTAAACCAAGCATGTCCTCATGCTAAATTAAGAAGGAACCAAAGGTTATGACATTTATTGAATGCAACTAAACTATATGAGTCCTATCTAAATGCAACTACCTAAAGTAAATGCAAATGCTTAATTCAAACATCATCAAATTGCCAAGAGAGCATGTATAAGCACAAGGGCTAGGCAATAGGAATTAATTCCAAACCACAATTGTATTGAATTATCAAAAAGAGTTAAACTTGCAAGAATATAGATAATATGGGTGAACACATGTAGTTGAACTTTTGAACCCTCACCGGATGTGTGTATCCGCTCTATTCACTCAAGTGTTTAAGGGTCAAATCTCTCAATTCTCTTCCAATCAAGCTTTCCAAAATTTGATTTTCTTCTAACAACCAACATTTATTCAATGCATGCATACATTCATCATGAGGTCTTTCTTTTAGGTTGTAATGGGGTTAGGGTCAAGGTAGGATCATTTATGGTTAAGTGTACTAAGATTTGAATCTTTGATTAGCATAGACTTCCCCACCTAACTACATAATGACCTATACAAGTTCAAACTATTCTAACTACCCATTCTTCACTTTTTTCTTACATATTCATGCATCCTTATTTGATTCATAACACCTATGCATTGATTTCTTTTTATTGACTTCACTTTGGGGTACTTTGTCCCCTTTTTATTATTTTCTTCTTTTTTTTTCCATATACAATTTTTTTCTTTTTCTTATCTTTTTCTTTTGTTTTTCTCATTTTCACTTTTATTTCTCTTTTTTTTTCATTTCTTTTTTTCTTTTGTCAAACTATATACAAGAACATCAATGCATAAGGTCTATTCATTTGATCAATACATGAGTATGTACCCAATTCCTAAACATGAAACTATACTACCCCTTTTATCCCATCCAATGTTCCCAAGCCTCACCAACTTTGAATAATAAACACTCTCACTAGCCTAGGCTAATCAAAGATCCAATCAAGGACTTTTATTGGTTTTCCGCCTTGGGCTTGTAATGTGCTAAATTGAGAATAAGTTGGTTAAACATAGGCTCAAAATTGGCTAACAATGGAGAATAAAAGGTTGGCTATTTGGGTAAGTGGCTAATGAAATAATGGCCTCAATCATATAAATGCATAAATACAAGAGATAAATGGACATATAGAATCAAGCAAATCAAGGATTACAATCATAGAAAGAGAGTAATTCACACAAGAATGGAAAATAAGTGGCTATAAAATGTAACCACATCAATAGGCTCAAGTCGCACAAGCTTGTGTTCTTAATTCAATACATGCTTCACAAAGTATGAAATTCAAGCAAGTTTCACCAAAAAATTTTCTTTCAAACAATTGATTCAATGCCCTACATTTAAACTCCTTGGAAAATTTCAATGTTTGACTAAGCATTGTTGTGATTGAAAAAATCCAAAAAAATTTCTTAGTTCACCCCTTTCCTTTTTCACTTTAAACCAATTTCTTATGCAAAAAGGGTGACTAAATATTTGCAATCCAAAATATGATTTCTAATCACAACTACAAACTAAAAGTAAAGATAAACAAAAATGTATAAAGACAAATCCAACTAAAAGTACGAAAAAGTACGAAATCTATCATCCAAAACATCTAAAAATATCCAAAAGCATCAAAATATCTAAAATCCAAAATAAGCAATAAAAGTATCTAAAGCAAACTAGAAATGCATCAAAATATATACAAAAATGTGCAAAGTAGGATAACTAGGCCGAAAAGTTCACCGGTTCCCAAATAATGCTACCGGTGCCCTCCCCACACTCAAAACCAAGCATCGTCCTCGATGCTAAACCGGAGGATCAGTGGGAGGTACAACGATAGGCTCTGGCTCTGGCTGTGGGACCGGCTCCTCATGAGTCTCTGGTGGCGCTGTAGTGTCATGGGTATCTGGCTGAACCGGTGCCTCCGTAGCCTCCTCCTCATGATCCTGCTCATCGGAGGCCGGAGAATCTAAATCTAATTCTCCTTGATTCCATTAGATGCCTTGATATGTTTGCTAAGTGATTTCAGATTTAGGAGGCAAGGATTGGACCAAGGGAATGAAGGAAAAGCATGTAGAAATGGAGAACTCATGAAGAAATAAAGGAAACACAAAAGCTGTCAAGCCGACCTCTTTGCACTTAATCGACCATAACTTGAGCTACAGAGGTCCGAATGATGCGGTTCTAGTTGGGTTAGAAAGCTAACATCCGGGGCTTCGAAACGATATAAGATTTGCCATAGTTGCTACAAGTATCGTGGCGTGCACGCGCATAGTACGCACACGCGCCGTTGCTGCCACCTAGTCCACTTGAAGCAAAACGTGGCCAGCGATTTTAGAAGCCTTGTGGGCCCAATCCAACTCATTTCTGATCCTATTTAACCCAAGGAGTGAAGAGGGAAACACAAGTTAGTTACCATTAGTTTAGTTTAGCATAGTTGAGTTTTAGAAGTAGTTTCTAGAGAGAGAAGCTCTCACTTCTCTCTAGAATTAGGATTAGGATTAGGATTAGTTCTTAGATCTAGGTTTTAATCTTTGCTTTCTTCTACTTCTACCTTTCAATTCTTTGTTTTGTCAAATTGCTTTGCTTTTCTTTTGTACCTTCCAAGTGTTTGATGAAATGCTTGGTTGGATTTTAGTGTAGGTTTTGTTCCTCTTGGCCTAGGTAGAGTAATTAGTGACACTTGAGTTATCTAATTCCTTTGTTGATTGATAATTGGAGAGATTGCTAATTGGTTTGGAGTGCACTAAAGCTAGTCTTTCCTTGGGAGTTGGCTAGGACTTGTGGCTCAAGTCAATTCATCCACTTGACTTTCCTCCATGGTTAGAGGTTAACTAAGTGGTAGCAATGAACAATTCTCATCACAATTGAGAAGGATAACTAGGATAGGACTTCTAATTTTCATACCTTGCCAAGAGCCTTTTATAGTTGTTAGTTTATTTTCATTGCCATTTACTTTCATGTCTCTTATCCAAAACCCCAAAACAACTCAAACCAATAACAAGACACTTTATTGTAATTCCTAGGGAGAACGACCCGAGGTTTGAATACTTCGGTTTATAAATTTAGGGGTTTGTTTTAGTGACAAACAACTTTTTGTATGAAAGGATTATTGCTTGGTTTAGAAACTATACTTCGACGAAATTTTATTTGAGAAATTCTAAACCGTCAAAAATCCATTCGTCAAAGGGGCACAGCATCTACAGTTCCATCATCCCGGTTCAGAATCTGGCAATCCGGATCAGATGTAACGGGAGGAACCGAGGAATTCGACACCTTAAGAGAAGGCACTGGGGGAGGGTCAGCATCATCGTCATCCTGGTCATCAGGGACAATTTTACCATCCCTTACAATATTGTCTAGGATAACAAGAGTCATGTCGACATCAGGAGCAACAATCCGGAACTGCTCCATTTGGTTCTCGGAGGCAGCAGTTACGCTGCCCACAAGGTGACCCTGAAGCTCACCATAATTAGCTCGAGCAGTTTCCAACTCATCCCGAAGGCGCATTAATTCCCTATAAGCTGAGACATAGCTATCCTTATGCTTTAGGGCCATGTCCTCAGCCATCTTCAAAGAAGCAGCCAGGGCAATAGAGCTGACCTTCTCACCCTCCAGCTCCTTCTCCATCTTCGCCAACTTCACCTCCAACTCCTCCTTCAGACCCTTGATCCGATCAAATTCTAACTTGGCCTCCTCCATGAAGGATTTTGTGGCATGAATCAGAATCCCCTGAACTGTTCGGAAAATAGCCCCACCCATATGAGCCATCTTCACACTATTTTTGGTGATAAAATCCAAATGCTGAAGAAGAGACACGTCGTCCATGGAAAGCCCACCATATGGGGCAATTTGCTGGTCAACAAACTCGATAGCATCAAAATCCGGGGCATCCAGATTAAAAGGCTCGGATGTTTTTTGCTTTTTCAAGGGAGGGACAACGGAAGCAACGGCAGAAGTCTGTGAAGGATCGACCTGATGAAACTGAGGAGTAGGAATTACTTTCCTCGGCCCGAGAGAACTCGGCACAGGAGGCTTCACTGGGACCTGAGAAGATCCCTCGCCGGTCAATTTAGCCGAGATGTTCAGAGCAGCAGTTGCCTTCTTTGCCCTTTTAAAGGCCTTCATGGGGTCACTATTCTTTGACATCTCTACAAATACAAAATCAGCCACAACAAAGAGTTACAAATTCGATGAGAGAAAGAAAAAGGAAACAAGTATAGAAACAAGTCAGACAAATAGTCAGACAAATACCCAAAACAGTCCAAACCAAGGACGGGTCATTCAAAAATCTTTTTGTATCAAGATGGGGTGGTTTCCCCCAGAGATCCTCAAGAACAAAATAAAGATCTCTTATAATGGCATTCAACTTGGTGTGCGCATTTACTAACTCAGCACTTTCTTCACAACCTCGCACAACTAACCAGCAAGTGCACTGGGTCGTCCAAGTAATAAACCTTACGTGACTAAGGGTCGATCCCACGGAGATTATTGGTATGAAGCAAGCTATGGTCATCTTGTAAATCTCAGTCAGGCGGATAATAAATGGTTATGGAGTTTTCGAATAATAATAATATAAATAAACAGAAAATAAAGATAGAAATACTTATGTAGATCATCGATGGGAATTTCAGATAGGCCTATAAAGATGCTGTGCACCTTCTGAATCTCTGCTTTCCTACTGCCTTCATCCAATCCTTCTTACTCCTTTCCATGGCAAGCTGTATGTAGGGCATCACCGTTGTCAATGGCTACATCCCATCCTCTCAGTGAAAAAGGTCCAAATGCTCTGTGACGGCACGGCTAATCATCTATCGGTTCTCGATCATGTCGGAATAGAATACCTTGATTCTTTTGCGTTTGTTATCACGCCCAACAATCGCGAGTTTGAAGTTCGTCACAGTCATTCAATCCTGGAATCCTACTCGGAATACCACATACAAGGTTTAGACTTTCTGGATTCTCATGAATGCTGATGAGCGGATAATTTGTACGCTTTTTGGCATTGTTTTTAGTATGTTTTTAGTATGTTTTAGTTAGTTTTTAGTATATTTCTATTAGTTTTTAGTTAAAATTCACTTTTCTGGACTTTACTATGAGTTTGTGTGTTTTTTTGTGATTTCAGATATTTTCTGGCTGAAATTGAGGGACTTGAGTAAAAATCTGATTCAGAGGCTGAAAAGGACTGCAGATGCTGTTGGATTCTGACCTCCCTGCACTCGAAGTGGATTTTCTGGAGTTACAGAAGCCCAATTGGCGCGCTTTCAACGGCGTTGGAAAGTAAACATCCTGGGCTTTCCAGCAATGTATAATAGTCCATACTTTGCCCGAGATTTGATGGCCCAAACCGACGTCACTAGACGCACCTCCCGCGGCAGTCGAGCTATGAACTGGAGCTGATGCCCCAGAACTATCGACACCAACCTCCAACTTCGCGAACAACTCGTGTATTCTGACCTCCGGAAAACTCCTAACATAATGAAACAGAACCCTAGTATCTTCATCAACCGCTAGCACAAAGGTATCATACTTAACACCGGTCGAGACAACTGCGATGGAAATCTTGTAGAATAGCTTCTCACCCACTTGCTACCAAATACCCCAAGCTTATGCAAGATGCTGTTCTTCAAATCTGACAAAGTGCTTGATGAACTGATGAAAAAATTCAGTGGTTCTCTATCAGTGAACTTCACACCATATTTTTTGCTTCTTTGGATTTTCTCAGAGCAATGCACTAAGATAAGAGTACTCTCTTCCTCACTTGCCATTGTGACAATAATCTCTTCACCAGCTTGAATCTTACTCACATATATATAGATTTTCCCTCCTCATAAACCGTTGCAGCTAACAAAGGTTTATGCCCACTCAAACTTCTTCATAAACCGTTGTTGCTTACCATGTTTTATGTGCATTTTTCTACCTTAATAAACCGTGGTAGCTTGCCACAGTTTATGACAAATTCCAGTCACAAGTAAACCGTGCCTAGTAGCAACGATTTATGTATTACATTGAAACCGTGGTTGACTCCCACGGTTTACATAAAGATGAAATTGCACATGCACGTAACATGTTTCTATTTTGTGTATATAGGTAAATGATTAACTCATTTTATTTAATTAGGTAGATTATCCTTAAATTTATATATCACAAAATCTTTTATCATTGTATTCATATTTAATATTATAATTTTGTTTCATATAAAATAAAATTTATTTAAATTTTAATATTATATACATAAAATATATTTAATATTATTTTTTTCTAAGATTCTAATATATCTTTTCTTTTCTGAATTTGGTGCATGAATTTTTAACTTATATTTTATAAATTATTTATTTTAATTCTAAAGTTCAGTAATTTTTTTTTGTACCAACATATTACTTTTAATATTTATATACTATTTTTTTGTTTTGAATTTGAGCCCAATATATAATATTTACAAAACAAAATCAAAATTTATAAAACAAAATGATTAATCTGATTAACAGATTATCTTTTTAAATTTAGACCATTCAAATAAAATATAATAAATGAAAAATTTAACTTTAACAAACTAACAAAGTGTACAATACTCTATACTTAATAAAGAGTGTTTAAGAATGAGCTCAGAACTCTCCATGATCCAATAAGACCAAGATAAAAAACTCTTGAGATTTGTGAGTTAAGAGAGTGATCCAAAGTCGAATCATAAACATTTGTAGACAGGTGATAATAATCGACTTCCATAATTCGAGATCATCTAACAGTTGTCAAAATTTTATTGAGTTAGGTAGTAAAATGTTGTCGATGATCAACCAATGTCATTCCACCGACATTGGCTAAGCTAGTGGTAATTTCAGGTGTTTGTGTTGGTTGTAGGCATGATAAGTTGTCGAGTTATCGTTTAGTCGATGTCGGTAGTTTCATTTAGGTCTTTTAGTAGGCAGACAGTTAATTAAATGGCTAATGTAAGTCATAAGTAGTTGGTTGGTATGGATATATTCGGTCGACAAGGTTTTGTTGATAGATGGTTAGTCGACGCTATTGATATATCTTTCTGTAAGACTGCTTCTTTCACTTTTTTTTCAAAATCTTTTTATAAAGAATAAATTGATCTTTTTTGTAATGACATAAAATAATAATAAGAAAAAAGAAATAGAGTAAATGAAGCAAGCTTTCCCTTTATTTTCAGAATACTTAATTTTATATTTATATATAAATAATAAATTAGTCTTATAGAAAGAATATCACGTAAAATATTTTGATGGTTAAATTATTAATTAGCAATCATTAATAATAAATAAAAATGTTATAGTAAGTAGATGAAGAGAGAAAACAAATGAAAAAATTTTCTTAATTTTTGCGTCTTCTTAATATTACGTGTTTAGAACGGAAAAATAAAATGTTAAATTCTCACTCTGCTGCCATTCTTCTTCTTCCATTCTCCCACTAAACTTGTGCCTTTTTTTTATCGAAATTTCTCTCTATGATATCTTACTCCTTCGAGTTCCGATCAAGATTCTAAAACTGTCATTACGTTGATGGTGAGTTGTTATTCAATTTAATTGATTTGGTTTTTCGATCATTTAGAGTGTTCTAATTTAAAATTTTTAGTTTGATTTTAACAAAATTGAGGTGTGTTGTAGAATAAAGCCTAATTACATCTGATATTTTTTTATAAAATTAGCATATTAATTTATCTATAGATTGAAATTTATTGTAACTTATTGTGTTTATTATTGTTATTAAACAGTAATTGATTTTACTTATTGTGTTTATCTATAAGTGAGAATATTTTATAAATCCGAAAAAATTTAATTTACGAATAATTACATGTTCAAGATAAAAACTTGAACTTATAAAATAGAACTATAGGATGAGAAAGATGAAATAATTCTGTATAGAAGACGAAAGGATTCTTCTTTAAAAAGTATACAATTGAACATGCAAAATTGAATTTTATTATCACCTTTGTTGCCTTATATTGTCACCTCTCCTTCCTTGTAGTCGTCATCATTATCCTCATAGTTCTTTATTCTTATATGCCTGTAATTGCCGTCATCACCTGCCAAGTCTCTACTATTCTTTGTTCAATTCTTCGTCTACTTCTCAAGATTTTATTATCCAAATTGTAATTTATTTAAGTTAAACTTTGTAATTGACAATTTTTCATAAGAATGATATCTACTCATCACTTTATTATTTGAAACGACTAATATATTTGTTAAAAAGTACGTGCATCTAGCTCAAGTCATTAACTATATATGTCTATGATAAAAGAAGAATAGAAGATGACTTGATTAGGCCTTCAACTATTAATATAGAACTTTGTACTCTTACACAAGACACACAAACACTCGCTCTAACACTGCTATGGCTTTTATATTCTAATTGCTAAGTTTAGCTCATGATTCGAACCATATATATAGTTTTATTGGAGGCCAACAAATCCTCCACTAAGTAAAACCTTATCTGCGTGGAAATTTTTATGACAAATATAGTTTTACAAATTATTCATTTGGATTGGAGCCTTATTAATTTTTTTTTTCGTGTGTCTTGGATTGGAGTCTTGATTATTATTATTATTGTTTATAAAGAGAGTGGATTCTCTCAATTTATTTTCGTTAATTAATTGGTAAAATATATTTTTTATCTTAATTTTTTAAGTGAAATTAAAAAAAGTATGAAAAAAGTATTTAATAATAAAAGTCATGCTTTACTAAATAGAATTGAATATTCTAAAGTTTGAATTTTATCTTAAAGAGTAAAGTGTAATCTTGAATAATTTTTCTTTCATATTTATTTTTAGTCCCACCTATAAAATAAATGAAAAGAGATCATACTTTATTTTCTAAAGTAAAATTTAAACTTTAGAAGATGTAAATCCTTACCAAATAACTAATAGAAAAGAATTAAGAGGATTTACTTGGATTTACAAGCTAGTTCATTTGTTGGCCTTTTAGAGTTTGCTTTAGATTTTTTTTTTTTTTCTTGCTTTAGCTATTAGCTTGCAGTTTGTTTACAGAGCATAAATGATGCCGAAATAAGGCCCATAAAAAGAGGAATCCCAACTAATGTATCTTAAATGAGCAACTAATGATGCCTTGGGACAAAAATAGGGTTATCCTGCCCAACTAATGTATCTTAATGAGCAAGTTCCACATCTAGGAGAGTCTTCGTTCTCGATGAAGGAGAGATCCAGGGGGCGAATCTGCTCCGAAACCCGACGCCACAGTGGCTTCAACAGGCGTCGCTGCGGCCGAAGGCAACGACACAGGAAACGGCGGCGAGCGGGCGGAGGCAGTGATGGAAGCGAAGCCACAATTTCACTAAAGTCCAGATCCGAAGAACAACGATATTTGCATTGCCGCATTGGAGGGGATGTATCTTCCACAGCCATCCAGCTTGAGTTGAGTTAGTTACAGCTCTGTTAGGAACTTAGAATAGGAAACCGGGTTCTGGGTCAGGGTGGGTTGGGTGTTCGGGTTCGGGAAGGGATCATGGGATGTATAAATAGCGGTGACAACAATAGCAATTAGGATTTAGGACCTACTTGCGGTGGCTTCCATTCATAGAGAGATCACAGATTTCAGATTAGAGAAGTAAGTGCTTTACCATTGCTTTTGTGATAGTGATTATAATTTTTCTTAATTATGTACTGATTTAGCTGATTCCATGCGTGTAATGTTTGATTTATATTTCTTTGTTATCAATACATGTATCTTTGAAATTAAAGAAAAAAAACATAGTAAACCGCCATGAAAAAAAAAAATCAGGTGATTCAAATCATAGGGTTTGTTATGCATATGTTTATGTTTTATTAAATCTGAGAATCGCTTTCCTAAAATAACATGGAAGTAAATGAATAGCAGGTCAGCATGATTGAATTGATGTTTGGCCAAAGAAAGGATTGTTTTATGGTCACATTATCAAAAGTTACATGTGAATCGGAATCCATTTTTATTGTCAAATTATTTCAAAAGGGACAGATGATTTTTTG
Source organism: Arachis duranensis (assembly GCF_000817695.3). Taxonomy (NCBI): domain Eukaryota; kingdom Viridiplantae; phylum Streptophyta; class Magnoliopsida; order Fabales; family Fabaceae; genus Arachis; species Arachis duranensis. Next base: position 45,587,024 of record NC_029781.3, read on the forward strand.
TTTTAACTCCAGGTTAAATGCATTAGCATTGAAGATCAACAAGATATTCTTGTATATTTTTGGAGCACATATAGTATATGTGCTAGAAAGAGCAACCACTTGTTTTCCTTGTATAGTAATCGTTATAAGATAAATAAAAAGGTGAATTCTATAGTGATTATGATTACAACCGCTATGGTGGCTATAAAATTTAGACAACCGGTTCTTGGTAACGCCATCTGTCCTTTTGGCTGTGTTTGTTTAGAGGGATGGGATACTGAGACAGGGATACAGAGACACAAAATCATGTTTGACAGATGAGACATGGAGACACTGAACTAGTGTATTTTGTGTTAATCTTGACAAGAAAAGCACAGAGACATTAACAAGAGACACAAATTATTTTTCATTTTCTATTTTATTATTCATTTTTTATTATTGTTCATCTAGTTTATTATCAAACAAAATACAAGAACACAAAATTTTATATCTCTATCATTTTTGTCTTGTTCTCACTATCTTGTCTTGTCTTGTGTCAGAAACAAATGCAGCTTTTGTGCCTCATAGGTTGGCTCCAATAATTGCTCGTCTAAAGACTAGATGGACTTAAAAGTAACATTCTTTAATTTAATCATATTTTTTTTTAATTTTTTCAAATTAAAAGTGTTGCTAAATAGTAAAAAAAAATGTGACTTTGATTTTAGCTACATTTTTAGGTGTTACTAAAGCTTCATAGCCACCATAGCTGTATAACCATAGTCACCATAGAACACCAAATAAAACTTCAAGAATGAGGGACCATGGACTTACGGTTGCCCCTAAAACCTGCATTAAATGAAATGTACTTAAAAGAGTATGCAAGTATTTTTCTAAATCAACCCTCACTCTTTGTGCTGTACCACTACCATATGGTTTCAGTTCATAGTCTTCAAAACTCTACACTTAACTTCTGCATTAATGATAGGTGTCTTAGTTAGACCCAAGCAAAAGTATCTGCTGCTACTGCTAGTAACTTCTTAGACAATGGCTGATTTCACCATATTAAATGGACTATTTAACCCCATGGCAGTTGGATTATTCAATATCAGTTTGAGTCATTTTCTGTGTTGTTGAAATGTGTTGTGTTAGGGACTTGGGTATTATGGGGTGCTCAAAGTCCCCTTAACAGCTAGCTTTTAAGGTGTGGTTTCCCACTTTTCTTAGATACTTAACAATGGTATCAGAGCGTGGTTGTCGGCGCCACGCCATGGAAAGGGCTACCTATAGGCTGGATTAAGGTGAATACCGAATACTGATAGACCGTAGCAAAGTGGCTACCGTTGGGTCAGTGTCGATAGAGTGAAGCCGCCGTGGACGTCGGCTCTCCAGGGCCGGTGTATTGTTAGGGACTTGGGTATTATGGGGTGCTGTTAAGTATCTAAGAAAAGTGGGAAACCACACCTTAAAAGCTAGCTGTTAAGGGGGAAGAACCACTCTCCTTATATACAACATCAAGCATCCCATACTACTCGATGTGGGACTTTGAGCACCCCATAATACCCAAGTCCCTAACATGTTGTCAACTTTGATAACTTTGGCATAAGTTTCAATTATTAAAAACATCTATTCTTGTAGAGGTGATTGTTTCATGGAAAGGACTTAACGTCATAGGTAGAAGACTTCAGATCCTACTGGTTAATGAGATAAGTATTTGCAACATATACTACAAGCTTTTGTAGCATACAATTATTCTCACATTTTTTTTTGTGGATTTATTCTTCGCTAACGTTAACTTGAAACTATAATGTCTTTCATGGGCATGAAACCATTTTTTGGACTATGGCAGTTATTCACTTCTTTACAGCCCCATTTGGCAGGGTCCGAAGAGTGTAGATGCATCAACTTTCACCATCAATCTGTTAAATTCAGAATACTGCTAATCTGCTATCAGTAAATTGAAGTTGATAACTTGATATTATTTGTTACTAAGATATAGTTTTTCATTTTCTTTTTATCTGAAAAAAAGAGCTGATATTTGAGATTACCATTTAATCACACTGAAGAGTTTTATTTTTAATTCTTTCCTTATTGAGAAAATGCAACTTTCCTGAAATTTCTGGTTGCGGTATCAATCTCATGCCTCTTTATTTTGGCAATAACAGTCTTTTGTCCCTTCTTGTTTGGATTTTTTGTTTCCTATTTTCAGTTAATATTCTGGACGTTTCAGTTCAACTTAAGGTTTCAAGAAAACTGTCAGTGTTAACTGTTATGCCGTTATGGTGATAAGTCTTGAGTATCATTTATCTGATCTCAATCAATTGACACTCACTTATTGTAGTTATCATTCATATCAGTAACTTTCCTTTTAAGGGATGCTGTAATAATATATACGAAATCCATTGTAGGATTGCATCTTTCTCTTCTTGGATAAGTGGGGTTATGAAAGCCAAATATCTGGTTGCATCATCATTCATTCATTCATCAAAGAGTGCGTAGCTAACTGGAAAACTAACATGTCAGCATCACTTCTGGATATTCTGATTGTTGAATCATTTACTAATCATTTTCTCATTCGATACGCAATCCTGTTTTTGATTATTCTCTAGAGATAAAGTGATACATTGACAGTTATTTTGAATCAGAGGGAGCAGTAATTACTTATAGTCATTCGGTGTATATATTTTTTTCTAACTGTACTTAGGTTAAAATGTTTTGACTTTTGATCATTCCATACTTGTCTTCCACTGAATTTTCAGATTGGAGTTAATTTGAATTACCTGAAGGATGTTGGAGAATTTAAACTGCATGTGTAAAAAGAGCATTTCTTTGGTGAAGAGTAAGATTTTCACTAAATTTGTAGAGAATATGTGCATTGTACATGATCATTTTTTTTATTTTTGGTAATTTTTTTTATTATAAAAAGAGCAATTTTCACTTCTCATTGAAATCTACAATGCACCATAGCATTATCCGTGTAAAAAAAAATGTACACTGTATAAAAATAGAGCTATTTTAGTTATAGCAAATGATCTTGAACATCAATGGCTTATGTTGTTGTTGTTGAAATTAAAGAAGGGCTAAAGTGGCATCAGCATTACATGAAAGGAGTGGCAAGGGTGACACAAATAGAAAGAATGATGATCCTAGAGTCTGTGGACACAGTAACAGTGATGTTGATGGTGCCATGTGAGTGCTTTGTTGTACAATTGTTTTTATTTGTAATGAAATTGAAAGAACACTGTTGTATATAATATCATATGGTGATAGAATGTGTTTCAATTCATTTGCATTTTTTTTTTCTTTTTCTTTTTTCAAAATCTTGTCATCTTTGTCTTAATGCTATCACCCCTGAGTAACATTATTGATGAGTTGACAAAACGTGCTTCCAAGATATTACTTTAGCTTGGTAATAACAAAGCAAGGTTCCTTTTTGCCTTGTTGTATGTAATGTTATGAAATCAATTGCAGCATATAGATTGTGTTAGGATATAAAACTATTAATGTGTTATATATCCCAGCATATTAAAGTTTTTATTATTGAAATCTTCCCAAGTTTGAACATATATTTGATTATTTGTCCCTTTTCTATGTCTGCAGTACAGTGTTGTAATGAATTCCATGTATATGGTTTGAAATCACAACCTCTCTGTGGTCACTATGAATTTTAAGACATTCTTCTTTTGACATAATTTGTTGTGGTTAATTGTCTTAGTGTGACCTTTTAATAATTGAAGGGAAGTAAACCAACTTGGGTTGGTTGAGTAATCAACTAACTTATCTATTTAAGTAAGTGTTGAAAGTTGTATGTAGTAATTTATTGGCTAGTAAGAGACTTCAAATGGAGTTCTAATTTGAGACGGATTGATCTTTGATTTGTCTAGTTAGAGGATACCGTGAAAAACCAAAATAATTGAAGGGAACTCTAAGAGCAAAGATTTAGTTGTATCCGTATGATTCCAAAGTCATAAGTTTAAACAGTAGAATCAATCGCTAACATTTACATTAGATTAAACTACCTACATTATACATTTTGGCTGTGATCTTTTTCAAGATTCTACATAACGTGAAATGCTTGTGCATTAAGTTGCCATCTTTTTCTCTTATAGTTAATTGCTCTTATAAGTAATTAAACCATATGCATATGAATCCTCAACCTTAAAATTAATAATAATAAAAAGAAACCATTGTTATCTTTGTCCTGTTTTATTACTATTAGCATTTCAACTCTCATGTACAGTTGAATTGATGGTTTAAGCTTCTTCGCGATTATTCCATTTATGGGACCGCGATCATGAAAGTGCATACTATATGATATTATTGATTTGATTCAGAGAAGTATTATACTATTATTCAAAAGAATATTATACTTAGAAAGATAGCTTTGCACGCTAGAAACGGGAATAAAAAAGGAAAGAGGAGCGGGTAGGGATCTAACTAATAACATGATATGAAAAGTGATAATGATGCTAATTGATTGCATATGAAACTAAACCATCTTAGGTAGTGGTTTTGTCCCCTTTTTCTTAATATAATTTTTGTAAGAACATGTTCATTAATTGAATTGAAGGTTTATACAATAGAGACTAGAGAGCATAAACCTAATGAGTTAATTCTATTGATTAGTGGTTATCATGGATGAGATTTCTCGTTCAAATGGTCATATTCAACTCGAATAGATTAGTTAGAAAACACTAGAAAAGTATACGGCGATTATGCACCACATTGCGACTAGATCGAAAGCGTTTGTAAGGTCTTCAAATTTCTAATCTTTAACCCTAAATCTTGATCCTACGACGCAAAGAGTAAGGGGAGGGGGTTTGTTTTAGCAATGGCTTCCAAATCTCCAACCATAGTCCCATAAGGTTCCAATAATGTAATGTACTATGTTTTGGTCCCCTCCTCTCCACCAAAGATGATCAAGCTTCATGCCCATGAAAGCCTTCGGATCCCTTAGGCTAAGGGCATCTTCCCTTTTAAGTTGGCCAATTAATTCCCAACATTTGGCTTTTTTATGGTCACAGCTCGTGGCCTATACGTTAAGCAATGTGAACTCTCAACCATGAAAACCAAGACACGTTGCATAAGCTATAGTTTGATTTTAGTTTGCAGTTATGTAAACAAATTTTGCCCAAGTAATAATATATGGTTTTGGATTTGCCCCCTGAATGACGAAGCTATGCGAGACATGGACTAGACATAATATACCAGTGAAGGGATTAGACATGTGTTAGACTTATTCATATAGTGATATTAAGGTAATTAGTGATAGTAGAAAAAGAAAATTATGGTATAAATATTGTATTTATCTCTATCTTATTCTAACTGTGATCATTACCATATTGAAATGACATTTATCATGGCTTTAGAAAATATGCTGAAATAAATTAAAATTTATTAATTTGCGTTCTTCAAATAAAATTATATGGATTAAAAACAGGTGTAAATTTTAATCCATACAAGAGATAGATATAGAGGTGGTATCTAATGAAAAAGGTGTCTATATATATAGGTCTTATAGGGTATAGTCTCATTGAATAATGGTATAATCAAGAACACGAGGTAAATATGTTAAATTACAGAGAATCTAGGACCACTGAGCCATAGAACTTCAATAAATAAATAAATATTATAAATAAAAAGAAAAGAAAAATAGTTGATAATATCTTTATTATTTGTACTACTACCGCTTACACTTTTCAGATCAATTAATGCACTAAGCTATATGTGCCAGCCACCATTCATTCATAAATATTGTGGATACATGCATTAGGTTACATGAACCTCACTATAAAAAGGAGGTTGGTATTTAAATTTTGGGTTAAACAAGAGGAGAGATTAATAAGATGAAGCCATGGAAGTCCTGGTGGCAAGGAATAATAATTTCTAATAATATATATATTATTTGAATAATGACCTCATCAATTTTATCATAATAATAACATATATGCTCTTTTCTAATCGTTTCTCCAAAATCTTGTAGGTAGACCATGAAGAGGGACAGGAAATGGGCTATATTGAACTCCATTCTGATTTTCAACAACTTCCCACCTGCCAGCAGAAATTATTGAATAATGAGCATTGTAGTGCATATATATGTAAATAAAACATTAAAAAATGTCGTGTCAAAATTTGGCACCAGAAAATAAAAAAGGAGGCAGAGAGAATTGAAGAAATTAAACAATGTTTACCTAAATTTGGTGACCAAGTGGTGAATTAAAATCAGCATGTTCAACTTTGCAAGCTCATTTCCTGGACAAGAGTGAACTCCGTTGCCAAATGGCATGAAAGTGTTGGGTTTTGGAGCCATCTAAGATTCAAACAGAAACCATATGTGTTTTAGAAAATTTTCAATTAAAAATGAAATAGTAAATTGATATTTTATTATTATTATTATTATTATTAGGAGAATAAATTATTTTCTAAAAGTATTATTAATAAAACATACCTCAAATCTTGAGGGGTCAAAATTGTGAGGAGCAGGGTGGAATTCTGGATTATGATGGATGTTCCTGAATAGTGGCATTACCTTCCAACCTTTTGGTATGAGATATCCTAATCATACACATCATAGGAAAAAAACAAGAATTTAGAAATCACGTAGCAATACTTGGTAGCTGATTTTAGTGTACACGTAACATAACTCTAATAGTATAGTATAGTATCTTTACCTTTATATTCTACATCAACCACAGCCTCCCTAAATGTAAAAGATATGATGCTTGCCATCCTTAGGCTTTCCAATATCACCTGCAATAATGCGTCAACATCCATAGACATGAGATCCATTCAAGAAGTTGTTTTTCCAATTAAACTAGAACTTGGAACTTTTTAGTTGTTTTGGCACATTAAGGAATGCATGCTTAAAAAAATTGTATGTTTATGTAATACTTTGTTATATTAATTAATAGAACATCTTTAATAGACCTATGAGTTTATTTGGAAATAATAAATCTTAAGAGAAATATTGCAATAAAAACTTTTTTAAACAACCACATTAACAAATTATTATTTCTACAACTGTTTCCTAAACATTTTTAAATAAATTAATCACAAATTAAAAATATTTCAATTAGTAAATAATAAATATATTCCTTTTATTTCACATTAACTGTTTTTAATTTTGCATAAATATTAAGATAATTATTAATTTTTATTAAAAATATAAATAACTAAAAGAAAAAATAAAAATATTTTTATATTATTTTCTTTTTTTTATTAATTCTTTAACTTTTACATTTTTTGTTTGATAAATAAAATTAATTAATAATATTTAATTTATAAAAAGTAAAAATAGAAAGAGAAAATTAATTTGAAACAGAAGAAAAATAGTACGTATAGGTTAGTAAAAGCAAAAAGTATTTATGACGTACCCTATGAGTAAATGGCATATTTCTGGTTTGACCCCATGTCAATGGCATCTTCCCTTGTTCAGTTGCTTCATATACCGCCATCTGCTCTGCCTACAATTCATACAGTGTAATCCCATTATATTATACTGTTGACTTATCAATAAATAAATAAATAAATAATTTCAACGCTTTAATTTATTATGGCCTACATAGATTTGGAAAATCTTTCCATGGGGACAAAAAGCAAAACACGAAAAATTAAACTTGATGAACTAACTTACTTTGATTGCTTCAAGAAGTTTCTGGTCATCATGAAGATATTTGAGAATCCATGTTAGAACACTTGCTGTTGTGTCCTGAGCCGCAAACAGAACCCCAATAACGTTATCTGCTATTTGTTCATCCGTTAATGTTTTCCCCTTTTCATCTCTGTAGTTCAACATGTGACCCAATAGATCCTTCTCCATCAATCTTTGCTCCTTCCTCTTGCTAATTATTTCACTTATTATCTCCCTGATCCTCTTCCTAGCCTTTAACATATTTAAACAAAAAAGAGAAAACATTAAATACGTCAAGTATGGAACATTTTACTTGTTTTTATTTCTTTTTAATTTTTAAATTGTAATAAGTTCTACTATAAGTGTTAACTGCTTTTTTTTTTCTTAAAAACCAACCATATTACATAAACATGGAAACATACAGGTCGTATACTGTCTAATTAAAAATGTTAAAAGAAAAAGATGAGTAGGTTTCAATTGTAATAAGACTTCTTTAAAAGAAAATAATGTAGAAAAAATGTACCAAGAGTGCTTTGGAGTATGAAGTTCCACGAATCATTGTTGGGAAAGAATTGTAGCCTTTCTCAACTATGCTGTAGTTCTCTTTAAGCTGATCTCTATAATTTCCTTCCAAGTTACCAAACACTGAGAGGATTCCAACGTTGAAAGAGAACTGTCAACAAGTGAGTTAGAAAAATCAATAATATAGATCATGACCTCACAATAATAATGGAGGACCCATATATTTATGAGGAACGAATCAACAAATAATAACAAAATCCAAATCCAAATCTAACGCAATGCAATAAAATTAAATCACCAAAAGAGACAATATTAATGGATACCTTAATTTTATTTTTATTATTATCGCATATCAAAATTATACTCTTATTAAGAGAAGAGGTATATTTTTAGAAAGTAAAATAATGAAAGCGAACCTTTTTCATTTCTTGGAAGGCGTTGACGACGTGTCCGGCGGAGACCCAGGATTCCAAGGAGGAAACAACCTCGGTCTCGATGTCCGGGATGAGTCGGCGGATGGTGTCCGGGGAGAGGGAGTTCTGGACAAGCTTCCTTATAAGGGTATGGTAGTGACCTTGGTGGAAGAACAATGCAGAAGGACCTATGAGCTTCTCTTTGCTCTTTGGGTATGTTGGCTTGAACAAGTGCGCGTGTGTCACTAACACAAACCGCGCACCCTCGGGACTCGCCAGCATCACGCATGGACAACCTAGTATGTGTGTCTTAAAAATCTCCCCATATCTGCACACCATACGAACAGTAAATAGGTTAGTAATAATATCAATAAACTTATTTATTTATGTCTAACAGAACCTATTCTTTGATAGTTTTTAAGAACCTTTTCTGTTTGGACGCAAAGAAGATGTTAGGGTCCTGTGAATAAAGCTGAAGAGTCTCTCCAACGTAAGGCCAACCCATTGAGCCAGGTGGAAGCTTAGGTTTACTAGCTACGTTTTCGACTTTGTCTCGTTTCTTTGTTAGAAGATTTGAGAAGAGGAATAAGAACAAGAGGAGGAAGCACATCCATGATAGTAATAATAATAAGGTAGAAATAGAAGCACTAATCTCCATACAATATTATTATAGCGCCTTAGCTAGCTTTTTCTTCTTTAATTGATGATGATAACAAAGGATTATTCAAGTTCCCGCAGTAGTTTGCGGGTGAAGAGAACGAGGAAATTATTAAATGGAAGAATAGGTAGCTTGCTGTGTGTTGTGTTCTCTTTGTTCAAAGTTAATGAAGGATACGTTGGAGTTAGATGGTATATATAGAGGCAACAAGTACGCACGGTTGGGAGGCATGGGTCTTTATCTACATACTAATCAAATTTCAAATTAATAATGATTATCTTTTTTAGTTAGATTTTAGTTCAAATGAGATTTCAAGGTACATATTATTGTGAGTAAAATACTGTGTATCTAATTCATCTTCATAGTTATCATTCCAATATATATTACTTTTGGAAACATAAAAAAAAGAAGAAGTTATTAAGAGAATAATTAGAGAATGAATTAAAATTCTTTATTATTATTATTATTATTATTATTATTATTATTATTATTATTATTATTATTTTCAATAAATACACTGAAGGTTTAAATTTTATTTTTTAAAGAAAAAATTTTAATAGATAAGTCTATTTAATATGAACGCTAGAAGCAAATTTTAGTTTAACAATCTGAGTTATTATAAAAATTGTTCACGTTTTACCCAAAATGTTTGAGCGCTACTATATATAGTATATATACACTACTACTGTATGGATAACTGCGGCCAAATAGTCAAATGGATCGGACAAATAAAGCATTTCTGATGTATCTCAATTCTCATGGATAAATGTTACAAAAAGAATGATGAGGTGTGACGCGAAGAAGGAGCCTTTAAGATGTATTATTGTTATTATTATTGTGGTTGTTGTTTGAGAAAATAAGAATAATAATTTGATGATGACTAATATTATAGTTTTGGGTTAAAAGCCTACAAGTATTGTTTATGTATGTGTTTATTATGTAAAAAATTAATATGTTCAATAACAAGTTCAAATGTTCATAGACTACATTCATTCTCATTGTTGACCCATCTCAAATGTATCCAACACTCCAATCAAATACTTTTTTTTTTCTTCTGATTATAATCTATGTGACTAATCCTAAATTAAAGAAAAAAAGAATTTTCACAAGTAAAAAAAAAATGTTTAGAATAAAGTTCAAAAACTAAAAAAAAAAAGTGAATTGCCAAGTATTGACATTGAAAAGAAAAGAGAAAAAAAAAATCAAAAGTTGAAACTAAAAAAAAATTAAATCAAAAGTTAAATTAGAAGAAAATCAGCATAACAATTTTATTTTTGTGTTATCATTCTAACTTGTTGAAGTTGTCTTTCTTCTATATGCACCATTTGAGTAAGAAGAAGAATATGAAAGTGATATATTTTTATCGTAAATCAAAGGTTACAATTAAAATTTAGGGATAAAGAATGGAGATGTTTCAAATCTTTTAAGTCAAAGAAAAAAAAGAGAAAAAAAAGAAGTTAGATAAGAATTTAAGCCAACTCTAATCACTATTGCTGTTTTATTTTTTTTCTGTGTTTTTGCTCTAACATATAGGAAAGAAGAACAATGCCAAAGATATTTAATTAAGCTCAAATTTTGGAAGCTTTACTCTTATTTAAAAGGATAAAAGACCAGAAATTGAAGTAAGGAGAGTGAACATACTGTTTGGTCTTCGTAGGTTTCGAGTCTAACCTTTTTCTCCTTTATAATTTTATATTAAATTTTCTATTTTTTAGTTTTATCCTTCCTTTTTTTCAATTAATAGAAAAAGACAAATATGTGAGATATTAGTAAAAGCCATTGAGAAAAAAGGCAAAGAGAACAATATTAGAGAAAAATTAAAAATTATGTCAAACTCTTTTGTATGTATTTTTGTTTATATTCATGATCCTAAGAGGATTCTCTTACTAAATTAGGTGATCACTTAGTAGTTGAAAGTCTAGAGAGTGAATTTAGCCAAATCAAATTTGGATAGAAATTTAATTGGTTTTTTCTTAATAAGATTGGGTTAAATACTTAGGAATTAGTGTTTATAATCTTTGATAAAAATAGTGAAAATTTCACTATAATTGTGGTAGAGACTGAATATAAGTAACATTGTACAAAGTAAAAATTGTCTATATGATTGTGTCATTTTTTCTTTTCTATTCTGTTTCTGATTTTTTTCTGTATGAGATAAAGTGAAAATTGTCTCTTATTTAATCTATTTCACAGAAATCATAACAAGTTAGTACACTCAAAAGTAACCTGTTGTCTCTATTCCTATTCAATCTTTAAAAGACAAAATAAAATTATCTCTTACACAGTTAATTTTACAAACTCAACAGTAGCTTCTGGTTTAAATTCAGTTTAAGTTAAAAATATATAAATTTAAAAAATGTCATAAATTTAACCGTTTTTTATACTATTGAGAACAACAACAATTTTTAGAAGATACTATAATTTTAATTTAATTTTTAAAAATTTTACTTTTTGCTTTCACCCACATTTTATTATTTATTAATTTTTATTCAATTAATTTTTTGGGTACTAACGGATTTATTATTGTCAACATGTTTTAAAATCTCGGGACATATTTATCAAAAGTGAAGTTACATTTTACTTATAAATAATTTTTGGTTATTTACAAACTTTTTCTTCAAATTTTCATCTAATAAAACTTTAGCGTGATAAATCAAACATAAAGTGAAAATAAAGCTAAAGAAATGTTGAAGTCGTAATAACAAATTAATAATAGAGAAAAAAATAGATAACCTTATTTACATATATGTTCTTTCTGCTAGGAATGAAAATAGGATAGGTAATCTATTAGGGCCTATAACATAATCTGTTATAAAATAGGCTTGAAATTAGACTATTTTTAAATACCTAAATTTTTTAATTAATAGGCCAGATTTGGATTCATAAATTAGCTAGTCTTATTAACCTGTTAGATTTTTTTAGTCTGATTATGCATAAATAAATATATAAATAATTTTTTGTAAAAATTTAATTTTAATGTACTGATAATTTAAAATATTTTATATAGTTAATATAAAAAATAATTATTTTTGCTAATGCAATATTATGTAATTGAATACACATATAAAACAGTTTTATATTGATAAAATTAATTTTTTATAATTAAAAAATTATTAAATATTTTAAATTTTTCAAGCACCAGTTATGCTTGCAGTGCTCGTTCCATGGCCTGAAAGAAGGTATCGGCTTCAGTCGGATTGGTGGTTCCTCTAAAAACTAGAGGGTTAACTTTCAAGAATGCTAACAGTGTCATCGGTCCATTTTCCCCATTTCCCTCATTACCAGTATTGTTCATTTGCTGCCCAAGTGCCTCAGCAGTGGCTTGCATAGCAGTAGTCATATTCTATAACGTAGCCATGAAGTTCATTGGGTTATTCGTGTCAGTTTCTAGTTCCTGATTACTAGTACAATCTCTCCCACGGTCTCAACTGCATCCACGAGGTGCCATCTGGTTCCCATACACACCAAACAATCGATATCAAATTGATCAGTCTTAAAATCGGAAGTCTAGTGTTTCAAAGTCCCAAATGCATGCTCATGAACATTTATGCTAGTTATATCAGTCAGATATTCTAATAGCACATAAACACACACACAGAGAATGCACAGAAGCATAGTCAGTCCATCCCTCAAGCTCTACAGGAACGAACTGCTCTGATACCATAATGTAACACCCTACCACACAGAGTCTTATGCTTAAGTCATAAGACATAGGTGGTGAGGTATTACGGCCTCAAAAAATAAAATCTAATATATATAATAGTGTGAAAAATATTTATAACTAGGAGCCTTTGAAGAAAAAGTTTAAGTAAAATTGTTAAATTGAAAAGCGCAACCCTCCCGAATTCGATAACGTAAGTGAAGTGAGGTAAAAGATAAACTAGCACGAACATATATACAGAAGAGTGCCAAAATACAAATAACAAAGCTCAAGACTCGGTTCGAAGGTAACTGGCCCGAGCATATATATATATATATATATATGAGAACCCAAAATAAACCCAAAAGACAGAGTTACAGAACCTGTTTCTCCAAAATAACCTTTAAGAGGAGTTAATACATCATATATATAAAAGTGAAGATATTAAGTACCTAACTAAATACAGATAACCAAAATAAAGTCCCGAGAGATAAGAATCTTCGCTAAATCAAAAGCTTCTAGCATGCCTCAACGAGAAGACTCACGTCCTGCATTTGAAAACTACAAAATCCACATGGATGAGAACCAGAGGTTCTTAGTATGGTAACGGTACCCACATATCTAACATATAATGTACTGGGATTGCATAAGGCAATCCTAGAACTTCCAACAGATAATTAAAGATTATAAACATAACTAAACCATAGAAAGTAATAGGCAACTAACTAAGGATCTTCGGTCTATCTAACACTCCCCAACCCAACTCCTCCCAACCGCCACCGGAACCAGTTATAACAAACACATTTATTACAAACAAGGAAAATCACAGGTAGAAAATATATACAGCAGGTAAACACTTAACAAGTAGTTATGCAGTCAATTAGGCAATCCAAATAGAACACACCAAACAAACACATAGATGCATATGATGCATGCCTGTCCTAGTGGCTGATAAGTCTCATTTGTCGGTTATAAAGCCAACCCGACAAGTCTTGGTAGCTAACTATTAGACTGTCCCTCTGTCGTGTATCCCCAACTCGAGTTATTCACAGTCATAATTATCAATATATATATTTACAACACCCACACTGGTGTTTATCCACGGGGACGAGCTCATCCGAAACTTTCACAGTGTCCGGCCACACTTACGACATAGGATCAGCAGAGTATCGAGTCTCAACCTGGAGCACGTGGTGGCTAGCCACTGCTTTCACCTAGGGAAACTCGTATCTCAGATAGGGAAGGTGCAACAATCACATTTTCAATCAATAAGCATATATGCATTCATACTCAGCCGCAAATCAATATTTATCACAGCCATCCGGCTTATAATCATAATTCATAACCAGTCATAATTCATTATCACATACAGCCATTCGACTCACATCATACACAACACTTCTACCATCATCCTCAACAACCCATACGATCATCATTAATCAGGACTCATCATAATTTTTTCCTTTACTTCATCCACAAGTTACCCCTTTCCCTAGCTTCTTCTCACTACCAGGCATTCTATTATGATTTAGGACTTAAAGGATGAAAATAGAGGTTTAGACGTTTGAAATTCGGTTTTGAAAATACAAAATCATATTTGCTGAAAATAGGGTCACGTGTACGTGTGGGCCATGCATATGTGTGAGCGCGTGTTTGGACCATGTCGCGTACACATTACCATTCATGCATACGCATTCACATCAACCCGAAACAACTGGCCGCGTATGAGGATTTTTGCGTACGCAAAAATTCCGGGTCACGCGTACCCGTGGGCCACGCGTGCGCGTGAGCGCGCATCTTGGCCCTTTTCGCGTACACATTGCCATTTTCGCGTATGCATATGGGCCTGCCAGAGGCGAATGTATGCGTAAGAGAATGTATGCGTACGCATACACAGCAGCAACTCCAAAAAGCTGTTAAGTCCAAAATTTTTAGCTTGCACACCGAACTTTGATCGAGCATAACTTCCTCATTTTAAAATATTTTTCTTCCATTCTTCGAACGGCATAAAAATCTCAGACAAAATTTTATTTCTAAAAAGTTTGACATAAATTGGAGCTCCAGAGATCAAGTTATGCTTCACCAAAGTTGGCCAAAATCACACTTTTCACCAAAACCAATAAATCTCAATTTTCAAAACATACTCTTTTCAAACCTCTTTTAATTCAACCAAAACCTTACCAATTCAGCCTCAACTACAATCCAACTTCCTTATTCATTCCACAACACATCAATTCTATATTTCATCAATCTTAACTCAATAATCCAAGTTCACAATTCACAATATATAGGGACGGATGTACGTGTGTGGTTGTGGGGGCAAGCGTCCTACTACAATTTGAAAATTTTTTGAGTAGTATATGATATTAATATTTATTTACCCCACTAAATTATTAAATTTGACCTCACAATAATTTTTTATTCAATTTTTAGTACTTCATAATCAATTTAAAAATATTATATTAGATGTCATTAGAATGATCAATTTTCAATTTAAATGAAATTTATATTTCTTTTTTTTAGAAATTGACTCAAAAAAGTATTATTTATCTTTTTTTTTATATTAGTTTTACATTTTTTCATAGCAACTGCATTAATTGAAAGAACTTTCTGAACTATGAATCTCAATAAGAGTTAGCTTCTAATTGTATGAGAAGTAACCAACTTGGGTTGGTCGAGTGGTCAGCTCACTCGTCCGCTTAAGCAAGTGTCGTTGTATATATATAAGAGTAATACTACACACTCAAGTCTTTTTATGAATTAAGTCTAACCAAGTTAAACAATAAGATTTAGAATAATGCTATTCATAAGTCATAACTAATTTTTGTTATCTTGAATTAATTTGGTTGGGCTTGTTTAACAAAAAAACTTAAATGCATAGCATTATTCTATTTTAAAAGAAAAATATTTCGATTATATTGTTAAGAAAAAGATTATTCAATTTTTTTAAAATATAAAACCTAAATAATAAAATTCCAAATTATGTGTTATTATTTAAATTATTATTTTAGTATTTTAATTTGTAAATTAGATATTTTAAAGGCTAATTATGTTATATGTACATAGAAAATAATCACCAGTATACATATTGAAATAAAAAATATACATTAAAAATAAATTAAAAAATACATATATTTATATACAAATATATAATGATTAATAAATATTTTGGTAGCTGATTTTTATATACACATAATATTTTTATTATAAAAATTATTATTATATTATATATATATTTTGCCCCTACTATCAAAATTTTCTGGATCCGTCACTGACAATATACCATATCAATTTCCAACATTTTATTTTCATCAAACCCCACAAACAAGACTTCCAATTCCACAATGTTCAACATATAAAACCAATTATCCATATCAAGCACAATTTCAACTTCAACTCAACCGTTATATAAGCCAAATATCATCATACACAAATCACATGCATAATCAATAAGGACATCAATTCCTCCTAAAAAAAAAACAATAACCACACAATCTATACAGTCTGTTCGGTAAGTTGGTCTACCGGACGGTTTGAGTTGTTGGTTGGGTGTGAAGATGGGCCCTGTCTTGGTCTGAGTCCTGGGGACGATTCACGTTAGCTGCCGTCCTCCCGATCTATTGACGAGTTAACGGGGGTGCCACCTACAAGGACACTCCGACGCTCAAGTCAGTGTTGGGTGCAGGCGGTAAAGGAGAAAAATTGTGATGACGTACCTTGGGGAGGGTCCCCTTCCCATATATACTGTGTCAGAGGTGGGCCCCGCACAGGTAGACCCACCTTCCGCGAAGCTTCCCCTTGCTAGCTGTTGCTAGGTGAGCTGGCACCCAGAAGGAAAGGCGCTCGAGTCAAGGATCGGGCGCGTGGTCCCCTGCGGGGCGGTCATCCGGACCTGGCAAAGGCGTGTACTGGTCGGGTCGGTTATGGGACCAGCCGGGCTAGGCCGCAACAGTGCCCCCAACGCGCCAGCTGGGGTTGCGAGCGCCGTAGGTGGAGCGTTTTGCTTCTCATTATATGCGGTGTCGCTTGGTTGGTTTGTCGTGACAGGGACACGTCTCTTGGGTGCGTGGGTTTTTTTGTTGCAGGGGTGCGTTGCTTCTCGCGCTGAGAATTTAATGCTCATTATACGTAATTCAAAACCCCTCATGCAATGACTGTTTTACCCTTGACTTTTGCGCTTCTTTATGCGTCAATTATCCTTTCAGTTTCTTTCATACAGTTTCCATCTTCTACTATTGCATCCCTTTGTCATTCTCCTTTTTCATTCGAACTTCGCTGTTGTAATTCTTCCTTCCTCTCCCAAACTTCCCCTTATTCCATTGCTTCCTTCACACCAACGCAATTATCCAAGTATGTTCTATTTCTTCCTGACAAACCCCAATTTGACGGTTTATCTTGTATTGATTTTAGGGGATTTTATAACCTTTTATCCACATTTATTCAATGAAATAGCATGGTTTTGTATATTCTCCTTTAATTGTGCTTAAGAGTGAAAACATGCTTTTTAGGACTTAAAATAGCTAAATCTAATTCTCCTTGATTCCATTAGATGCCTTGATATGTTTGTTAAGTGATTTAAGGTTTAGGAGGCAAAGATTGGATCAAGGGAATGAAGAAAGAAAGCATGAAAAGTTGGGGAACTCATGAAGAAATGAAAGAACCGGAAAGCTGTCAAGCCGACCTCTTCGCACTTAAACGACCATAACTTGAGCTACAGAGGTCCAAATGATGCGGTTCCAGTTGGGTTGGAAAGCTAACATCCGGGGCTTCGAAATGATATAAATTTTGCCATATGTTGCTTCGCGTTCAGGGGCGCGCACGCGCACTTTGCGCGCGCGCGCCGATTCTGTCTGTGGCCCACTATTATGAAATCGTCCCCAGCGGTTTTAGGAGCCATGTGGGCCCAATCCAACTCATTTCTGATGCTATTTAACCCAAGGAATGAAGA
>NC_029781.3:45608119-45615465 GCF_000817695.3 Arachis duranensis
TTGACAAACCCCAATTTGATGGTTTATCTTGTATTGATTTGAGGGGATTTTATAACCTTTTACCCACATTTATTCAATGAAATAGCATGGTTTTGTATATTCTCCTTTAATTGTGCTTAAGAGTGAAAACATGCTTTTTAGGTCTTAAAATAGCTAAATGTAATTTACCTTGATTCCATTAGATGCCTTGATATGTTTGTTAAGTGATTTAAGGTTTAGGAGGCAAAGATTGGATCAAGGGAATGAAGAAAGAAAGCATGAAAAGTTGGGGAACTCATGAAGAAATGAAAGAACCGGAAAGCTGTCAAGCCGACCTCTTCGCACTTAAACGACCATAACTTGAGCTACAGAGGTCCAAATGATGCGGTTCCAGTTGGGTTGGAAAGCTAACATCCGGGGCTTCGAAATGATATAAATTTTGCCATATGTTGCTTCGCGTTCAGGGGCGCGCACGCGCCGTTGCTGCCACCTAGTCCACTTGAAGCAAAACGTGGCCAGCGATTTTAGAAGCCTTGTGGGCCCAATCCAACTCATTTCTGATGCTATTTAATCCAAGGAGTGAAGGGGGAAACAGTTGTTAGTTACCATTAGTTTAGTTTAGTAGTTAGAAGTAGTTTCTAGAGAGAGAAGCTCTCACTTCTCTCTAGAATTAGGATTAGTTCTTAGATCTAGGTTTTAATCTTTGCTTTCTTCTACTTCTACCTTTCAATTCTTTGTTGCTACATTCATCTTCTTCTATTCCTTTATTGTAATTTCCTTTATGTTGTTCTTATACTTTGATTGTAGATCTACTTTTGTTTCTTCCATTTCCTTTCAATTCAATAAGAGGTAATTCATAATAATTGTTCTTCTTTACTTTTCTATTGTTGATCTCTTGTTTTTGTAGTTATAGATTCCTTTAATTCTTGCATTAATAATGATTACTTCTATTGCACTCTATGTGTTTGATAAAATGTCTCTTTTAGTTTTAGTGTAGATTTTGTTCCTCTTGGCTTAGGTAGAGTAATTAGTGACACTTGAGTTATCTAATTCCTTTGTTGATTGATAATTGGAGAGATTGCTAATTGGTTTGGAGTGCACTAAAGCTAGTCTTTCCTTGGGAGTTGGCTAGGACTTGTGGCTCAAGTCAATTCATCCACTTGACTTTCCTTTATTAGCAAGGGTTAACTAAGTGGTAACAATGAACAATTCTCATCACAATTGAGAAGGATAACTAGGATAGAACTTCTAGTTCTCATACCTTACCAAGAGCCTTTTTATAGTTGTTAGTTTATTCTCATTGCCATTTACTTTCATGTTTCTTATCCCAAAACCCCAAAACACATCACAACCAATAACAAGACACTTTATTGTAATTCCTAGGGAGAACGACCCGAGGTTTAAATACTTCGGTTTATAAATTTAGGGGTTTGTTTTAGTGACAAACAACTTTTTGTATGAAAGGATTATTGCTTGGTTTAGAAACTATACTTCGACGAGATTTTATTTGAGAAATTCTAAACCGTCAAAAATCTAATCGTCACTTCCCTCTTGTTTAGATTTACTTTATAATTACTTGCCATTTCTGCGTGTGCATTGCTGTTCTTCTGGGTTGATTGGATTGCGTATCAAAAACTGCTAGCACTAGGTAGATGCATTAGGTGGGTTACCATTCCAGGATGTTAGTTTTTTAGGCTTTTGGTTTGAATAGGCTCAGGCTTAGCTAGACTGTTAGTTTTTGATAGCCAGACTGTAGCTTTCTGGTATTGATGCCGATCTCCCGATCTTTTAGTCTAACCGAGTGGTGCCCCCACTGTAGGTATGTGGTGCACGAAATTATAATCACACTTTTGCAATCCACACAACTAACCAGCAAGTGCACTAGGTCGTCCAAGTAATACCTTACGTGAGTAAGGGTCGAATCCCACGGAGATTGTTGGTTTGAAGAAAGCTATGTTTATCTTATTATTCTTAGTCAGGATGGCAACAATAGTGTTTTTCAAATTCAATGGAAAAAGGGAAAAGGGCATAAAACAAATACTTATTGTGCAATAATGGAGAATATGGTGGAGTTTTGGAGATGCTTTGTCATCTGAATTTCAGATTTTCTCTTGTATTCCTCTTCCTACACGCAAGGCTCCTTCCATGGCAAGCTGTATGTTGGGTGTCACCGTTGTCAATGGCTACTTCCCATCCTCTCAGTAAAAATGGTCCAAATGCTCTGTCACAGCACGGCTAATCATCTGTTGGTTCTCGATCATGCCGGAATAGAATCCCTTGATTCTTTTGCGTTTGTCATCATGCTCAGCAATCACAAGTTTGAAGCTCGTCACAGTCATTCAATCCTTGAATCCTACTCGGAATACCACAGACAAGGTTTAGACTTTCCGGATTCTCATGAATTCCGCCATCAATTCTAGTTTATACCACGAAGATTCTGATTAAGAAATCTAAGAGATACTCATTCAATCTGATGTAGAACGGAGGTGGTTGTCAGGCACACGTTCATGGATTGAGGAAGGTGATGAGTGTCACGGATCATCACCTTCTTCATAGTGAAGCGGGAATGAACATCTTAGATAGGAACAAGCGTGTTTGAATGGAAAACAGAAATAATTGCATTAATTCATCGAGACGCTGCAGAGTTCCTCACCCTCAACAATGAGGTTTAGAGACTTATGCTGCCAAAAGGTACAAATTTCAGATCTAAAAATATCACGAGATACAAAATAAGTCTCTAAAAGTTGTTTAAATACTAAACTAGTAACCTAGGTTTACAGAAAATGAGTAAACTAAGATGGATAGTGCAAAAATCCACTTTTGGGGCCCACTTGGTGTGTGCTGGGGCTATTTCTGGAGTTGAACGCCAGGTTATAACCTGTTTCTGGCGTTGAACTCCAGCTTGTAACCTATTTCTGGCGCTGAACGCCAAACTGCAACATGGAACTGGCGTTGGACGCCAGTTTATGTCGTCTATCTTCACGCAAAGTATGGACTATTATATATTGCTGGAAAGCCCTGGATGTCTACTTTCCAACCCAATTGAGAGCGCACCAGTTGGACTCCTGTAGCTCCAAAAAATCCATTCGAGTGCAGGGAGGTCAGAATCCAACAATATCAGCAGTCCTTTTTCAGCCTAAATCAGATTTTTGCTCAGCTCCCTCAATTTCAGCTAGAAAATACCTGAAATTACAGAAAAATACACAAACTCATAATAAAATCCAGAAATTTAATTTTTTCTTAAAAACTAATAAAATTCTATTAAAAACTAATTAAAACATGCTAAAATCTACATGAAATTACCCCCAAAAAGCGTATAAAATATCCGCTCATCACAACACCAAACTTAAACTGTTGCTTGTCCCCAAGCAACTAGATAAATAAAATAGGATAAAAAGAAATTAAGAAGCAACAATATCTCAGAGTTTTAAGTGAAGCTCAGATTCTAATTTAGATGAGCGGGGCTAGTAGCTTTTTGTTTCTGAACAGTTTTGGCATCTCACTTTATCCTTTGAAATTCAAAATGATTGGCATACATAGGAACTCAGAATTTAGATAGTATTATTGATTCTCTTAGTGTAGTATGTTGATTCTTGAACACAGCTACTTTATGAGTCTTGGCCGTGGCCCTAAGCACTTTGTTTTCCAGTATTACCACCGGATACATAAATGCCACAGACACATAATTGGGTGAACCTTTTCAGATTGTGACTTAGCTTTGCTAAATTCCCCAATTAGAGGTGTCCAGAGTTCTTAAGCACACTCTTTTGCCTTGGATCACGACTTTAACCACTCAGTCTCAAGCTTTTCACTTGGACCTGTATGCCACAAGCATATGGTTAGGATAGCTTGTTTTAGCCGCTTAGGCTAGGATTTACTTCCTTGGGCCCTCCTATCCACTGATGCTCAAAGCCTTGGATCATTTTCACCCTTGCCTTTTGGTTTTAAGGGCTATTGGCTTTTTCTTTTTCTTGATCCAATGATTCCTTGTAAATTTTTTTTCTGCTTTTTCTTACTTCAAGAATCAAATTCATGATTTTTCAGATCAGCAATAATATTTCTCGTGTTCCTCATTCTTTCAAGAGCCAATAATTTTAACATTCATAAAATTCAAGATAAAAAATATGCACTATTCAAGCATTCGTTCAGAAGACAAAAAGTATTGCCACCACATATAATTAATTATAATTTTTCTTATTAAGAACTCGAAAGATATAAATTACCTCTTTATTCTAAAAATCTACTATTTTATTCATGTTTGATGATGATGAGAAAAATAAATTATAACTTAATTAAAAATAAAATCAAAATAAATATACTAATTACCACTACTCCTATATAACTTCTAAGGTAAATTCCTATAGTAACAACTGTCACAGAGTTAAAGCTAAGATTAGAACTCAACAACCTGTATTTTGGAAAGTGAATGTTCCTCTAGTCTGTGGGGTGCTTGGTCCTTCAAGAATTAATTTCTGACGCTTCAGTTCCCTCAAGTCACACCCTTGCTCCTCTTGTTCCCTAAGCAATTTGCAAAGCATGCTATTTTGATTATTATGTTCTTCCTTTATTTGGTCCATAGCTTCTTGCAACTTGGGAACAGATGCCTCAAGATGCTCCCAGTATTCAAATTGAGGGATTTCTGGGAGAAATTCCTGTGCTCTCCTCTTGATGGGGTCATCCTGCAATTGTTGTTTTTCCATTGATATTTTAGTAATTGGCCGCTCAACTGAGATATACTCAGTTATTCCCATCCTCACTCCAGCATCTTTGCAGAGCATAGAAATTAAGCTTGGATAAGCCAATTTGGCATCTTTGGAGTTCTTGCTTGCTATTTTGTAAAGTTCACACCAGATTAGTTGATGAACTTCTACTTCTCTTCCCAACATGATGTAGTGAATCATCACTGCTCTTTTAACAGTGACTTCAAAACGGTTGCTAGTGGGCAATATAGAATGCCCAATGAAGTCCAACCAGCCTCTGGCGATTGGTTTGAGATCTTCTCTCTTGAGTTGAATTGGGATGCCAGTAGTGCTGGTGGTCCACCTGGCTCCAGGGATGCATATATCCTCTAGAATCTTGTCCAGGTCCTTGTTTGTTCTCATCATTCTCCTATTAAAGGAGTATGGGTCATCTTTCAGCTGAGGCAGCTTAAAGATCTCCGTGATTTTGTCAGGGTGAATGTGAACAATCTTTCCTCTGACCAAGGTCCGATATTCATAGAGGGCAGTTCCAGATATTTTCTGCCTATCTGTTTGCCACAGATTAGCATAGAACTCCTGAACCATATTCCTTCCCACTTTTGTTTCAGGATTAGCTAGGATTCCCCAGTTCCTGTTTCGAATTTGCTCTTGGATCTCCGGATATTCATCTTCTTTCAGATCTAACTTGACTTCTGGGATCACTGACCTTAGACCCATTATTTTGTGGTAGTGGTCTGAATGTTCTTTGGTTAAGAACTTTCCTTGATTCCAAAGTGGTTTTGCAATATTCTCTTTCTTGCCTCTTGGAGTGGATTGTTTTCCTTTAGGAGCCATGATCTTAGTGAGTATATTTTTGTGATCACGGATAAACACACCAAACTTAGAGGTTTGCTTGTCCTCAAGCAAAAGAAAAGAAAAGAGAGGGATAGAAGGAGAGCTAATGTCGAATGGTGGATGAGAGGAGGGAGGCCGTAGGTGGAATTAAAAGGGAGGGGTGGGTTTCGAAAAATTTTTTTAAAAAGATAAGATAGAAGATATGATTTATGAAAGAGAAATATGATAAAAATGATATAATTTTAAAAATAAACAGTTGTGAATGATATTGGAAAAGATAAATATGAATTTTTATTTTTTAAAAAAGATTTTAAAAGATAATTGATTTTTGAAAAAAATTGAAAAAGAGTTGGATTGGATTGGAAAAAGATTTGTGTTTATGGATTAAGATACATTTTGAAAAAGGGATTTTAGAAATTAGGATTAAAATTTTTGAATTGAAGGATGCGATTTTGGAATATGTTTATGCAAGGAATCATGAATTGAAATGTAGAAAATTGAAAAAAAGTGTGAATTAAAAACGAATTTACCTCATCCCCACCATCCTGGCGTTAAACGCCCAAATGCTACATGTTTTGGGCGTTTAACGCCCATGTGCAGCTTCTCTTGGGCGTTCAACACTCAGCTGTTGCTTCTTTCTAGCGTTGAACGCCAAGAAATCCTTTGTCACTGAGTGTTTTTCTGAACGCCCAGGATGCGGTAAATCTGGCGTTGAAGCCCAGAAGGTGCTTCTTTCTGGTGTTCAACGCCTAGAAGA
Organism: Arachis duranensis; assembly: GCF_000817695.3. NCBI lineage: Eukaryota > Viridiplantae > Streptophyta > Magnoliopsida > Fabales > Fabaceae > Arachis > Arachis duranensis. The sequence goes on from NC_029781.3 coordinate 45,614,390, forward strand.
TGCTCCTTTCTGGCGTTTAACGCCCAGATGGCTATCCTTACTGGCGTTGAACGCCCAGTAGGTGCTTCTTTTGGGCGTTCAATGCCCAAAATAGCTTTTACTGGATTTTTCGCACCAGTGTGCTTCCTTTTTTTGCTGTTTTATCTTCTGAATCCTTCTGTAACTCTGTGAACTTAAGCAGTTGCTATTTTACCTTGAAGATACTTGATATATAACTGTAAAAATCAATTAATTAACAAATAAGCTTTGTAAATGGCTGGGTTGCCTCCCAGCAAGCGCTTCTTTATTGTCTTTAGCTGGACTATTACTGAGCTTTAGTTAAGTCTCAGTTTTGAGCATTCTTGCTCAAAATTGCTTTCAAGATAATGTTTGACTCTTTGTCCATTAACAATGAACTTTTTGTTAGAATCATTATCCTGGAGCTCTACGTATCCATATGGTGACACACTTGTAATCACATATGGTCCTCTCCACCTGGACTTCAATTTCCCGGGGAATAATCTGAGCCTAGAATTAAATAGCAGAACTTTCTGTCCTGGCTCAAAGACTCTGGATGACAATTTCTTATCATGCCATCTTTTTGCTTTCTCTTTGTAGATTTTTGCATTCTCGAAAGCATTGAGTCTAAATTCCTCTAGCTCATTTAACTGGAGCAATCATTTTTCTCCAGCTAACTTGGCATCAAGGATTAGGAATCTGGTTGTCCAGTAGGCCTTATGTTCCAGTTCCACTGGCAAGTGACATGCCTTTCCATACACAAGCTGGTATGGAGAGGTCCCTATAGGGGTCTTGAATGCTGTTCTATATACCCACAGAGCATCATCCAAGCTTCTTGCCCAATCCTTTCTACGGTTAATCACAGTCCGTTCCAGGATTCTTTTAAGTTCTCTATTAGAGACTTCAGCTTGCCCATTTGTCTGTGAATGATATGGAGTGGCCACCCTATGGCTAACTCCGCATCGAACCAAAGCAGAGTAAAGCTATTTATTGCAGAAATGAGTGCCCCCATCACTGATTAATACTCTAGGGGTACCAAATCTACTGAAGATGTGTTTCTGGAGGAATTTTAACACTGT
>NC_029781.3:45615620-45623597 GCF_000817695.3 Arachis duranensis
CCCATACATCAAACAACTCAATCTCCAAGATCCCTTGTTGAGGCATGGCATAACTGTGAGGCAGATTGCCAGATCTTTGGGCAACTGTCACAGTTAAGTACAAACACTCAGGAGTCTTTATAGAGAGTAGGCCAGTAGAAGCCACATTGGAGGACTCTTGTGGCTGTTCGCTCACTTCCAAAATGTCCTCCATACCGTGATCCATGGCAGTGACAGAAGATCTTCTGTGCTTCTTCTTTAGGCACACATCTACGGATTACTCCGTCTGCACATCTCTTGAAGAGATATGGTTCATCCCAAAGATAGTACTTTGCATCTGTGATCAATTTCTTTGATTGCTGCCTACTGTACTCTTTGGCTATGAACCTCACTGCCTTGTAGTTTGCAATGTCTGCAAACCATGAAACTTCCTGGATGGCAAAGAGTTGCTCATTCGGAAAGGTTTCAGAGATCTCAGTAAGAGGGAGGGATGCCCCATCTATTGGTTCTATTCGGGACAGGTGATCTGCTACTTGGTTCTCTATCCCTTTTCTGTCTCTTATTTCTATATCAAACTCTTGCAGAAGCAACACCCATCTAATGAGTCTAGGTTTTGAATCCTACTTTGTGAGTAGATATTTAAGAGCAGCATGATCAGTGTACACAATCACTTTTGATCCTACTAAATAGGATCTAAACTTGTCAATTTCGTAAACCACTGCAAGAAACTCTTTTTCTGTGGTTGTGTAATTCTTTTGTGCATCATTTAAAACACGACTGGCATAGTAAATGACGTGCAAAAGCTTGTCATGCCTTTGTCCCAACACTGCACTAATGGCGTGGTCACTGGCATCACACATCAATTCAAACGGTAATATCCAATCTGGTGCAGAGATGATTGGTGCTGTGACCAGTTTAGCTTTCAGGGCCTCAAACGCCTGCAGATACTCCTTATCAAAGATAAATGGCATGTCAGCAACTAGTAGATTACTCAAAGATTTGGCAATTTTTGAAAAATCTTTTATAAACCTTCTATAGAATCCTGCATGCCCCAGAAAGCTTCTGATTGCCTTAACATTGGCAGGTGGTGGTAATTTTTCAATTACCTCTACCTTAGCTTGATCCACCTCTATTCCCTTGTTCGAAATTTTGTGCCCAAGGACAATTCCTTCAGTCACCATAAAGTGACATTTTTCCCAGTTTAAAACCAGGTTAGTCTCTTGGCACCTCTTTAGAACAAGTGCTAGATGGTTAAGACAGGAGCTGAATGAATCTCTAAATACTGAAAAGTCATCCATGAAGACTTCCAGATATTTTTCCACCATATCAGAGAAAATAGAGAGCATGCACCTTTGAAAGGTTGCAGGTGCATTGCACAGACCAAATGGCATCCTTCTGTATGCAAAAACTCCAGATGGACATGTGAATGCTGTTTTCTCTTAATCATGGGGATCTACTGCAATTTGATTATAACCTGAATATCCATCCAGGAAGTAGTAGTATTCATGACCTGCCAGTTTTTCTAGAATCTGGTATATGAATGGTAAAGGAAAATGATCCTTTCTGGTGGCTGTATTAAGCCTTCTGTAATCAATACACATATGCCACCCTGTAACTGTTCTTGTAGGAACCAGTTCATTTTTTTCATTATGGACCATTGTCATGCCGCCTTTCTTAGGGATGACTTGGACAGGGCTTACCCAGGGGCTATCAGAAATAGGATAAATAATCCTAGCCTCTAGTAATTTAGTAACCTCCTTTTGAACCACCTCCTTCATGGCTGGATTCAGCCGCCTTTGTGGTTGAACCACTGGCTTAGCGTCACCCTCCAATAAAATCTTGTGCATGCATCTGGCTAGGCTAATGCCCTTAAGATCACTGATGGACCACCCAAGAGCTGTCTTGTGTGTCTTTAGCACTTTAATTAGTGCTTCCTCTTCCTGTGGCTCTAAGGTAGAGCTTATGATTATAGGAAAGGTATCACCTTCTCCCAGAAATGCATATTTCAGGGATGGTGGTAATGGTTTGAGCTCGGGTTTAGGAGGTTTCTCCTCTTCCTGAGAGATTTTCAGAGGTTCTATTATTCTCTCTGATTCCTCCAGATCAGGCTAAACATCTTTAAAGATATCCTCCAGCTCTGATTCGAGACTCTCAGCCATATTGACTTCTTTTACCAGAGAGTCAATAATATCAACGCTCATACAGTCATTTTGGGTGTCTGGATGCTGCATGGCTTTGACAACTTTCAACTTGAACTCATCCTCATTGACTCTCAGGGTTACTTCCCCTTTTTGAACATCAATGAGGGTTCGGCCAGTTGCTAGGAAAGGTCTTCCCAGAATGAGAGTTGCACTCTTATTCTCCTCCATTTCCAGCCCCACAAATTCAGTGGGAAAGGCAAATGGCCCAACCTTGACAATCATGTCTTCAATCACGCCTGATGGGTATTTAATGGAGCCATCAGCAAGTTGGAGACATATCCAGGTTGGTTTAACTTCATCAGTCAACCCAAGCTTTTTGATAGTTGCTGCAGGTATTAGGTTAATACTTGCCCCAAGATCACATAGAGCTTGCTTGGTACAAGTACATTCTAATGTGCATGGTATCATAAAGCTTCCCGGATCTTTAAGCTTCTCAGGTAAGCTTTTTAGAATGACTGTACTGCATTCTTCAGTGAGGTAAACTTTTTCAGTTTCCCTCCAATCCTTCTTATGACTTAAGATCTCTTTCATGAACTTAGCATAAGAGGGTATTTGCTCAAGTGCCTCTGCAAACGGAATCTTTATTTCAAGAGTCCTGAGATAGTCTGTAAAGTGAGTAAATTGCTTATCCTGTTTCGCTTGGCGGAGTTTCTGAGGATAAGGCATTTTGGCTTTGTACTCCTCAACCTTAGGTGCTGCAGATTTATTGCCTACAGATGTGGGTTGAGAAGCCTTTTTAGATGGGTTATTATCAGCACTTGTATGTGTCTGATCCCCCACTGGCATTTGAATGCTAGGGGTGGAAGCTGGAGTGGCGTTAGATGCCAACTCCTTACTTGTTTCTGGCGTCTGAACGCCAGAACTGTGCTCCCTTTGGGCGTTCAACACCAAATCATTGCTTGTTTCTGGCGTTGAACGCCAGGACTGAGCATAGTTTGGGCATTCAATGCCGGCTTTCCACCCATTCTCTTGCGTTTGAGCACCAGAATTATTCATCTTTGGGCTCTTACTGTCCTCAGAGGGATTTTGGTTAGTTTGCTCATTTCTTGGCTTCCTGCTGTCTTGAAGTGAGGTATTTAATGTTTTTCCACTTCTTAATTGAACTGCTTGGCACTCTTCTGTTATTTGTTTTGATAACTGCTGTTCTGTTTGCTTCAACTGTGCTTCCATATTCATATTAGCTATTCTTGTTTCTTGTAGTATCTCCTTGAATTTGGCTAGCTGTTTTGTTAGAAAATCCAGTTGCTAATTGAATTCAGTAACTTGTTCCACAGGACTGAGTTCAGCAGTTATTATTTTAGCCTCTTCGTTGATGGAAGGTTCACTGTTTAAGTACAGATGCTAATTTCTGGCAACTGTATCAATAAGCTCTTGAGCTTCTTCTATTGTCTTTCTCATATGTATAGATCCACCAGCTGAGTGGTCTAGAGAAATCTGAGCTTTTTTCTGTAAGCCCATGGTAGAAGATGTCTAATTGCACCCACTTTGAAAACATTTCAGAGGGGCATTTTCTTTGCATCTCTCTGTATCTCTCCCAGGCATCATAAATGGATTCATTATCTCCTTGTTTAAAGCCTTAGATGATCAGTCTTAGCTGTGTCATCCGTTTTGGAGTGAAATAGTGATTCAGAAATTTTTCTGACAGTTGTTTCCATGTCTTTATGCTGTCTTTAGGTTGGTTATTTAACCACCTCTTAGCTTGGTCTTTTACAGCAAATGGAAACAGTAATAATTTGTAGACATCATGATCTACTTCCTTATCATGTACCGTGTCAGCAATTTGTAAAAACTGTGCCAGAAACTCTGTAGGTTCTTCCTGTGAAAGACCGGAATACTGACAACTTTGCTGCACCATGATAATGAGCTGAGGATTCAACTCAAAATTACTAACTCCAATGGAGGGTATACATATACTACTCCCATATGAAGCAGTAGTGGGGTTAGCATATGACCCAGAGTCCTTCTGGACTGTTCATTTCCACTTAGGTCCATGACAGAGAAAGGGAGATGACTTGGATTTATTTTATTTAATTTATAAAAAATGATTTTTGGAATAATAAAATAAAATAAAATAAAAACCGAAATAAAAATAAAATGAAAAATAAAAATAAAAATGATAAAAATTAGAAATATATATTTTTAAAAAATCTTAAAAGGATAAGATTTGAAAAATTTTGAAATTGAAATCTGAATTCTAAAAAAAATTCGAAATTATAGCTTAAAAATAGTTAGAAAAGATAATTTTTTTGAATTTTGAATTTTATAATGAAAGAGAAAAACACACCAAAGACACAAGACTTAACATTTTTAGATCTAATGCTCCTTGTTTTCGAAAATTTTGGAGGAAAAACACCAAGGAACACCAAACTTAAAAATTTTAATATCAAAACACAAAGAAGACTCAAGAACACTTTGAAGATTCACAAGAACAAAAGAAAGAACACCAAACTTAAAATTTTTAGAAAACTTCAATAAAACTTTCAAAAATTATAAAAAGATTAACAATAAAACACCAAACTTAAAGTTTGGCACAAGATTCAATCAAAGAAAAATTATTTTTGAAAAAGATTTTAAAAAGAAGATACCCAATTACCAAGAACATAGACCAACGCTCTAGCCAATTGGGCAGTAAAGGTAACACTTGTTTTGAAGAGGTATTTTGACTAACTAAAATTAAATTCCTTTTTGAAGACTAATGCTTTGGAAAAGCACAAGAAAAACAAGAAAAGACACAGAACAAGAAAAACTAAAGATCAAACATGAAAAATAAACAAGAACAACTTGAAGATCAAAGAACACAAATTCGAAAATTTAAAAGGAAAATATAAAATATGCAATTGACACCAAACTTAGAACAAGACACTAACTCACGAAAAATTAAAAATTAATAAGGAAAAGTAATATTTTTGAAAAATTTTTGAAGAGAAATTAAAGGACTCAAGTTTAATGACTCTATAGCATCAATACTCTATTCCTAATCTAAGCAACAAAATAAACCTTTATTTGTTCAAACTCAAACAATCCCGGACAACGGCGCCAAAAACTTGGTGCACGAAATTGCAATCACACTTTCGCAATCCGCACAACTAACCAGCAAGTGCACTGGGTCGTCCAAGTAATACCTTACGTGAGTAAGGGTCGAATCCCACAGAGATTGTTGGTTTGAAGCAAGCTTTGTTTATCTTATTATTCTTAGTCAGGATGCCAACAACAATGTTTTTCAAATTCAATGGAAAAAGGAAAAAGGGCATAAAATAAATACTTATTGTGCAACAATGGAGAATATGTTGGAGTTTTGGAGATGCTTTGTCATCTGAATTTCAGCTTTTCTCTTGTACTCCTCTTCCCACACGCAAGGCTCCTTCCATGGCAAGCTGTATGTTGGGTGTCACCGTTGTCAATGACTACTTCCCATCCTCTCAGTGAAAATGGTCCAAATGCTCTGTCACAGCACGGCTAATCATCTGTTGGTTCTCGATCATGCCAGAATAGTATCCCTTGATTCTTTTGTGTTTGTCATCACGCTCAGCAATCATGAGTTTGAAGCTCATCATAGTCATTCAATCCTTGAATCCTACTCGGAATACCACAGACAATGTTTAGACTTTCCGGATTCTCATGAATGCCGCCATCAATTCTAGCTTATACCACGAAGATTCTGATTAAGAAATCTAAGAGATACTCATTCAATCTGATGTAGAACGGAGGTGGTTGTCAGGCACACGTTCATGGATTGAGGAAGGTGATGAGTGTCACGGATCATCACCTTCTTCATAGTGAAGCGCGAATGAACATCTTAGATAGGAACAAGCGTGTTTGAATGGAAAACAGAAATAATTGTATTAATTCATTGAGACGCTGCAGAGCTCCTTGATAAACCCATATTTCATGAGTTATTTTGTGCTTAGTTTGAGTGATTTATTCAATCCTTCACCCACTTATTCATATTAATTGCATGGTTTTACTTTCCCTTCCTTATTATGTGATGTATGTGAAAAACATGTTTTCTAAGCTTTAAAATTAATTATTTTAATTGTTCCGAGGGTTACCTGAAACGTGTAGCTCGGTCGTCTGGCAAGACCCGAGGTGAGGGTGCTGTGACCCGAGCTTGATGTGCCGAGCGGCTGGTGGTTGTACCTGCAATGACACTCCGATGCTTAAGTTAGCATGGGTCCAAGCAGATATTGAGTAGAATTAGAATGTGAGTTATACCTGGGTGCTCCAGTGTATTTATAGTAGTTGGCTGTGATCTTCCCTGGATAAGATATTCTTATCTTATCTTATCTTTTGGGAGTTTTATCCCTATCTTTGCGGAACCGCCTTTCCTAGGCCTTTTCGGCCTTTAGGTTTTGGGCTTCATTCCTTTGGATGGGCCTTCTTAGCTTATTTTGTCCGAGGTCCGACCTCAGGCGTGGGCCTTGGGACGAGGTCGGACCTTCTATGAACTTCCCGAGTTTTGGAGAGCTCGGTCAGGGTATGAACAGTGCCCCTGCCCGAGTTCGTCCTTTTTGAGAGGTCGAGCTCGGGCATAGTAGTTTTTCAAATTTTGAAAATGGCCGTTTCAGCATTTATTGCTTTGTTACCGTTTCTCCTCGATTTCCGTTCGGGCTCTGTGAAGGCATTATTTATTTGCCCCTTTCCTCATTTTCTTCGTTTATTCTGTTCCCTTTCCATTTTTCTGAGTTTTCGCCATTTCTCCTTCGAGCGCCGCTCCTTCTTTGTTCTTCTTCTCCGATTCTTTCTGTGCGTTTTTCCGGGGTTTCCTCCTCGCCGCCGTTTCCGTTTTCCTTGCATCGGAGCTCGTCGTCTTCTTCCTTTCTTCCAGGTTTGTTCTTGTCTTCATTTTCTTTGCGCATATATGCTTCTGTTTTCTTTTTCTTCTATGCCTGGGTTGCCCCGAAAAGAGGCGCCGCCATCGCTTTGGTTGCTTGTATGTGGGGGGGGGCTCTTTTCTTTTGGCACTTTGTTTTCGGGTTGCTGCATTTTCTTTCTAAAAGAACTTTGTTTTCTCGTTTTGCTGAATGGGTTTTTGCTGTCTGCCTTTACGTGATTTTTGCCTTGCTGTTGTATTCTTCTTTTGTAGGCAAGATTTTTATGTCTCGAAAGGTTCTTCAAGCAATGTCGACCAAGATTCCGAGTGGTCTTGGTTGGGTAGATCCTGTTCCTTTAAGAGTCCCTTCCATAGTAGATTCTGAGTATTTAGCTAGGTTTCGTAGGCAATGTAGCATATGTGAGGATAGGGAGTCTGAGAGGGATTATGAGTTAGTAGCCCCGGATTCCGAGGAGAGAGTTTGCTTCCCGCCTTTAGACAGTTCCGAGAAGCTCTTCTTTTACGCCTATGATTGTTTTTTCTCTAAGCTGGGTGTCCGACTTCCTTTTACCGACCTGGAGTCCGAGGTGTTGTGGTCCTGTAACCTTGCCCCTACGCAGCTCCATCCAAATTCCTGGGCATTTTAAAGCTGTTCCAACTTTTGTGCCAGTTTTTGGGTGTCCCTCCCTCTATTTCTCTTTTTTCCTATTTGTTTGTGTTGACGAAGCCGGGTTCGGGTGGGGGGAAGGTGTCTTGGGTCTCTTTTAGGGCAAACCAGGGGAGGAAGTTCTGTACCCTGTATGATGAGTCTTTTCACGATTTTAAGAACTATTACTTCAAGGTCCGGGCTACTGGGGACGTCCGACCTTTCTTTCTAGACGAGAGTGAGGAGCCCTCTTTTCCTCTTTGTTGGCAGGAGAATGTAGTGTCTGTTAAGTATACGTTCGAGAGTCTAGATGAGGTGGAGCAGGCTTTTGTGGGTGTGGT
>NC_029781.3:45624884-45626124 GCF_000817695.3 Arachis duranensis
CTTCCTTTGATTTCGTTCTTTCGCTTGTACTTTTTAGTTGTTTTTGTAAAGCAACTTTTTAGTAAGCGTTTTTCGAAATCTTGGTTCTTGCCGTTTTGAGGCTTCTTTCTTGGGTCCGAGCTTTTTCTCGGACATCGGGTGCTCGAGTACCTCCTTTTTGTTAGGTCCGACTTTGTCGTCGGTCGGCCCTTTTGAGTTATTTCTGCAATCTCTTTTATTTGGCTTTTTCGAGCCATTTCAGAGTTACTTTATAACTTTCCCTTTGTTGACTTCGTCGTTTGGTCGGCCTTTTTAAGTTATTTTTGTAACCTCTTTTTTATTTGGCCTTTTGAGCCATTTCAGAGTTACTTTATAACTTCTCACATTAATTTGAACCTCGTCGCTTTATCTTTGCCGACCTTGTGTGGTCTCTTGGCAAATGATTTTTTGCGTTTTGTCGAGCATAAATTAATGCGCCTTGGTGGGGTACTTTCTAGGATTTGCTTCATCATGAGGAAGAGAAGATAGAGAAATTTGATTAGTATTAAAAAAGAAAGAATATTTACAAAGTGTTTACCCTTTGACTAGGTCGGGTATCCTACTTAACCGGGTGTCTCATTAAAAAACCCTTGTGGGGAAAAAGAGTACACCTCGGGTTAGGTTTTTCTAGCTGTAGTACCGTCTTAGATTACAGGCGTGCCAGGCTCTGGGCAGTTCATTGCCTTCTAGGTTGGATATTTTGTAGTAGCCTGTCCCTAAGACTTCTGTTACCTTGTAGGGTCCTTTCCAATTTGCAGCTAGCTTTCCTTCTCCTGACTTTTGTGTTCCGATGTCATTTCGGATTAGAATCAGGTCGTGAATGGAGAAACTTCGCTTTATTACCTTTTGATTGTATCTGAGGGCCGTTCGCCGTTTTAAGGCTTCCTCGCGGATTCGGGCTCTTTCTCGGACCTCGGGGAGGAGGTCGAGTTCTTCCCTTTGTGCCTGAGGGTTGCCTCTTTCGTTGTAGAAGATGACTCTGGGCGACCCTTCATCTATTTCGATAGGAATCATTGCCTCCATCCCGTAAGCTAGTCGGAATGGGGATTCTCCCGTTGTGGAGTGCGGGGTTGTCCGATATGCCCATAGTACCTGGGGGAGTTCTTCGGCCCATGCCCCTTTGGCCTCTTGGGGTCTTCGTTTTAACCCGGCCAAGATGACTTTATTTGCAGCCTCTGCTTGTCCATTGGCTTGTGGGTGCTCGACTGATGTGAATTGCTGT
>NC_029781.3:45626196-45627176 GCF_000817695.3 Arachis duranensis
TGAAAACTTGTGTCTGTGAACTGTGTTCCATTGTCTGTTGTGATGGAGTAGGGGACTCCGAACCTCGTGACAATGTTTTTGTATAGGAATTTACGGCTTTTCTGAGCCGTAATAGTGGCTAAGGGTTCAGTTTCGATCCACTTTGTGAAGTAGTCGACCCCTATAATGAGGTATTTGACTTGCCCCGGCCCTTGTGGAAACGGGCCGAGTAGGTCGAGTCCCCATTTTGCGAAGGGCCATGGCGCAGTGATGCTGATAAGGTCTTTGGGCGGCGCCTTGTGAAAATTGGCGTGTTTTTGGCAGGGGGGGCATATTTTCACAAACTCCGCTGCGTCTCTTTGCAAGGTCGGCCAGTAGAACCCGGCTCTGACTACTTTTTTGGATAGTGCCCGAGCTCCGAGATGGTTCCCACACATGCCTTCGTGGACTTCTTCGAGGACGCTCTTTGTTTCTGAGGTTGGAACGCACCTAAGGAGGGGATTTGTGAATCCTCTTCTGTATAATACACCGTGAATTAGTGTATAATTTTGGGCATCTTTCGTGAGTCTTTTAGCTCCCTTTCTTTCGGCGGGAAGAGTTCCCGACTTCAGGTAGCTGAGTATGGGGGTCATCCATCCTTGCTGTTGGTTGGATATATTTAGCGTTTCTTCCTCTCTTAGCACGGAGGGAGATTGTAAGGTTTCTTGGAGGAGACTTCTGTTGTTGCCTCCGGGCTTGGTGCTAGCAAGTTTTGAGAGGGCGTCAGCCCGGGCATTTTGCTCCCGAGGTATGTGCTGGATTTGTACTTCTGGGAAGTGGCGTAATTGTGCCTGTGTTTGGTCCAGGTATTTTTTCATAGTTGGGTCTTTGGCCTGGTAGCTTCCATTTACTTGAGATGTGACGACCTGGGAGTCGCTGAAGATCGTGATTCTCTGGGCTCCGACCTCTTCGGCTAGCTTTAGACCTGCTAGTAGGGCCTCGTATTCGGCTTGGTTGTTCGA
>NC_029781.3:45627194-45627522 GCF_000817695.3 Arachis duranensis
TTGGTTGTTCGAAGCCTGGAACTCGAATTTTAGGGATAGTTCTATCCGTGTTCCTTGGTCGCTTTCGAGTATAACACCGGCTCCGCTTCCTGTTTTGTTTGAGGACCCGTCGACGTACAGATTCCACGAGAGTGGGGTTCCAGGGGTCTCAGTGTATTCTGCGATGAAGTCGGCTAGATACTGAGACTTTATGGCAGTCCGGGCTTCATAGTGGAGGTCGAACTCGGACAGTTCCACCGCCCATTGTAGTATTCGTCCTGCCAGGTTGGTTTGTCCGGACTTTGATGGTGTGGGCTTGAAAGTAGGAACGGAGCCTCCGAGCCGTGAA
>NC_029781.3:45627661-45628250 GCF_000817695.3 Arachis duranensis
TTTTCTCGTATTAACGCTGAAGCGACTGCTTGGTTTCCAACCGAGAGGTATAGTACGAGTTCTTCTCCTTTTAGAGGTCGGGTTAGGATTGGTGGCTGCCCGAGGTATTCCTTGAATTCTTGAAAGGCTTTTTCGCACTCCGGGGTCCATGAGAAGGGTTTCCCTTTCTTTAGGAGTGAGTAGAGAGGTAGTGGTTTTATCGCTGATCCTGCCAAAAATCTTGATAGGGCGGCCAGCCTTCCATTCAGCTGTTGTACTTCTTTGACACAGGTCGGGCTTTTCATATTGAGTATCGCTTGGCATTTGTCCGGGTTTGCTTCGATGCCTCTTTGAGTCAGCATGAAGCCTAAGAACTTTCCGGCTTCTGCGGCGAAGGTGCACTTTGTCGGGTTAAGTCTCATGTTGTGTTTTCTGAGGGTGCCGAAGACGCTGGTGAGGTCGGTCAGCAAGTTTCTGTCTTCTTGTGTCTTTACCAGCATGTCGTCGACGTACACCTCTAGTTGTAGTCCGATGTGCTCCGAGAACACTTTGTTCATTAGCCTCTGGTAGGTTGCCCCCGCGTTCTTCAGCCCGAAGGGCATTACTACGT
>NC_029781.3:45628889-45629621 GCF_000817695.3 Arachis duranensis
CCCTTGAGCATCTTCTCGGGTAAACGAGATAGTAGGTAGTTCGGGCAAGGGGCTGTCTTCTCGGACGTGGTAGACTTCTTTGAGGTGTCTTTTTCGCGAGGATCTGGATGTTCCTCCGCCTGCAAAACCTCCATTTATCATGTGAACAGGGGTTCGCGGGGTTTGCTCAGCCCGATCTTCGTTATCTCCCCTCCTTCTCTTTTTGGTCTCTTCTCCCTTCTCTGCTATTCATCTGTCGATTTTTCCTTCTCTGGCTAGCTTTTCTATGACATTTTTTAGGTCGTGGCAGTCGTTAGTAGAATGACCGTAGAGCTTGTGGTATTCACAGTATTCGGACCGATCTCTCCCTGCTCTCTTGTGTTTTAGAGGTCGGGGCGGTGGGATTTTTTCGGTGTGGCATACTTCTCTGTAGACGTCTACCAGGGAAACTCGGAGGGGAGTGTAGTTATGATACTTCCGTGGCTTGTCCGAGTTGGATTCTTCTTTCTTCTTCTGTTCCCGATCTCGATCTCGGAACGGGTAGGTTGATTCCTTCCTAGAAGAGTCTCTTAGCTGGGAGGTTTCCTCCATGTTGATATATTTTTCTGCCCGTTCCTGCACCTCGTATAGGGAGGTCGGGTATCATTTGGATAGGGATTGGCTAAACGGTCCCTCCTTTAGGCCGTTTGCTAGTCCCATGATGGCTGCTTCACTGGGCAAGTGTTGTATGTCCAGGCAGGCTTTGTTGAATCG
>NC_029781.3:45629749-45666544 GCF_000817695.3 Arachis duranensis
CCACAGACAAGGTTTAGACTTTCCGGATTCTCATGAATGCCGCCATCAATTCTAGCTTATACCACGAAGATTCTGATTAAGAAATCTAAGAGATACTCATTCAATCTGATGTAGAACGGAGGTGGTTGTCAGGCACACGTTCATGGATTGAGGAAGGTGATGAGTGTCACGGATCATCACCTTCTTCATAGTGAAGCGCGAATGAACATCTTAGATAGGAACAAGCGTGTTTGAATGGAAAACAGAAATAATTGTATTAATTCATTGAGACGCTGCAGAGCTCCTTGATAAACCCATATTTCATGAGTTATTTTGTGCTTAGTTTGAGTGATTTATTCAATCCTTCACCCACTTATTCATATTAATTGCATGGTTTTACTTTCCCTTCCTTATTATGTGATGTATGTGAAAAACATGTTTTCTAAGCTTTAAAATTAATTATTTTAATTGTTCCGAGGGTTACCTGAAACGTGTAGCTCGGTCGTCTGGCAAGACCCGAGGTGAGGGTGCTGTGACCCGAGCTTGATGTGCCGAGCGGCTGGTGGTTGTACCTGCAATGACACTCCGATGCTTAAGTTAGCATGGGTCCAAGCAGATATTGAGTAGAATTAGAGTGTGAGTTATACCTGGGTGCTCCAGTGTATTTATAGTAGTTGGCTGTGATCTTCCCTGGATAAGATATTCTTATCTTATCTTATCTTTTGGGAGTTTTATCCCTATCTTTGCGGAACCGCCTTTCCTAGGCCTTTTCGGCCTTTAGGTTTTGGGCTTCGTTCCTTTGGATGGGCCTTCTTAGCTTATTTTGTCCGAGGTCCGACCTCAGGCGTGGGCCTTGGGACGAGGTCGGACCTTCTATGAACTTCCCGAGTTTTGGAGAGCTCGGTCAGGGTATGAACATTAATTACCTTTATTTCCATTCGATGCCGTGATTAGTGTGTTGAGTAGTTTTAGATTTTCTAAGGCAGAATGACTTAAAGGATGGAAAAGAAAACATACAAAAATGGAAGGAAAGTGCGAAACGGAGCTTTGAAGAAACTGGCACCCACGCGATCGCATGGACGACGCGATCGCGTGCCAGAAGCGAAGAAGCATCGACGCGGCCGCATGACTGACGCCACCGCGCGCCTTAAGCAGAACGCATACGACGCAGACGCGTGACTGATGCGACCGTGTGGCAAGGAATAGCTCCGAATGACGCGACCGCATGACCCACGCGGACGCGTGACAGAGGCCACGAATCAGAATTTACAGAATACGCCCCAGCGATTTCTGAAGCCCTTTTTGGCCCAAATCCAAGTACAGACAGCATAGACTAGAGGTTATAAATTGGAGGAATGCATCCATTCAAAAGGGAGCTCGCCAATTTTAGTTACTTCTCATGATTTAAATTTAGTTTGTGAGAGGTTCTCTCCTCTCTCTTTTAGGATTAGGATTTAGGACTTCTCTTGGTTATTAAGAGTGACTCTCGATCCAAGGATAATGTTCATTTATTTTAAGTTTCCCTTTTATTTATTATTTCCAATACTCTAGTTGATTATTTATTTTTGCCATTTGAATTATGAATTATTCCATGTTACGGATTTCTATTTGAATTAATGATATTTGAGGTATTTTTAGTTTATGATTGCTCCTTTTTATTTATGTTATTGTTGGCTTCCACCTAAGGACATTTTTTTTATTCCAGCAATTTACTTTTTCCCCTTTTGGTCTTGGTTAAGAAATCAGTAACTCAACAGTTACCAACTCAGCATAATTGTTAATCGCTATCTTGCTAATTGAACTGAACTTCAATAATCCCAACCTTTTCTTAGGAAATAAATAGGATTCGAAGGTCAAACTAATTAGTCCCTTAACTTTCCTTTATTTTAAAGGTTAACTAAGTGGAATTTAGATTCAACATTCATTATTGTTGAGAAGGATAACTAAGTTGGACTTCTAATTTCTCTTATCTTGCCAAAAGTTGCCTTACAGTTATTATTTATTTTAATTGCCATTTAATTTACTTGTCATTAAATTACTTATTCCCCTTTCTTGAGACCTCGAATTACTACTTTTATAACCAATAATAAGAACATACTTCCCTGCAGTTCCTTGAGAAGACGACCCGAGGTTTGAATACTCGGTTAACAATTTTTAAAGGGGTTTGTTACTTGTGACACCCAAAACGTTTGTACAAAGGGATTTCTGTCGGTTTAGAGACTATATCTACAACGCGATTGTTTTTATGAAATTCTTTACTGGAAAAAATTCAAACGTCACTCCTCACCCTCAATAATGGGGTTTAGAGACTCATGCTGCCAATAGGTACAAATTTCAGATCTAAAAATGTCATGAGATACAAAATAAGTCTCTAAAAGTTGTTTAAATACTAAACTAGTAACCTAGGTTTACAGAAAATGAGTAAACTAAGATGGATAGTGCAAAAATCCACTTCTGGGGCCCACTTGGTGTGTGCTGGGGCTGAGACTTAAACCTCTCACATGCATGGGCTGTTTCTGGAGTTGAACGCCAGGTTGTAACCTATTTCTGGCGTTGAACTCCAACTTGTAACCTGTTTCTGGTGCTGAACGCCAAACTGCAACATGAAACTGGCATTGGACGCCAGTTTACGTCGTCTATCATCATGAAAAGTATAGACTATTATATATTTCTGGAAAGCCCTGGATGTCTACTTTCCAACCGAATTGAGATCGCGCCAATGGGACTCCTGTAGCTGCAAAAAATCCATTCCGAGTGCAGGGAGGTCAGAATCCAACAGCATCAGCAGTCCTTTTTCTGCCTAAATCAGATTTTTGCTCAGCTCCCTCAATTTCAGCCAGAAAATACCTGAAATTACAAAAAAATACACAAACTCATAATAAAATTCAGAAATATGATTTTTGCTTAAAAACTAATAAAATTCTATTAAAAGCTAATTAAAACATGCTAAAATCTACATGAAATTACCCCCAAAAAGCGTATAAAATATCCGCTCATCAGTATGGCCCAGCGTGCTGTTGCCCAAGCTCCTGCTGCGAGAGCAGCTTACGACCGGTATGCCTGGGTGACTTCAGATGTGAAGGATTCTCCCAACCAGATGGATCTAGAGGAGCTCATTGAGTTTCAGCAAGCCGAGTATCTATATGGTGGGACCGACGAGGAGTCCCACTAAGAGGTCTTTGTCCCTGCCCTACATGTGCAGATTTATCAAATAAACCTGCACCATCCCTGAATTGCCGACTGGATCTGGTTCTATAAGGCGATGTTTACTCAAGTGGGGGTTCGCATCCCCTTCTCCCCCTTTCAAATGACGCTACTCACCGATGTGACGTGGCATCCAAACAGTTGGGCTTCGTTCCGCTATTTCGAGATGGTTTGTGGATACTTGGAGCTGCCGGTCTGCCTAGGGTCGTAAGATTTTTGGTTTGTTTGAGGACTCCTACCATGGGTTTAAAGATAGGTATTTCAAGATTCACCCTTTAGAGGGTCATCACCCATTTCAAGATTGGCCTTGAAGATTTATTTAACACCTTTGTCAATAATGATATTGACGAGGAAACAACTTCCAACCACCAAGCCACAGATGGTCAAGAGAATTCACCTCATGACAACGTAAACGCTAGGGCTCAGTCCCAACCTTCCCATGGTGAAGTAATCGGGACTAGTGGTGGCCCGGAACCTCGACCGGAGATCAAGGTGGAGAACTCAGATTTGATAGTAGTGGATAATCCCAGGAAAAGGAAATTGTCTTCTAGCCCGGAGGGAGCTCTTACCGTGATGGTGAAGAACATTGATGCTGGGAACTTTATCGACTCCCAATTGCTCCCGGGTACAGAGAACTTCTTCCATGGTGGGGATCTTCCAAGGCAGGTGAGATGGATGTATCACACGTTGCTCTGGGGAGCCGTTATAGCGAGGAAGGCGGAGTTTGCCCTGGCGGGGACGTGTTCTTTGCAGAACAAACTTGAATCTTATGTTCAAGCAAATAACAAGTACATGGCCGAAGTGGAGTTACTTCGGAAGCAATTGGCTACCGCTCAGGTGCAGCTGGGTACTGCTACGGAGAAGGTCAAGATGTCTGATGTCGCCGTTGTACGGCTTACCGAGTGGGAGATGACTCTGAAGAGGCAGCCCAACTTTGCTCAGGGCAAGGTGAAAGAGGTCGAAAAGGAGCGTGATGAAGCCCTAGCCTCGGCGACTGCGGCTAAGGACGAGGCGACCGAACTGAGAAGGAAATACAAGGAGACCGTCAAGCAAGGGAAGAGCACCATCTTGATGACTGAGGAGGCCCTCAAGGCTCAGGTGAAGTTGTTGGCTCCCGACTTCGACACCTCAGCTGTTAGCGTCTTCAGGACCATCAAGGATGGGAAAATTGTTGAAATCTTGAAAAAGTGATTTGGTCTTGCCTTGGTACTTCATTTTTTGTAATATGTAGATTTTATATACTTTTGGCTAGTTTGACTGCCAATTTTGTTATATGTAACAAGGTAGTTGTGGTGAACTTGGTTGCCGTTTTTGGCATATATGTAACTAATAGCTTCTCTACCATCATTGTCTCTTACCTTTTTATTGGTCGTTAAACGTATCGCTTGGCAGTCGTGGCCTTCTACCTTCATTTCTTTTTATTTTTGGGTTACCGGGGTGATCAATCTCGATTTCCCGTTTTGATAAATTTCGAAAAGATCAACGACGTATGACAAAACCGAATAACATAAATGCGGGAAAAAATAAGATAGTATAAACGACAATCAAAAATAGCATAAACAAGCTTGTAACCAAAGATAGCATAAACAATTATCACAAGTCTAATGATCCCGCATACAGCAATGCAAATCTTACTAGCGTGGTTAAACCGGTAAAACTCTTACTCGTCTAGCGTGCCTCGGTTGCTAGTGATAGAATCTCCTTAGGTTAACCGCGTTCCATGTCCTGGGTATCTCTTTGTCGTCCAGCCGCTCTAATTTATACGCGCCACTGCCGAGCACTTCTCTCCCTATAAGGGCCTTCCCAGTTTGTCGCCTGTTTTCCTTGCCCTATCGTCGGTGTCCTGATGTCGTTGCGCTTTAAGACTAGGTCGTCCTCTTCGAACTCTCTTTTGAGCACCTTGGCATTGTAGCGCATGGCCATCATTTGCTTTAGCGCCATTTCTGATAGATGGGCCATCTCCCTCGCTTCGTCCACCAAGTCCTTTTCCAAGGCCTCTTCGACTCCTCCCAAGAGTAGTCGTGGGCTCGGCTCACCGTTTTCCATGGGTATTATTGCATCCACCCCATACGTGAGGCGAAAAGGCATTTCCCTGGTGGCTGACTGTTGGGTTGTGCGGTAGGACTAGAGAACCGAGGCCAGCTCGTCTGGCCATGCTCCCTTCTTCTGGTCGAGTCGCCTCTTGAGGCCCTGCATGATGATTTGTTTGTAGCCTTAACTTGTCCATTGGTTTGGGGATGCTTAAATGACGAGAACTTTTGCTTTACTCCCCAACTGGCTAGGAATTCTCCAAATTTTTTATCGGTGAATTGCATCCTGTTATCCGAGATGACGGCGTTTGGGATGCCGAACCTTGCTGTTATCTATCTCTAAACGAACCTTCGACAATTTGCCGAGAATATGCTGGCCAATAGCTCTGCCTCTATCCATTTTGTGTAGTATTCAACTGCCACTATCAGGTACTTGACTTTTCCTGGCCCGACCGGGAAGTGTCCCAGTAGGTCAATTCCCATTGTGAGAAGGGTCGGGAAGCCGTGAGAAGGCCGAGTTCAGTTGCTGACGCTTTGTGGAAGTTAGAATTTTCCTGGCATCTTTTGGACCTTCTTACGAACTCCTTAGAATCCGCCATCATAGAAGGCCAGTAATATCCGGCTTTGATGAGCTTCCTGGCTAAGGCCTTGCCTCTGATGTGGTGACTGCAGCATCCTTCGTGGACTTCCCGGAAGACATACTCTGTTTGGTCGGGGTGCAGGCATTTCAGTAGTGGTTGGCTAATTCCTTTTTTAAACAACTGGCCCTGTATGATTGCATACTTGGCCGCTTCCCACCTTATTGTTTTGGCCACCTTCTCGTCGTTGGGGAGCTTTGCCTTCTCCAAAAATTTGATCATCAGGTCCATCCAAGAGGGTTCTGATTGCGTCAGCTGTAAGACCACTGCTGGTTCTTTTATCAAACCTTGAATGAGAGACGGGTTGCCAGTCCCTGGTTTTTTCCTCGCTAGCTTGGACAGGAGGTCTGCCCGTGTATTCCTTTCTCTCGGAACATGTTGGACTGTGACCTCCTCAAATTGTTCACTTAACTCATTGACCTTCCCCAGATACTTCTGTAACAGTGAGTCTCTGGCTTGGTAGGTCCCATTGATCTGAGAAGTAACGACCTGCGAGTCGCTACACACTTCCAGTCTTGTGGCTCCGACCTCCCTTGCTAGAGCTAGGCCACCCTGTAGGGCCTTATACTCTGCTTGGTCGTTCGATACCAGGAAATCAAATTTGACTAACTGCTCATATACAACTCCAGCTGGGTTTTCCAATATGATTCCAGCTCCTCCGAACGTTTGGTTGGATGCCCCGTCCACATGGAGCTTCCACCGTGTGCTCGGTGTCCTGGCAGGGTCCCCTCTTACTTCTACCAGGAAATCAACCATGGCTTGAGCCTTGATCATGTGTCTGGGTTCATACTGTAAGTCATATTGGGAGAGTTCGATAGCCCAAGTCATCATTCTACCTGCCAGATTGGGTTTCTGGAGTACTTGTCGTATTTCCTGATCCGTCCTGACGATTACTTGATGTCCTTAAAAGTATTATCGCAGC
Source organism: Arachis duranensis (assembly GCF_000817695.3). Classification (NCBI taxonomy): domain Eukaryota; kingdom Viridiplantae; phylum Streptophyta; class Magnoliopsida; order Fabales; family Fabaceae; genus Arachis; species Arachis duranensis. The sequence continues at coordinate 45,636,523 of NC_029781.3, forward strand.
CTGCGCGACGATGTCAGTAGAGCATATGCCACTTTCTCCAGTTTGCTATACCTTAGCTCTGCTCCTTGTAGTGCTTTACTCATAAAGTATATTGGTTGCTGGGTGATGACAAGTCATCATATACCCATTTTTCAAGCTAATTTCACTTGTTTTACTAGTCTTTATACACTTTCTTGCATCCTAAGTAAGTAATTTGGAATGAAAATGCATAACTTCTTTAAATCAAACAACCACCATTAAATTGATGCTAAATCATGAGGTTTGAGCAAGAATTAATTGATTTTTAATGAATTATAAACCTTATGAGTTTAGAGATACTTTGATTGGTTGTTTTGGTTTCTTGTAGGTGAAGAAAGGAAGAAAAGAAGAAAAACGTGGCTTAAGAAGTGTGGCCAAGAAATGAGAAATGTGGTGCAACATAGAAGTAGGAGGCAAACACAGCCCTCCACAAGAGCACACTGCCCTCCAGGAGAGCAGCATATTGAACCAAGCCTTGATAAGCATCACTGCCCTGCCCACAACAAGGGCGGAGCACAATTTGATGCCAAGGACCAAAGGAAGCAAAAACTCTGCCCTGCCCTCCTCAAGAGCAATATCGGGCTCATCAAAGAAATAAATTCAAGGAAAAAGCTTACCAATGCTTGCCACAAGGATCGAACTCGGCACCATGAGGAAGCAAGGAACTAGGCCTTACTTTGGTGCCAAGAAAACCAAGGAAAAAGGAGCAGCATGTGCCTCCACCGAGTTTCGAACGTGGGACTTCACCATTGGCACGCTTCCCTGCCCTCCACAAGGGCAGGGCAGCATTTCTTGGTGCATGGCGCAGCATTTTGGCACGGCCAGGACTTGAGCACTTGGCCAGCAGCACGCCCGCACGGGCAGCACTTGGCGCACCATAGCAACTCTGCCCTGCCCTTCACAAGGGCAGAGCAGCATCCTGACGCATCACTCGCACCAAGCACGCACGCAATGAAGCCGCATGCACCAATTCCTGCTCTGCCCTCCACAAGGGCAGGGCAGCCTCCTGGAAGCTACTTTCTCTTGGGCTGAAAATTGGATTAAAAATCCAATTTAATTCATTTCTTCACCAAATCAAAAGCCCATCCAAATTCCAAAATCCAAGAATAGAAAGTGTATAAATAGGAGATAGTTTGACACCACCCTTCTTTGGATTTTTGAATTTTTACATTTTGAAACTTCATTTTCTCTGAGAGCTTTGAACTGAGATTTGAGAGAATTGGGAAGGAGAATTGATCTCTCTTCTTCCTCGTTCTTTCTTGAGCATTTTTACTTTTCTTGTTTGAATCTTGAGTGTGAAGAATTGAGGAATTTCTGTCTCAATCTCCATTTAAGATCTCTTTGATTACCTAACTGCATCATTGAGTTGAATCCAATTTCCTTTACTGCTCCCTCTTTAATTTCTTGTTAATTGCTTTGTGAACTTGGATCTGGGAAGGGCATTTGAGATCTAGACTCTGCTATCTAGTCTCTGAAGCCCTGAGTTCTAATTCTCTTTTTGGTTCTTCTGTGAACCCCTGCTGCAATTTAATTTCCCTTTCTGTTTGAGATCTAACAGAATTCAAATCATCTCTTGCTTTGATAATTGTTGTAATTTAATTTTCCTTGCTTAATTTCTGAATTCCCAGTCCTCAAATCCCTTTTCCATTCAAGCAATTTATATTTCTTGCACCTTAAGTTACTGCAATTTACATTTCTTGCACTTTAAGTTTCAGTAATTTAATTTCTTGTTCTTTAAGATTCAGCTCTTTTACTTTCAGTTCTCTTTAATTTCTGCAATTTATCCCTCTCCCTTTACATTTTCTGCTATTTACTTACTGTTGGATACAAAATCACTCAACCAATACTTGATTCGCTTGACTAAATCAACCACTGAACTAAAATTGCTCAATCCTTCAATCCCTGTGGGATCGACCTCACTCCCATGAGTTTTATTACTTGATGCGACCCAGTACACTTGCCGGTGAGTTTTGTGTTGGATCATTTTCCACACATCAAGTTTTTGGCGTTGTTGTCGGGGATTGAAATAGATTGACAATGATTAAGTGAAGTGGTGGTCTAGATCAAGCACTTTTTCTTTATTTTTAAACTAACACACTAACTGTTCGAGACTTTGCCTTTACTAACTCTAACTGCACTCAAGTTATAGAGTGATCTGTTTTAGTTTCTGGCTCTGTTTGTGTTTCTGCTTTTGTGACAGAAGGAAAGAGCAATGAATCCACACCTTTTGATCCTGAAACACTTTGGAAGTTGAGCAAGAATAAGGAATGTCAAGCTAGTGACATTAAAAGAGCGCTTGTTGGGAGGCAACCCAACCTGATGTAGTTTCTTTTCATAGCTACTTCAATAAAAAGGTTGAATAATAGGTCTGTATTGCAAGGAGCTAAGCTTGGTGTTGCACACCAAAACAATTTAAGGGAGAATGAAGGATTCTAAGTTTGGTGTTCCACCAAAACCTCATTTAAAAGGGTGTTCCACCAAAAATCTCATTTAAAAACACATTCTCACCTCTTGCATAATGCTAGCTACAAGCAATCAAACAAATTATCCAACTATTTTAACTACTTTCTAGCTTTAATTCCATAACCTTTAGCAAGGACACAAGGTTTCACATATTGTTAATTTGTTGCATCAGAGGCTGTGGCAAACAATTAAGTTTGGTGTTCCCACACCAAAATAAATCCAAAAGACACACTCACTTTATGCATATTAACCATTCATCTAAGGGCTTGAGAAGCAAGCAACTTTTGAGAATTATGCAGGAAAGTAGTCAACCATTGAAGATATTGTGCATCTTAACTCAAAAGGGGTACAACAAAAGGAAGAATGAAAAGCTACAACCCAAAAGGTTGTATCTACACTTAATCATTGTTGTTGTGAAATGTTTTAATTCAGGAATTCTTGTATGTCTTGCTAAAGTGTTTTTCTAGTTGCAAGTGAAGTTGTTTGATTAAGTATGCTAATCTGCATAAGTGTTTGTCATCCATTACTTAGCTTTGAATTTCGTTTTGTTTCCCTTGTTGTTTGAATAAAAGGGAGATGTTTGACTTAGGAAAGTAATTGTTCAATGTTGCAAAAGTTAGAATGAAAGTTAGTGGTGGTATGTGTTTGATTCAATTATTAGCTCATAGCACTACAAAAAAAGGCCTATGGTCACGGTAAAAAACCGTGACCAAAGCTAGTAAAAAGGGTGACCATAGATCTATGGTCACGGTTTTGGACCTATGGTCACGATTTTTAACCGTGGCCTATTCTCTTGTGGCCATAGGTCTATGGTCACGGTTTTTTGATCTATGGTGACGGTTTTTATGGTCACGATTTCATTTGACACCAAGCCTTCAAAGAATAATAAGCTTGTTAAGCAAAATGAGAAAAGAAAAGTTAGCAAGGGAGCAAGTAAAGAGTAAACCTTATAACAGCAAGTTTAGTGAGCCTTTGAGGAAAAGTGTATATTATGTAACAGAAAACAATAACTGAGTTATCATTGTCTGCATAAAAACTCCATGAATCAAGTTTTGCTATATGCCTAATAAGGATATGTTTGCTCTTCTTGTTCATTTCATCTTCTCTTAGTTTTGATGCTTGCTTGGGGACAAGCAAGAATTAAGTTTGGTGTTGTGATGACAGGTCATCATATACCCATTTTTCAAGCTAATTTCACTTGTTTTACTAGTCTTTATACACTTTCTTGCATCCTAAGTAAGTAATTTGGAATGAAAATGCATAACTTCTTTAAATCAAACAACCACCATTAAATTGATGCTAAATCATGAGGTTTGAGCAAGAATTAATTGATTTTTAATGAATTATGAACCTTATGAGTTTAGAGATACTTTGATTGGTTGTTTTGGTTTCTTGTAGGTGAAGAAAGGAAGAAAAGAAGAAAAACGTGGCTTAAGAAGTGTGGCCAAGAAATGAGAAATGTGGTGCAACATAGAAGGAGGAGGCAAACACTACCCTCCACAAGAGCACACTGCCCTCCAGGAGAGCAGCATATTGAACCAAGCCTTGATAAGCATCACTGCCCTGCCCACAACAAGGGCGGAGCACAATTTGATGCCAAGGACCAAAGGAAGCAAAAACTCTGCCTTGCCCTCCTCAAGGGCAATATCGGGCTTCACCCAAGAATAATTCAAAGGAAATTGCTTCCTCGTGTCTCCTATGGGTTTCGAACCCAAGGACAAGGAGGGAAGGAATAGCGCTCAAACAAAAGGAAAACAAGCAAAAATTGGCTTGCTTTCAATCTCCAAGAATCGAACACGGCACCATGAGGAAGCAAGGAACTAGGCGTTACTTTGGTGCCAAGAAAACCAAGGAAAAAGGAGCAGCATGTGCCTCCACCGAGTTTCGAACGTGGGACTTCACCATTGGCACGCTGCCCTGCCCTCCACAAGGGCAGGGCAGCATTTCTTGGTGCATGGCGTAGCATTTTGGCACGGCCAGGACTTGAGCACTCGGCCAGCAGCACGCACGCACGGGCAGCACTTGGCGCACCATGGCAACTCTGCCCTGCCCTCCACAAGGGCAGGGCAGCATCCTGATGCATCACTCGCACCAAGCACGCACGCAGTGAAGCCGCATGCACCAATTCCTGCTCTGCCCTCCACAAGGGCAGGGCAGCCTCCTGGAAGCTACTTTCTCTTGGGCTGAAAATTGGATTAAAAATCCAATTTAATTCATTTCGTCACCAAATCAAAAGCCCATCCAAATTCCAGAATAGAAAGTGTATAAATAGGAGATAGTTTGAAACCACCCTTCTTTGGATTTTTGAATTTTTACATTTTGAAACTTCATTTTCTCTGAGAGCTTTGAACTGAGATTTGAGAGAATTGGGAAGAAAGATTTAATCTCTCTTCTTCCTCGTTCTTGCTTGAGCATTTTTACTTTTCTTGTTTGAATCTTGAGTGTGAAGAATTGAGGAATTTCTGTCTCAATCTCCATTTAAGATCTCTTTGATTACCTCACTGCATCATTGAGTTGAATCCAATTTCCTTTACTGCTCCCTCTTTAATTTCTTGTTAATTGCTTTGAGAACTTGGATCTGGGTAGGGCATTTGAGATCTAGACTCTGCTATCTAGTCTATGGAGCCCTGAGTTCTAATTCTCTTTTTGGTTCTTCTGTGAACCCCTGCTGCAATTTAATTTCCCTTTCTGTTTGAGATCTAACAGAATTCAAATCATCTCTTGCTTTGATAATTGTTGCAATTTAATTTCCCTTGCTTAATTTCTGAATTCCCAGTCCTTAAATCCCTTTTCCATTCAAGCAATTTATATTTCTTGCACTTTAAGTTACTGCAATTTACATTTCTTTCACTTTAAGTTTCAGTCATTTAATTTCTTGTTCTTTAAGATTCAGCTCTTTTACTTTCAATTCTCTTTAATTTCTGTAATTCATCCCTCTCCCTTTACATTTTTTGCTATTTACTTACTGTTGGATACAAAATCACTCAACCAATACTTGATTCGCTTGACTAAATCAACCACTGAACTAAAATTGCTCAATCCTTCAATCCCTGTGGGATCGACCTCACTCCCATGAGTTTTATTACTTGATGCGACCCGGTACACTTGCCGGTGAGTTTTGTGTTGGATCGTTTTCCACACATCACTGGGCCTTCCCTTCTTCTCGCACCAAAACCACTGCCAATGCCTCATCGGTTACTGCTAAGTACAAGTATAGCGCTTCTCCTTTCTGAGGCCCCGCGAGGAAGGACGGTGCTGAGACTATTTCTTTGAATTGCTTGAAGCCTGGATGAAGCCCGCTTCTAGTAGGCTGGCCGTCTATTTGGCCACCTTTTCTGCCCTTTCCTGGGACATTTTTCTCCTCCTTTGGGCCACTGGCTTTGCCTCCGGTCTCACGGCTAGCTGGTGTGACATGAATTGGGGGTCTATACCCGGCATGTCGGCCGGTGTCCAGGAAAATAAGTCGCCGTTGGCTCTGGCCATCTCTATCAGGGGTTCTTTCAGGTCATGGGGTAGGTTCTTGTTTACAAAGGTAAACTTCTCATCTGAGTCGCCGACCCTGAACTTTTCAAGGTCTCCCTCTGGTTCTGGCCTGGGTTTGTCATTAACCCTAGCGTCTAGGTCGGCAAGGAAGACACCAGAAGCTTCTTTAGATTTTTTTCTCAGAGAGAGGCTAGCATTGTCGCATGCGACTGCCGTCTCTAGGTCACCCCTGATGGTCCCCACTGATCCATCATCAGCTACAAACTTCATTAACAATAGCTTGGTATAGATCACCGCCCCAAACTCATTGATGGATTTCCTCCCTAGGATGAGGTTGTAGGCCGTGGAGTCCCTTAAGACAACGAACTCCGGCATTAGCGACCTCTTCCCCTACCTCCGCCAATGGAGATCGGGAGGGAAACTACATCGTCCAGCTTGATGAAATTATTGCCTAGGCTTACCATGCCATGTTGGTGGCCTTTCAGGTCAGTATCCCGTAGGCCCAGAGCATCAAATACATTACGAAACATGATATTGGAGTCAGCCCCCGTCTCCACCAAGATCCGCTTCACTAGGCCGGTGCCTACCCTAGCCGTGATCACCATTGGCGGGTTCTCCACGACCTCATCAAATCATTCGTCTTCGGGGATGAAGGATATTGAGGGTACCCTCCGGGAGGTCGGCGTAGAGCCTGAAGACATAGCTAAGACCTTTGCGTCCTTCTTGCTCGCTGATTTCGATCTGGGCGGGACGTCCCCTAATAACCACATTTACCACAGTGAGGCCATGCTCACTGTCCTCCTCGGGTTCCCATCTTCGCCTTACGGTGTGACTCTTGTCCTCAGTTGACCGGTCCCTCCTCCTTTGTTCCCTTATTAGGTGGGAGAACTTGGCCAACTTTCCTTCTCGAATGGCCTGCTCCAGGGTGTCATTCAGGTTAAACAGTCTTGAGTTTTGTGGCCATAACCCTTGTGATAATCGTAATAAAGGTTCTTGTTTCCTCCCGTCCTGTCCTTGAGTTGTCAGGGGCTTCGACAAGATGGCCTTGTCGCCAATTTGCTGATACACATCAACTATTGGAGCTGCCAGGGGGGTGTAGTGGGTGAACTTCCTGACCCGGGGAAAGGGTTTGGAGGTCTTGGCCGATCCTCCGTCTCTGGAGTGTTCCTTATACCTTTCCCCGCTGCCAAATTGGCAGGCATTAGAGTATGCAGGCTGCCGTTTATTGGCTACAACGAACCGGTTTACTTCTTCATCATTGATGTACTCTCCGGCTACATTTTGAATTTCTTACATTGTCCAGATAGGCTTGGTGGTAAGGTATTTTCTGAAATCCTCATTTAGTACCGTTGGTTAAGCACAACCTAGCCACCGAATCAGTTAGGCCGTCAATCTCCAAGCACTCATCATTAAATCTGTCAAGGTACTTCTTGGTCAGCTCGCCGGTTCGTTGACTTACTCTTAGCAGGTTAATCGAGTGTTTCGCTTTGGCGATACGCGTGGTGAATTGGGCAAGAAGGTGCGACTGATATCGGCAAACGCGGTTATGGAGCCATGGGTGAGGGCGTTAAACTCCCAGATCGCTGGCCCCACTAAGGTTACTGGGAAAGCGCGGCACCTTACTTCATCACTTACCCCTTCCAGGTTCATCCTGGCCTCAAAGGCCGTTAGATGTTCCTGGGGATCTTGTGTACCATCATACCTCATATCTGTCGGCTTGTCGAAGAGTTCTCCTTGCCCTTTCCCTATGACGTTCTTGGTGTGGTCTGGTCTTTATTCCTCGTTCTCTGTCCGCTTCCCAGTCTTCTTCGGTACTAGTTGTCGGTGATCAGGTGTAGACCAGGGGATCTCGTCGTCTCCTCGGCGCCTCTCTGCTTTCTGGGCATTCTGATTCTGTCCGAGAGGCTGGAGTACGCCTGGAGTGACTTCTTCGGAGACTTCTTTCTCCTCTTTGCATGGACCGAGCAAGTTCTTGACTGGGGTCAGCTGACGACTTTCACGGTTGGCAACTTCTCGTTCCAGGTTTTGCATACGCGAGGCTACACTCGCGCCAATAGCACAAATCAGGTCACGCGTGCGCGTGACCCACGCGTCCACGTCACCTGAACTTATCACCCACCACGCAATCGCGTGCTCCACGCGTCCGCGTCACATGTGACGCACAGCTTATCCAGATCAGCCCAGTTATCTTATCTTTTCTTCCCCAATCCTAATTTTTTTTCTTCTCACTTCTTATTTATCTCTTCTCCCTTCTTATTTCTTTCTTCTTTATTCTTTCTTACTTTCTTCTTCTTCATCCCTTTAACTTCTCATCCTTCTTCACTTTCATTCTATTTTCCTTAATTTGCATACTTTCATTCATTACATTTTAATTTCATGCATATTTTTATTTTCTTTTCTAAATTTATTATTTTTTCATTGGTGTTAAATTTTCTTATTCAACTGTTGTATCTTTTCTGGTATTATTTTGGTGCTTAGTGACTTGTTTTACAATGTTGGATGATATTATTTTTCTATCAATGTCAATCTTTTATGATCCCTGTATTCCTTTTGCATTGACATGAATTTATAGTCTTTCATTATCTACTATCTCTTCCCCATTATTGCAATTTGTGCACTATTGATATGTCATTTGCTTCTACTGTTTTCTCACTTGCATGTTCTAACTACCATGTAATTGAGACCCTTATTATTTAGCATTAACACACATATTTTATTTATTTTCTATCTTTGTTTCTGGGTTACTTTTCTTATTTTCCTCTTCTTTCAAGCTGGCCACCGAGAAAGAAAAGGAAGAACTTCTATATGGGGCAACAAACAAATTCCACCTGCACAATCTTTGGAGAAAAGCATCAATATAGCAACCCGTCCACTTGCACATCTTGGCATGCACCAAGGACGGTGCAATCTTTATGTGTGGGGATGTCGATACCGACTTCCATGGGTTAGTTACTTCATATTTTAACACCAATGTTTAATTTTCTTTGTTAAATTAGTTGTTGCATTTGCATGTTTGTTTGATTTTTTGCATATTTTACCAACTACTTGGTTGAAGTAATATTTTCTTTTTTAAGAAACTTTTTATAGCATTCCACTAATTGGAATTAAAATTTTTATTGAACTTGTTTGAAAAAATATTATTTTGGAACATGGTTTAGAGCTCAAACACACAAAACCTGTGAGATTTTTGAGCCTATTTGATTGGTTGCATTTTATCAACCAATATTTTATTTTTAGTGTGTGTTTTTTTCTCTCTAAAATTATGATCTTTGTCTTGCTTAATTCTATATGTCCATTATGTGATGTATGCATGCACTTATATGATTGAGGTCTTGTTTCATTGAGCTTACATACCCATATGGCCTTAACCTTTCATTATCATTTGCAAACCAATTTGAGCCTATTTTACCCTTTTTATTCTTTATTTTACTACATCACTAACTCTAAGCAGAAAACAATAATGTCCCTAATTTGAATCAATGGTTAGCTTAGACTAGTGAGAGTGCTTATGATTTAAGTGTGGGAAAACTGGGTTTGAAAACATTTGGTTTGAGAATTGAGTATGTTAGAATTTTCTGAAAATGTGAAGGAATGTTGAGAATATGTTCATGCATTCAATACCTTAATCATATGCCTTGAGAAAAGCAAAAGAAAGAAAAATTATGAAAATAAGAAAAAAAAGAGAAAAAAAAGAGAAAAAAAAAAGAGAAAAAAGAGCAAACAATAAGGGGACAAAATGCCCAAAGTTAAGTAATAATATCAATGCATATGAGTTGTACTTAAATTTGGGATGCATGAATGCGTCGTAAACATAGTTAATGGGCAATTAGATCTTGCATTGTAATTACATGGATTGTCTTAAGTTAGGTGGGAAGTTTAGGTTAATTAAGGATTCAGATTTTAGTCCACTTGGCCAAATACAATCCTACCTTGACCCTAACCCCATTACAACCCTCAAAAGACCTCTTGATTTGTGTATTGGCGCATTAAATTTTTGTTGATTGTTAGATGAAGAGCAAGCCTTAGAAAGCAAGATTAGTAGAGAATTGAGAGAATCGAACCTTAAACACTTGAGTGATTAGAGTGTATACACTTCCGGGGAGGGTTCGATGCTTGATTCTTTGTTCCCGTCTTTTATGAGCTATTTTCTTCTGCAAGTCTATTTGTACTTTATTTTTATGATTTGAATTAATGAAATCTAGTTCATATTTTTTTCTTGAAAGGCTTAATTACTTTTCACCAAGTAGGTAAAAGCATATTGAATTAATGAAATCCAGTTGCATTCATATAAATAGGTTACATTTCATGCATCCTACCATTCCTCTTAACTCTTTTAGTTCTCTTGAGCTTAGCATGAGGATATGCTAATGTTTAAGTGTGAGGAGATTGATAAACTACTATTTTATAGTTTATCTTGTGTTTAATTGAGTGGTTTTATCAAGTCTTTACCCATTTATTCATATGATAAGCATGATATTACAATTCCTTACCAAAGTTGTTCTATGGTTGAAAACTTACTTACTAGAGATCTTTTTACTGTGTATTTTAATTCTACTTTATACCATTTGATGTCGTGATCCGTGTGTTAAGTGTTCCAGACTTCATAGGGCAGAAATGGCTTAGAGAATGGAGAGGAAGCTTGCAAAAATGGAAGGAACACAAGAAACCAAGGAGATGACTAGCAAACACTGACACAGACGCATGGCTCACGCGACCGCGCGAAATGGAGAAAATCGCAGTGACGCGTTCGCGTGCCTGACGTGAACGCGTGGATTGGAATTTGCACGAATGACATGAATGCGTGGACGACGCGTACGCGTGGCAAGGAAAACGGTGAATGACGCGCACGCGTGGACGACGCGTACGCATGACATGTGCGATCTGCAGAATTAACAGAAATCGTTGGGGGTGATTTTGGGCCGAGTTTTGACCCGGTTTTTGGCCCAAAAAACACAGATTAGAGGCTATAAAGTGGGGGAATGCATCCATTCATGGATCAACATTCATTCACATAATTTTAGGTTTAGATGTAGTTCTCTAGAGAAAGAGGCTCTCTCCTCTCTCTTAGGTTTTAGTATTAGGATTTCTCTTCTACTTTTAATTCTTTTAGTACTCTAGTTTATTGATTTTCCCTTGTTGATTATTTGACGTTGTTACTTTAATTTATGATTCCTCATGTCAGAGTTGATTTCTCTTATTTATGCAATTTGAGATATCTCATATTTATGACTTTAATTTAGCTTTTTACACTCTTAGCTTTGGTTGAGTAATTGGAGACGCTTGAGTTATGAAACTCCTTATTGATTGAAAATTGGAATTCTTTGCTGATTGAATTCTCCTAACTCTAGTCTTTTCTTAGGAATTGACTAGGACCTGAGGAATCAAATTGATTTATCCAATTAACATACTTTCATAATTAGAGGTTGACCAAGTGGGAGCAAAAGCTAATTCTCATCACAATTGATAAGGATAACTAGGATATGACATCCAGTTCTCATACCTTGCCAAGAGCTTTTCTAGTTATTAGTTTACTTCTTTTACCATTTACTTTTCTTGTTCTCTTATCCAAAACCCCAAAAACATACTTTTCCATAACCAATTATAAGCACACTTCCCTACAATTCCTTGAGAGACGACTCGAGGTTTAAATACTTCGGTTATCAATTTTATTAGGGGTTTGTTACTTGTGACAACCAAACTTCTGCATGAAAGGATTCTCTGTTGATTTAGAAACTATACTTACAACACGATTATATTCTTGTGAATTTCTTTACCGATAGAAATCAGTTCGTCACCGGCCCGAATCACCTTCTTGGCTAGCGATCGGGCTCCCAGGCGGTTCCCACATATGCCATTGTGTACTTCTTCTAGGACCTCCTTTGTGTCTGAGTTAGGACATACTTTAAGAGAGGTGTTGATATTCTCCTTTTATATAGGATGTTGTGGATCAATGTGTAATTTTGTGCCTCCCTTATGAGTCTTTGGGCCTCCTTTTCATTCTCAGAGAGGACATCAAATTTAGGATAGTTGACTATAGGGATCATCCATCCTAAATTTTGATTAGATATAGTCATTACATTTGAGTTGTCATCTCCCTTTGATATCAATGGTGTAAAGTCTCTTGGATAAGGCTTCTATTGTTGCCCCATGGCTTGGTGCTGGCTAATTTGGAGAGGACATCAGCTCGGGCATTTGATTCTTGAGTTAAATGCCGAACCGCTCCTTCTGAAAGTTGTGCTAGTTATTCTCGTACTTTATCTAAGTATTTCTTCATGTTGGATCCTTGGCTTGATAGGTACCATTAATCTGTGAAGTTACCACTTGAGAGTCACTAAACACTATCAGCCTTTCTGCCCCTACTTCTTTAGCCAGCTTCAAGCTAGCAAGTAAGGCATCATACTCTACTTGGTTATTAGAAGTAGGAAACTTGAACTTTAGCGAGAGTTCTATCCGAGTTTCTTGCTCACTTTCTAAGATGACGCCTACTCCATTGCTGGCTTTATCGGACGACCCGTCTACGTATAGGCTCCACGCTGTTGGACTTTCTAGACTTTTAGTATATTCCGCTACGAAGTCGGTGAGATACTAGAATTTGAATGTTGTTCGAGTTTCATACCTCAAGTCAAATTTGGACAGTTCCACAGCCCATTGCAACATTCGTCCTGCCAAGTCTATCTTTTATAGAATGTGTGTCATTGGTTGATTAATATAGACCTTTATGGTTTGAGCCTGAAAATAAGGCCAGAGCCTTTGAAAGGTGAGAATAAAAGCATACGTGATGAGAGGATAATTTATACACTTTTTGGCATTATTTTTATATAGTTTTTCGTATGATTTAGTTAGTTTTTAGTATATTTTTATTAGTTTTTAAGCAAAATTCACATTTCTGGACTTTACTATGAGTTTGTGTGTTTTTATGTGATTTTAGGTATTTTCTGACTGAAATTGAGGGACCTGAGCAAAAATCTGATTCAGAGGCTGACAAAGGACTGCAGATGTTGTTCAATTCTGACCTCCCTGCACTCGAAGTGGATTTTCTGGAGCTACAGAACTCTAAATGGCGCGCTTTCAATTGCATTGGAAAGTAGACATCTAGGACTTTCCAATATATAATAGTCTATACTTTGGGCGAGTTTTGACGACGTAAAATGGCGTCAAAATGCCAGCTTTCTGCCCTTTTTTGGCGTCAAAATGCCAGAACTGGCATAAAAGTTGGAGTTAAACACCCAAACTAGAATCAAAGCTGGTGTTTAACTCCAAGGAAGACCTCTACATGTGAAAGCTTCAATGCTCAGTCCAAGCACACACCAAGTGGGCCCGAAAGTGGATTTCTGCATCATTTACCTATTTCTGTAAACCCTAGTAGCTAGTTTCATTATAAATAGAACTTTTTACTATTGTACTAGGGGTCTTTTTTCCTATTTTTGTATTCATATGTCATTTGGGGAGGCTGGCCATTCGGCCATGCCTAGACCTTGTTCTTATGTATTTTCAATGGTGGAGTTTCTACACACCATAGATTAAGGGTGTGGAGCTCTGCTGTTCCTCGAGTATTAATGCAATTACTACTATTTTCTATTCAATTCATGCTTATTCTTATTCTAAAATATTCGCTTGCACTTCAACCTGATGAATGTGATGATCCATGACACTCATCACTATTCTCAACCTATGAACGCGTGATTGACAACCACTTCCGTTCTACTTAAGATTGAGCGTGTATCTCTTAGCCTCCATTCCGAAAGATCGGAGTCTTCGTGGTATAAACTAGAATTATTGGCGGCCATTCCTGAGATCCGAAAAGTTTAAACCTTGTCTGTGGTATTCCGAGTAGGATCTGGAAAGGGATGACTGTGACGAGCTTCAAACTCACGAATGTTGGGCGTAGTGACAGACGCAAAAGGATAACTGGATTCTATTCCAACATGATCGAGAACCGACAGATGATTAGTCGTGCGGTGACAGTGCATTTGGACCATTTTCACTGAGAGGGCGGGAAGTAGCCATTGACAACGGTGATGCCCTACATACAGTTTGCCATGGAAAGGAGTATGAAGGATTGGATGAAGGCAGTAGGAAAGCAGAGATTCAACAGGAACAAAGCATCTCTATGCACTTATCTGAAATTCTCACCAATGAATCACATAAGTATCTCTATCTTTACTTTATGTTTTATTTATCTTTTTAATTATTAAAACTCCATAACCATTTTAATCCGCCTGACTGAGATTTACAAGGTGACCATAGCTTGCTTCAAGCCGACAATCTCCGTGGGATCGACCCTTACTCACGTAAGGTTTATTACTTGGATGACCCAGTGCACTTGCTGGTTAGTTGTGCGAAGTTGTGAAAGAGAAGCGAGATTACAATTGTGCGTACCAAGTTGTTGGCGCCATTGTGTATCACAATTTCGTGCACCAAGTTTTTGGTGCCGTTGTCGGGGATTATTCGAGTTTGGACAATTGACGGTTCATCTTGTTGCTCAGATTAGGTAATTTTCTTCTTATTTTGTTTTCAAAAAGTTTTCAGAAATCTTTTAAAAAATTTTCTTCTTTTTCATTTTTTTTCAAAACATATTTTGAAAAATACAAAAAAAAATTCATAAAATCATAAAAACTCAAAAATATTTCATGATTCTTGTTTGAATCTAGGGCCAAATTTTAAGTTTGATATCAATTGCATGATTTCAATTGTCTTGCAATTTTCGAAACACATACATTGTGTTCTTGATTGTCTTCAAGCCGTTCTTGATGAATTGCCTTGTTTGATCTTCATGATTTATTGATTTGCACTGCATGATGTTCTAGATATGCATTCTTGCATTCATATGGCCCAAACATGAGAAAGTTCTAAGTTTGGTGTCCTCCATGTTTTCTTTCATTAAGAAAACTAAGTTCTTGATGTTCATCTTGATCTCCAAGATTGTTCTTGGTGTTCATCTTGACGTTCATAATGTTCTTGCATATATCTTGTGTTTTGATCCAAGAATTATATGTTTTGACTCATTTTGTTGTTTTTCAAAATTGAAAACATATCTTCTTGAATAAAGGATTTAGCAAAATGAAGATCCAAGAACATAAAGCAGGGGAATTACAGAGAAAAAGCTGGGCATTCAAAACGCCCAGTGAAGAAGGAAAACTGGCGTTTAAACGCCATCTAGGGTACCTGGCTGGGCGTTTAAATGCCCAAACCATGCAGCAATTGAGCGTTAAACACCCAAAACATGCAGCTCCTGGGTGTTTAACGCCAGGATGACACAAGGAGAGGAATTTTGTTTTCAAATCAAATCTTCATATTTTTTCAAAATCAAATCTTTTTCAACTCAAATATTTTCAATCATATCTTTTTCAAAATCATATCTTTTCAAACATATCTCTTTCAAAAATCAAATCTTTTCCTCATATTTTCAAAAATCTTGATTCAAAAATTTCAAGTTTATTACTTTCTTGTTAAGAGAGATTCAATATTTGAAATTTAGAATCATATCTTTTAGTTTCTTGTTAATCAAGTCATTAATTTTAAACATCAAATCTTTTTAATTTGTTTTTCAAAAATATCTTTTTCAAATCATATCTTCTTTTTAAAAAAACCCTTGATTTCAAAATCTTGCTCTAACTTCTTATCTTTTTCAAATTTATTTCTTATCTTTTTCAAAATCACATTTTCACTCTTACTTTTCGAAAAACATTAACCTTTTTTTAAATCCCTTTTAATTAACTAATTATTTTAAATTTTAATTTTCGAAAATTCCTTCCCCTCTCTCATTTGTTTCTATTTAAACACTAAGATTCCTCCTTCATTATCAATTCGAACTCCATCTCTCTTTGAATGTTCAAATTCTTCCTTACCTACATCATCCTTCCATTCTTGTTTTCCTCTCACATCTCAAGGAACCTCTATACTATGACATAGAGGACTCCATATTTTCTTTGTCTTCTTCTCTTTCATATGAGCAGGAACAAAGATAAAGGCATACTTGTTGAAGCTGATGCTGAACCTGAAAGGACTCTGAAGAGGAAGCTAAGAGCAGCTAAAGCAAAAACCTCTGAAGAGGACCTCACTGAAATTTTTGAAAAGGAAGCAGCAAAAGAAACAATTATGGCCGAACCAAACAACAATGCAAGGAAGATACTTGGTGATTTTACTACACCAACTTCTAACTTTTATGGAAGAAGCAACTCAATCCCTGTCATAGGAGCAAACAATTTTGAGCTAAAGCCTCAATTAGTTTCTCTACTGCAACAGAATTACAAGTTTCATGGACCTCCATCAGAAGACCCTTATCAGTTCTTAACTGAGTTCTTGCAGATCTGTGATACTATTAAGACCAATGGAGTTGATCCTGAGGTCTACAAGCTTATGCTTTTTCCTTTTGCTATAAGGGACAGAGCTAGAACATGGTTGGACTCACAACCCAGAGATAGCCTGGACTCTTGGGATAAGCTGGTCACGACTTTCTTAGCCAAGTTTTTTTCCTCCTCAAAAGCTGATCAAGCTTAGAGTGGATGTTCAAATCTTCAGACAAAAAGAAGGTGAATCCCTCTATGAAGCTTGGGAAAGATATAAACAACTGACCAAAAAGTGTCGTTCTGACATGCTTTCAGAATGGACCACATTAAATATATTCTATGATGGTCTGTTTGAATTTTCTAAGATGTCATTGGACCATTCTGCAGGTGGATCCATTCACCTAAAGAAAACACCTGCAGAAGCTCAAAAACTTATTGAAATGGTTGCAAATAACCAGTTCATGTATACCTTTGAGAGGAATCTTGTGAGTAATGGGACACCTCAAAAGAAAGGAGTTCTTGAAATTGATGCCCTGAATGCCATACTAGCTCAGAACAAAATATTGACCCAACAAGTCAATATGATCTCTCAGAGTCTGAATGGATTGCAAAATGCATCCAACAGTACTAAAGAAGCATCTTCTTGATCCTGAGAATCCTGTAATGGCAGAGGTGAATTACATGGGTGAAGCCTTTGGTAACACCTATAATCCTTCATGAAAAAATCATCCAAATTTTTCATGGAAGGATCAACAGAAGCAAGGCTTCAATAATAACAATGGTGGAAGAAACAGGTTTAGCAATAGCAAACCGTTTCCATCATCATCTCAGCAACAGACAGAACATTCTGGGCAGAATCCTTCTAGCTTAGCAAACATAGTCTCTAATCTATCTAAGGCCACTCTTAGTTTCATGACTGAAACAAGATCCTCCATTAGAAACTTGGAGGCACAAGTGGGCCAGCTGAGTAAAAGGGTTACTGAAACTCCTCATAGCACTCTCCCAAGCAATACAGAAGAGAACCCCAAAGGAGAGTGCAAGGCCATTGACATAATCAACATGGCCGAAACCTTAGAAGATGAGGAGGACGTGAATCCCAATGAGGAAAACCTCTGGGAACGTCAAATGGCCAATAAGGAATACCCTAATGAGGAACCAAAGGAATCTAAGACTCATACAGAGACCATAGAGATTCCCTTGGACCTCCTTTTACCATTCATGAGCTCTGATAACTATTCATCTTCTGAAGAGGATGAAGATATTGTTGAAGGGCAAGTTGCCCAATATTTAGGAGCAATCATGAAGCTGAATGCCAAGCTATTTGGTAATGAGACTTGGGAGGAAGAGCCCCCTTGCTCACCAACGAACTGAATACATTGGTTCAGCAAAATTTACCTCAAAAGAAACAGGATCCTGGTAAATTCTTAATACCCTGTACCATAGACACCATGACCTTTGAAAAAGCTCTGTGTGACCTGGGGTCAGGGATAAACATGATGCCCCTCTCTGTAATAGAGAGACTGGGAATGTATGAGGTACAGGCTGCCACATTCTCATTGGAGATAGCAGATAAATCTACGAAAAAGGCTTATGGACTAGTAGAGGACGTGCTAGTGAAGGTTGAAGGCCTTTACTTCCCTGCTGATTTCATAATCCTAGACACTAGGAGGGATGAGGATGAATCCATCATCCTTGGAAGACCCTTCTTAGCCACAGCAAGAGCTGTAATTGATGTTGACAGAGGAGAGTTGATCCTTCATGCGAATGAAGAATGCCTTGTAGTAAAGACTCAAGGTTCTCCATCTGTAACCATGGAGAGTAAGCATGAAGAGCTTTTCCTAATACAGAGTCAAACAGAGCCCCCACATTCAAACTCTAAGTTTGGTGTTGGGAGGCCACAGCCAAACTCTAAGTTTAGTATTGAGAGATCTCAACCATCCTGTGCTCATCTGTGAGGCTCTATGAGAGCTCACTGTCAAGCTATTGACATTAAAGAAGCGCTTATTGGGAGGCAACCTAATTTTATTCTAATTTTATCTATATTATTGTGTTTTCTTTTAGGTTGATGATCATGTGAAGTCACAAAGATAATTACAAAAAAAAAAGAAAAAATAAAAAACAGCATTGAAAACAGCACACCCTGGAGGAAGGACTTACTGGCGTTTAAACGCTAGTAAGGGTAGTAAAACGGGCGTTTACACGCCTAATCTGGCACCTTTCTAGGCGTTTAAATGCCAGAATAGGGCAACAAACTGGCATTTAGATGCCAGAACAGGAAGGAAGGCTGGCGTTTAAACGCCAGAACAGGGCAGCAGATTGGCGTTTAAACGCCAGAATTGCACTTTATGGCATTTTGAACGCCCAAATGGAGCAGGGAAGCAGATTTCTTGACCCCTCAGGATTTGTGGACCCCACAGGATCCCCACCAACCTCAACTCACTCTCTCTCCTCTTCACACCTTTCTACAACACTCTTCCTTAAATACCCTTAACCAATTACTTCCTTAACTTTTCTCTAAAAACCCCACCCATCTTCAAAATTCAAAACCATTTCCCTCCCAAACCCACCCAAACCTTTCGGCCACTCTCCTTCCCTTTTCCTATAAATACCCCTCTTCACTCCTTCATTTTCACACATCATCCCCCTCTCCTTGGCCGAAACACATACATCTTTCATCTCCTCTGTTTTCTTTTTCTTCTACATCTTTCCTTCTTCTTTTGCTCGAGGACGAGCAAATATTTTAAGTTTGGTGTGGTAAAAGCATTGCTTTTTGTTTTTCCATAACCATTTATGGCACCTAAGGCCAGAGAAACCTCTAGAAAGAGGAAAGGGAAGGCAACTGCCTCCACCTCTGTGTCATGGGAGATGGAGAGATTCATCTCAAAGGTCCATCAAGACCACTTCTATAAAGTTGTGGCCGAGAAGAATGTGATCCCTGAGGTCCCTTTTAGGCTCAAAAAGGGCGAATATCCGGAGATCCGATAAGAGATCCAAAGAAGAGGTTGGGAAATTCTTGCCAACCCCATTCAACAAGTCAGAATCTTAATGGTTCAAGAGTTCTATGCAAACGCATGGATCACTAGGAACCATGATCAAAGTATGAACCCAAACCCAAAGAATTGGCTTACAACGGTTCGGGAGAAATACTTAGATTTCAGTCCGAAAAATGTGAGGCTAGCGTTCAACTTGCCAATGGTCGAAGAAAATGCATGCCCCTACACTAGAAGGGTCAACTTTGATCAAAGGTTGGACCAAGTCTTCATGGACATATGTGTAGAAGGAGCTCAATGGAAAAGAGACTCAAGAGGTAACCCGGTTCAATTGAGAAGACCGGATCTTAAGCCTGTGGCTAGAGGATGGTTAGAGTTCATCCAACGCTCTATCATTCCCACTAGCAACCGATCTGAGGTAACTGTGGATCAGGCCATCATGATCCATAGTATCATGATTGGAAAGGAAGTAGAAGTTCATGAAATCATACCTCTAGAACTCTACAAAGTGGCTGACAAGTCCTCACCTTTGGCAAGATTAGCCTTTCCTCATCTCATATGTCACCTTTGCTATTCAGCTGGGATTGTCATAGAGGGAGACATCCTCATTGAAGAGGACTAGCCCATCACTAAGAAGAGGATGGAGCAAACTAGTGAGCGCATTCATGGCACTCAACAAGAGCATAAGGAGGGCCCTCATCAAGAAATCCCTGAGATTATTGGGAGTAACTCAATACTTCTTTGGAAAGCTTGAGTTACAACATGGACCAATTAAGGGTGGAACACCAAGAGCACTCTATCATTCTCCATGAGATTAGAGAAGATCAAAGAGCTATGAGGGAGGAGAAACAAAGGCAAGGAAGAGACATAGAAGAGCTCACGAGCACCATTGGTTCTTCAAGAGGAGGAAGACGCCACCCTCACTAAGGTGGACTCATTCCTTAATCTCCTTGTCCATTTATTTTCTGTTTTTAGCTTTATACTGTATGTTCTATCTATGTTTGTGTCTTCACTACATGATCATTAGTGTCTAGAGTCTATGTCTTAAAGCTATGAATAACCCCATGAATCCTTCACCTCTCTTAAATGAAAAATGTGCTTAACTACAAAAGAACAAGAAGTACTTGGATTTCAATTTTTATCTTGAAATTAGTTTAATTATTTTGATGTGGTGGCAATACTTTTTATTCTGTGAATGAATGCTTGAACAGTGCATATTTTTTATCTTGTTGTTTATGAATGTTAAAGTTGTTGGCTCTTGAAAGAATGATGAACAAAGAGAAATGTTATTGATAATCTAAAAAATCATGAGCTTGATTCTTGAAGTAAGAAAAAGCAGTGAAAAAAATGGAAAAAAAAGAGAGAAATGAAAAGGAAAAAGCAAGCAGAAAAAGCCAATAGCCCTTTAAACCAAAAGGCAAGGGTAAAAAGGATCCAAGGCTTTAAGCATTAATGGATAGGAGGGCCCAAGAAAATAAAATTCGGGCTTAAGCGACTAAATCAAGCTGTCCCTAACCATGTGCTTGTGGCATGCAGGTCCAAGCGAAGAGCTTGAGACTGGGTGGTTAAAGTCGTGACCCAAAGCAAAAGAGTGTGCTTAAGAGCTCTGGACACCTCTAATTGGGGACTTTAGCAAAGCTGAGTCACAATCTGAAAAGGTTCACCCAATTATGTGTCTGTGGCATTTATGTATCCGGTGGTAATATTGGAAAACAAAGTGCTTAGGGTCACGGCCAAGACTCATAAAGTAGCTGTGTTCAAGAATCAATGTACTGAACTAGGAGAATCAATAACACTATCTAAAATTCTAATTCCTATAGATGCCAATCATTCTGAATTTCAAAGGAAAAAGGGAGATGCCAAAACTGTTCAGAAGCAAAAAGTTACAAGCCCCGCTCATCTAATTAGAACTAAGTTTCATTGAAACTGTGGGATTCATTGTATATTCTCTTCTTTTTATCCTATTTTGTTTTTAGTTGCTTGGGTACAAGCAACAATCTAAGTTTGGTGTTGTGATGAGCGGATAATTTATACGCTTTTTCGCATTGTTTTTATACAGTTTTTAGTATGATTTAGTTAGTTTTTAGTATATTTTTATTAGTTTTTAAGAAAAATTCACATTTTTGGACTTTACTATGAGTTTGTGTGTTTTTCTGTGATTTCAGGTATTTTCTGGCTGAAATTGAGGGACCTGAGCAAAAATCTGATTCAGAGGCTGACAAAGGACTGCAGATGTTGTTTGATTCTGACCTCCCTGTACTCGAAGTAGATTTTCTGGAGCTACAGAACTTCAAATGATGCGCTCTCAATTACGTTGGAAAGTAGACATCCAGGGCTTTCCAGAAATATATAATAGTCCATACTTTGCGTGAGTTTTGATGACGTAAAATGGCATCAAAACACCAGTTCTCTACCCTTTTCTGGCGTCAAAACGACAGAACTGGCATAAAAGTTGGAGTTAAACGCCCAAACTGGCATCAAAGCTGGTGTTTAACTCCAAGGAAGACCTCTACACGTGAAAGCTTCAATGCTCAGCCCAAGCACACACCATGTGGGCCCAGAAGTGGATTTCTGCATCATTTACCTATTTCTGTAAACCCTAGTAGCTAGTTTCATTATAAATAGAACTTTTTACTATTGTACTAGTTGTCTTTTTCCCTATTTTCGAATTCACATGTCATTTGATGGAGTTTCTACACACCATAGATTAAGGGTGTGGAGCTCTGCTGTTCCTCGAGTATTAATGCAATTACTACTGTTTTCTATTCAATTCATGCTTATTCTTATTCTAGGATATTTGCTTGCACTTCAACCTGATGAATGTGATGATCCGTGACACTGATAAACCAATATTTTATGATTCATATTGTGTTTAATTGAGTTTATCAAGTTTCTACCTACTTATTCATATGATTAGCATGTATTTATAATTCCTTCCCAAATTGTTCTATGATTGAAAACTTGCTTCCTAAAGATCTTTTAATTGTATATTTTTATTCTCCTTTATACCATTCGATGCCGTGATCTGTGTGTTAAGTTTTTCAGGCTTCATAGGGCAGGAATGGCTTAGAGAATGGAGAGGAAGCATGCGAAAAGGGAAGGAGCATAAGAAATAAAGGAGACAACCAGCGAACACCGACGCGCACGCATGGCTGACGCGTGCGCGCGAATTAGAAAAAATCACAGCGACGCGAATGCGTGCTTGACGCGTACGCGTAGATTGGAGTTCGCGCAAATGACGCGAGCGCGTACCTAACGCGCACGCGTGGAGAGGAAAATCCCTGAATGACGCGTATGCATGACCGACGCGTACGCATGACATGCGCAATCTACAGGAATGATAGAATACACTGGAGACAGTTTCAGGCCGCGTTTTGAACCAGATTTCGGCCCAAAATCACAGATTAAAGTCAGGGAACATGCAGAGACTCATGACATCAATTTATATCAGGTCATAATTCACTTTTCATAATTTAGATGTAGTTTTTAAAGAGAGAGGTTCTCTCCTCTCTCTTAGGATTAGGATTAGGATTCCTCTTAAAGGACTTAGGAATATTTTTATCTTCTTCAATTTTCAGGTTCAATGTTCTTTTTATTTATTTTCTCTTTTATTTTTTATGAACTTTTCATGTTAGGATTTTCTTAATTAATATAATTTAAGGTATTTTAGACTCATGATTGTTTTCTTCTATTTATTATATAAATAATTTAGATTTTTTCCTTTTGGCTTTGGTTGATCAATTGAAGACTCTTGAGTTATCAAACTCATCATGATTGATAATTGTTATTTTCGCTAATCGAATCGCATTCCAATAACTCTAGTCTTTCCTTAGGAATTGACTAGGACCTGAGGATCAAACTGATTAGTCCACTTGACCTTCCTTTATTTAGTAAAGGTTAACTAAGTGGGATTAAACTCAATTCTCATCACCATTGATAAGGATAATTATGATAGGACTTCCGAATTGTCATACCTTGCCAAGAGTTTATTTTATAGTTATTTATTTATTTTACTTGTCAATTAAATTACTTGTTCCTTACTTTCAAAACCCCCAATTTACAAAACTCATAACCAATAATAAGAACATACCTCCATGCAGTTCCTTGAGAAGACGACCCGAGGTTTAAATACTTTGGTTATCAATTTATTTAGGGGTTTGTTACTTGTGACAACTAAAACGTTTGTAAGAAAGGACTTTTGTTGGTTTAGAAGCTATACTTGAAATGGAAATTTATTCTGAATTCTAGACCATGCAAAAGTTCTCTCTTCAGACACTCATCACTATTCTCAACCTATGAACGCGTGACTGACAACCAATTCCATTCTACTTAAGATTGAGCGTGTATCTCTTAGCCTCCATTCCGAAAGATCGGAGTCTTCGTGGTATAAGCTAGAATTATTGGCGGCCATTCCTGAGATTCAGAAAGTCTAAACCTTGTCTGTGGTATTCTGAGTAGGATCTGAGAAGGGATGACTGTGACGAGCTTCAAACTCGCGAATGTTGGGTGTAGTGACAGACGCAAAAGGATCACTGGATTCTATTCCAACATGATCGAGAACCGACAGATGATTAGCCGTGCGGTGACAGTGCATTTAGACCATTTTCACTGAGAGGACGGGAAGTAGCCATTGACAACGGTGATGCCCTACATACAGATTGCCATGGAAAGGAGTATAAAAGATTGGATAAAGGCAGTAGGAAAGCAGAGATTCAACAGGAACAAAGCATCTCTATGCACTTATCTGAAATTCTCACCAATGAATTACATAAATATCTCTATCTTTACTTTATGTTTTATTTATCTTTTTAATTATTAAAACTCCATAACCATTTTAATCTGCCTGACTAAGATTTACAAGGTGACCATAGCTTGCCTTTGGAATCTCTTTTCCATTGAGCTCCTTCCACACATATGTCCATAAGGACTTGGCCCAACCTTTGATTAAAGTTGACCCTTCTAGTGTAGGGGCGTGCATCTCCTTGCATCATGGGCAAGTTGAATGCCAACCTCACATTTTCTGGACTAAAATCTAAGTATTTCCCCCGATCCATTGTAAGATAATTCTTTGGGTTCGGGTTCTTACTTTGATCATGGTTCCTAGTGATCCATGCATTGGCATAGAACTCTTGAACCATTAAGATTCTGACTTGTTGGATGGGGTTGGTTAGAACTTCCCAACCTCTTCTTTGGATCTCATGTCAGATCTCCGGATACTCATTTTTCTTGAGCTTGAAAGGGACCTCGGGGATCACCTTCTTCTTGGCCACAACATCATAGAAGTGGTCTTGATGGGCTTTGGAGATGAATCTTTCTATCTCCCATGACTCGGAGGTTGAAGCTTTTTTCTTCCCTTTCCCTTTTCTAGAGGATTCTCCGGCCTTAGGTACCATCAATGGTTATGGAGAAACAAAAAAAGCTATGGTTTTACCACACCAAACTTAGAATATTGCTCGCCCTCGAGCAAAAGATGAAAGAAGAGAAGAAGAAGAAGAAGAAGAAGAAGAAGAAGAAGAAGAAGAAGAAAATATGGAGGAGAGGGGGAGAGGTGTATTCGGCCAAGAAGGAGAAGAGAGTATTGTGTTGTGTGAAAATGAAGAAGAATGGAGGGGTTTATATAGTGAAGGGAGAGGGAGTAGGTTCGGCCTATTTAGGGTGGGTTTGGGTGGGAAAGAAATTTGAATTTTGAAGGTAGGTGGGGTTTATGGGGAATAGTGGATGGATGTGAGTGGTGAAGGGGGTGATTGGGAAGAGAGATTGAGGTGATTGGTGAAGGATTTTGGGGAAGAGTGTTTATTGGAAAGAGAGGATGAATGTTGAGAAGAGGGGAGAATATGGTAGGTGGGGATCCTGTGGAGTCCATAGATCCTGAGGTGTCAAGGATTTACATCCCTGCACCAATTAGGCATGTAAAATGCCTTTTCATGCAATTCTGGCGTTTAAACACCGAAGTGATGCATGTTCTGGGCGTTCAACGCCCATGTGCAGCATGTTTCTGGCGTTGAACGCCAGTTCCATGCTTGTTTCTGGCATTCAGCACCGGCTCTCCTCAGGG
Organism: Arachis duranensis; assembly: GCF_000817695.3. Taxonomy (NCBI): domain Eukaryota; kingdom Viridiplantae; phylum Streptophyta; class Magnoliopsida; order Fabales; family Fabaceae; genus Arachis; species Arachis duranensis. The sequence goes on from NC_029781.3 coordinate 45,661,821, forward strand.
TGCATTCTTGGCGTTTGAACACCGGGATGTTGCTTGTTTCTGCTGTTCAGCGCCAGATCCATACTCTGTTCTGGCGTTGAACACTAGCCAGATGCTCCTTACTGGCGTTTAAACGCCAGTAAGTCCTTCCTCTAGGGTGTGATTTTTCTTCTGCTATTTTTGATTCTGTTTTTAATTTTAATATTTTTTTCTTGACTCCACATGATCATGAACCTAATAAAACATAAAAGAACAATAAAATAAAAGAAAATTAGATAAATAAAAATTGGGTTGCCTCCCAATAAGCACTTCTTTAATGTCAATAGCTTGACAGTGGGCTCTCATGGAGCCTCACAGGTGATCAGGTCAATGTTGTATAGTCCCAACACCGAACTTGGAGTTTGGTTGTGGGGATTCAACACCAAACTTAGAGTTTTGTTGTGGCCTCCCAACACCAAACTTAGAGTTTGATTGTGGGGGCTCTGTTTGACTCTGTACTGAGAGAAGCTCTGCATGCTTACTCTCCCTTATTACAGAAAGATAGCCATGTGCGTTAAACACAAGATAGTCCCCATTCAATTGAAGGACTAATTCTCCTCTGTTAACATTTATCACAGCTTCTGCTGTGGCTAGGAAAGGTCTTCCAAGGATGATGCATTCATCCTCCTCCTTCCTAGTGTCTAAGATTATGAAATCAGCATGAATGTAAAGGCCTTTAACCTTTACCAACACATCCTCTACTAATCCATAAGCTTGTCTTACTGACTTGTCTGCCAATTGTAATGAGAATAAGGTAGGATGTACCTCAATGATCCCCAGCTTTTCCATTACAAAGAGTGGCATAAGATTTATGCCTGACCCTAGGTTTTATACACAGAGCTTTTTCAAAGGTCATGGTGCCTATGGTACAGGGTATTAAGAATTTCCCAGGATCTTGTTTCTTTTGAGGTAAAGTTTGCTGAACCTATGTATCAAGTTCACTAATGAGCAAGGGAGTTTCACCTTCCCAAGTCTTTTTACCAAATAACTTGGCATTCAGCTTCATGATGGCTCCTAGATATTGAGCAACTTGCTCTCTAGTTACATCTTCATCCTCTCCAGAGGAAGAATAATCTTCAGAGCTCATGAATGGCAGAAGGAGATTTAATGGAATCTCTATGGTCTCTAGATGAGCCTCAGATTCCTTTGGATCCTTAATAGGGAACTCTTTCCTGCTTGAGAGACGTCCCATGAGATCTTCTCATTGGGATTCACGTCCTCTCCCTCCTCCTTGCATTAGGCCATATTGATTATATCAATGGCCTTGCACTCTCTTTTTTGATTTTCTTCAGTATTGCTTGGGAGAGTACTAGGAAGAGTTTAAATAATTTTCTTACTCAGTTGGCTGGTGGACGAAATTGTGATCATCAACAATGGCTCCAAAGACTTGGTGCTCTTAAACATGAATCACACTTTGTCACAACTCCTCATGAAACTTAAAGTGGCCTTAGACAGATCAGAGACTAAGTTTGCTAAGTTAGAGGTATTCTGTTCATAATTCTCTGTCTGTTACTGAGAAGATGATGGATAAGGCTTGATATTGCTGAGCCTATTTCTTCCACTCACCCATGTAATTTACCTCTGCCATTGCAGGGTTTTCAGGATTATAAGCTTCTTCTTCAGAAGATGCCTCTTTAGTACTGTTGGATGCATTTTGCCATCCATTCAGACTTTGAGAAATCATGTTGACTTGCTGAGTCAACACTTTGTTCTGAGCCAATATGGCATTCAGAGCATCAATTTCAAGAACTCCCTTCTTTAGGTGAATGGATCCACCTGCAGAGTGGTCCATGACATCTTGGAAAACTTAGATAGACCATAATAGAATATATCTAATATGGTCCACTTTGAAAACATGTCAGAAGGACATTTTTTGGTCATCTGCTTGTATCTTTCCCAAGCTTCATAGAGGGATTCACCATCTTTTTGCTTAAAGGTCTGAACATCCACTCTAAACTTGCTCAGCTTTTGAGGAGGAAAGAATTTATCCAAGAAAGCCGTGACCAGCTTATCCCAGGAGTCCAGGCTATCTTTAGGTTGTGAGTCCAACCATGTTCTAGCTCTGTCTCTTACAGCAAAAGGGAAAAACATGAGCCTGTAGACTTCAGGATCTACTCTATTCGTCTTAATATTCTCACAAATCTGCAAGAACTCAGTTAAAAACTGTAAGGATCTTCAGATGGAAGTCCATGAAACTTGCAGTTCTATTGCATTAGAGCAACTAATTGAGGTTTCAGCTCAAAATTGTTTGCTCCAATGGCAGGAATTGAGATGCTTCTTCCATCAAACTTGGACGTGGGTTTAGTAAAATCACCAAGCATCCTCCTTGCATTATTGTTGTTGGGTTTGGCTGCCATCTCCTTCTCTTGTTCGAAAATTTCAGAAAGGTTGCCTCTGGATTGTTGTAATTTAGCTTCTCTTAGTTTCCTCTTCAGAGTCCTTTCAGGTTCAGGATCAGCTTCAACAAGAGTGCTTTTTTTCCTTGTTCCTGCTCATATGAAAGAGAAGAGAACAAGAAAAGAAGAGGAATCCTCTATGTCATAGTGAAGAGGATCCTTATTATTAGTAGAAGAAGAAAAGAATAAAGAAAGGAGAATCCAAACACAAGGGTAAGGATAGAGGCAGTGATTGGAGATGAAGGGAGGTGAAGAGAAGTGTTAGTAAATGAATAAATAAATAGAAGAAGATGAGAGAGAGAATTCGAAAATTAATTTTGAAAAGGAGTTAATGATTTTCGAAAATTAAAGATGAGATAGAATTAAAATTAAAATTTAAAACATTTAGTTAATTAAAAAGAATTTTTGAAAAAGGGATGAGATATTTTCCAAAAGTAGAGAGGAAAAAGTAGTTAGGTGGTTTTGAAAAAGATAAAAAAACAAACAAAAAGTCAATTAGTTAGTTGAAAAAGATTTAAAAATCAAATTTGAAAAGATACGAAGATAAGAAGTTAGAAAAGATATTTTAAAATCAAATTTTTGAAAAAGATAAAATTTTGAAAAAGATATGACATAAAAGATGAGATAAGATAGATTTAATTTTTAAAATTAAAATTAATTACTTGACTAACAAAAAACTAAAAGATAAGATTCTAGAATTTAAAGATTGAACCTTTCTTAACAAGAAAGTAACAAACTTCAAGTTTTTGAACCAATCACATTAATTGTTAGCATAATTTTCGAAAATAAAGATAAAATTAAGAAAAAGATTTTTGAAAAAAATATTTAAAGAATTTTCGAAAAATAGTAAAAAAATGAAAAAGATATGATTTTTGAAAAAGATTTTGAAAAGATAAGATTTTTAATGCATGAAAATTTGACTTGACTTGTAAGAAACAACTAATTTTAAAAATTTTTGACTAAGTCAACTCAAATTTTCGAAAATTATGAGAAAATTAAGGAAAAGATATTTTTTATTTTGAATTTTTTTATGATGAGAGAGAAAAACACAAAAATGACCCAAAACATGAAAATTTTGGATCAAAACACATGATGCATGCAAGAACACTATGAATGTCAAGATGAACACCAAGAACACTTTGAAGAAAACATGCAAAGACACCAAACTTAGAAATCTTTAATGCATGGACACTATGAATGCAAAAATGCACATGAAAAATAACAAAAAACACAAAACAAGAAAACATCAAGATCATACAAGAAGATTTACCAAGAACAACTTGAAGATCATGAAGAACACTATGAATGCATGAATTTTCGAAAAATGCAAGAGATTTTTAAAACATACAATTGACACCAAACTTAAAAATTGACACAAGACTCAAACAAGAATCACAAAATATTTTTGATTTTTATGATTTTAGGATTTTTTTATTTTTATTATTTTTTTTGAAAATATTCTTTAGAAAAACGAAATAAAGACAAATTTTTGAAAGATTTTTGAAAACTTTTTTTGAAAAGAAAATAAAAAGAAAATTACCTAATCTGAGCAACAAGATGAATCGTCAGTTGTCCATACTCGAACAATCCCCGACAACGGCGCCAAAAACTTAGTGGACGAAATTGTGATCATCAACAATGGCTCCAAAGACTTGGTGCTCTCAAACATAAATCACACTTTGTCACAACTCCACACAACTAACCAGCAAGTGTACTGGATCGTCCAAGTAATACCTTACGTGAGTAAGGGTCGATCCCACAGAGATTGTTGGTATGAAGCAAGCTATGGTCATCTTGTAAATCCCAGTTAGGCGGATTTAACTAATTTAAGAGATTATTGGTTTTTTGAATAATAATAATAAATTAAATAGAAAATAAAGATAAAGTTACTCATGTAATCCAATGGTGGGAATTTCAGATAGGTGTATGGAGGTGTTGTGTTCCTTCTAAATCTCTGTTTTCCTACTGCTTTTATCCAATCTTTGTCACTCCTTTCCATGGCAAGCTGTATGTAAGGCATCACCGTTATCAATGGCTACATCCCATCCTCTCAGTGAAAATGGTCCAAATGCTCTGTCACAGCATGACTAATCATCTGTCGGTTCTCGATCATGTTGGAATAGAATCCCTTGATTCTTTTGTGTTTGTCATCACGCCCAGCAATCGCGAGTTTGAAGCTCGTTACAGTCATTCAATCCCGGAATCCTACTCAGAATACCACAGACAAGGTTATTTATACACTTTTTGGCATTGTTTTTAGGTAGTTTTTAGTAAGTTCAAGCTACTTTTAGGGATGTTTTCATTAGTTTT